>NW_016805181.1:4295251-4418183 GCF_001698545.2 Rhinopithecus bieti | reverse complement strand
AAAAAGAAGAAGAAGTCAGAGATGGCACAAACAAATGGAAAAACATTCCATGCTCATGGATAGGAAGAATCAATTATCATTAAAATGGCCACACTGCCCAGAACAATTTAACGATTTTATGCTATTCCCATTAAACTGCCGTTGACACTCTTCACAGAGAATTAGAAAAAACTATTTTAAAATTCACATGGAACCAAAAAAGAGCTTGAATAACCAAGGCAATCTTAAGCAAAAAAAAAAAAAAAAAAAAAGGTGGAGACATCCTGCTACCCAACTTCAAACTATACTACAGGGCTACAGTAACTAAAATGGCATGGTACTGGTACAAGAACAGACACATCGACCACTGAAAAAGAATAGAGAACCCAGAGGTAAGATCATGCACCTACAACCATCTGATCTTTAACAAACCTGACAAAAACAAGCAATGGGGAAAGGATTCCCTATTTAACAAATGTTGCTGGTAGAACTGGCTAGCCATAATTAGAAAATTGAAACTGGACTCCTTTCTTACACCATATACAAAAATCAACTCAAGATGGATTAAAGACTTAAATGTAAAACCAAAAACTATAAAAAGCCTAGAAAAAAACCTGGGCAATATCAATCAGGACATAGTTACAGACAATGATTTCATAACGAAGATGCCCAAAGCAATTGCAACAAAAGCAAAATTGACAAATGGGATCTAATTAAATTAAAGAGCTTCTGCACAGCAAAAGAAACCATCAAGTGAATAAACAGACAACCTACAGAACGGGAGAAATTTTCCACAAACTATGCACAAACGAAGGTCTAATATCCAGCATCTATAAGAAAATTAAATTTACAAAAAAAAAAAAAAACATTAAAAGTGGGCAAAAGGACATGAATAGACATTTCTCAAAAGAAGACATATATGTGGCCCAAAAACATATTTAAAAAAAAAAGCCCAACATCACTGATGGTTAGAGAAATGAAAATCAAAACCACAATGAGATACCATCTCACACCAGTCAGAACAGCTATTAATTAAAAAGTCAGAAAACAACAGATGCTGGCAAGGTTGTGGAGAAAAAGGAACACTTTTAGACTGTTGGTGGGAGTTTAAACTAGTTTAATCATTGTGGAAGATGGTGTAGCAATTCCTCAAAGACCTAAAAACAGAACTACCATTTGACCCAGCAATCCCATTAATGGATATATACCCAAAGAAATAGAAATCATTCTATTATAAAGATACATGCATGTGTATGTTCATTGCAGGACTACTCACAATAGCAAATGCATGAAATCAACCTAAATGCTCATCAATGGTAGCCTGGATAAATAAAATGTGACACATATACACCATGGAATACTATGCAGCCATAAAGTGAAATGAGATCATGTCCTTTGCAGGGACATGGTTCAACCTGCAGGCCATTATTCTTAGCAAACTAACATAGGAAAAGAAAATCAAATACTACATGTTCCCTGGCCCTGGCCTAGGGAACCATTTTTTCCTCCTAGGCCTCTGAACCTGTGATGGGAGGAGCTGCCTAAAGATCTCTGACACGCCCTGGAGATTTTCCCCATTGTCTTGGTGATTAACATTTGGCTCCTCATTACTTATGCAAATTTCTGCAGCCAGCTTGAATTTCTCACCAGAAAATGGGTTTTTCTTTACTATTGCATTGTCAAGCTGAACATTTTCAAAACTTTTATGCTCTGCTTCCTCTTGAATGCTTTGCCACTTAGAAATTTCTTCTGCCACATAACCCCAAATCATCTCTCTCAAGTTCAAAGTTCCACAGATCTCTACAGCAAGGTAAAATGCCTCCAGCCTCTTTGCTAAAGCATAACAAGAGCTGCCTTTGCTCCATTTCCCAACAAGTTCCTCATCTTCATCTGAGAGCACCTGAGCCTGGACTTCATTTTTCCATATCACTATTAACATTTTGGTCAAAGCCATTCAACAAGTCTCTAGGAAGTTCCAAACTTTCCCATATGTTTTTGTCTTCTGAGTCCTCCAAATATCTAGGAAGTTCCAAACTTTCTCAAATTTTCTATCTTCTTTTGAGTCCTCCAAACTGTTCCAACCTCTGCCTGTTACCTAGTCCAAAGTCACTTCCATATTTCTGGGTATCTTTATAGCAGTACCCCACTACCCAGTACCAATTTACTGTATTAGTCTGTTCTTATACTGCTAATAAAGACATACCCAAGATTGGGTAATTTATAACAGAAAGAGGTTTAATTGACTTACACTTCAGCACAGCTGGGTAGGCCTCAGGAAACTTATGGCAGAAGGGGAAGAAAACATCCTTCTTCACATGGAAAACATCCTTTTTCACAAGAGAGTGTGTATGTGCAGGGGAACTGCCCTTTATTAAACCATCAGATCTCATGAGACTTATTCACTATCACAAGAACAGCATGGGAAAAACCCACCCTGTGATTCAATTACCTCCCACTGGGTCCCTCCCATGACACACTGGGATTATGGGAGCTATAATTCAAGATGAGATTTGGGTGGAGACACAGCAAAACCATATCAGTTCCCTCGGAGATTCCTTGGAAAACCCACCTAGAGCCTAGATATATACAGTTCTGGAATTCGCTTTTGATAAGCTTAATTTTTCCTTGCAGCATTAAGCACTATTTCTCCAGTTTCATCTCTTCTTTCTCCTACCTGGAGTACTTTATTGCCTAGGCAGAATAGTCTACTTCAGTTTTAGTTGTGCCAAGTTCTCTCAGCTCTTGGATGTTTTATACCCTGTTTTCTCTTTCTGTAAAGATTTCCACCACCTCCACCTAAAGAATCTTTAGTTTCCTTCAACGTTTTTTCATCTTATTGGGAAGCCTGTTCTTTCACACTACACCCTGTAGGCTGGGTTGGGTACATCTCCTGCAGGCTCCACAGCTTCCTGTCCTCACAGGACTTGTGAATTGTGACTTTCTCTTCACTTGCCTCTTTGATAGACCTTAGACAATTCCTTGGAAGCAGGGAACCCAAGACATTCATTTCTGACCCTTAAGCATGTGAAGCACAGTAAGTGCTCCATAAATGTTTGGTAAATCAATGAATGAATGAGTATGAACTCCAAAGCACCCTGATAAATACGATGCCACCAGGTCTTTCAAAGGCTCGTTTCCCTTGAGCAATTAGAAGTAAGACAAACAACCCAAAGGCCTCCACTCAGAAGAACAATAGCATGCCAAGCTCTCTGGCACAGTATGGTCAGCAAGGAGTGTGACTTCATGAGATTGGTGAAGACAGCTGTGGCCACCCAGTAGTCACTCTTAGGTTCTCAACAGAGCCTCAACAAGTCTAAAAGGAACTACTATGCATTCACATTGCTCTCCTTTCACCATTGACTCATTCATTCAACAGATATTTACTAGGTCCCTGGGCACTTTTCTAGTATGGAGACTGAACATCAGTGAACAACAAAAAGAATGCCCCTGTTCTCATTAAGCTTGCTCTCTAGTGGCAGAAATAGACAATAAGGCACAAGATAAATGTTAGATGATAACAGGGCTATGAAGCACCAAAAAGCACAATGAGGGACTTAGGGTGGGGTGCCAGTCCAATGGATGGTGGTCAGGGAAGGCTGCTCTAATTGGGTGACACTTGAGCAGAGAGCTGAAAGAAGTGTGGGGGGTGAGTCATGTGGACCTGCTGGGGCAGAGACCACAGGGCAGAGGGAAAGATGGCCAAAGTCTGAGCAGAAGAATAAGAGCAGGGAGCCTGTGCAGTTAGAAAGTGGGGATAGGGACTGGGGAGAGAGGCCAAAAAGAGGTCAAAATCTAGTCAGAGTGAGATCAGGAGGCCTTCAAAGATTATGGTAGGACTTTAGATTTGCTCTCAGTTTATTCAATTCTGTAACTCTACTTCTTTCTAGAAAAAAAAAATCATAGTAATCATGCAAATTTGGACTGTACTGTGTCCACACATTGTTTACTTACCTTGTAATCCTTAGATTTTTCACAATTTCTTAATCTCAGAAGTACTGATATCAGCCAAGTAGAGGGAAACAGGTAGTTTTCCCTGGTACTCTTCTGGAAATACTCTCAGCCAAGAATTCACAGATGAATTCTCCAAATACCTCTGAATTGCATCCACGATGTGACTCATTATCACACAGATTGAGATGCAGGCGGCCAAATCGCAGCCTTCAAAACTTATTCCCATGAACTATAAATCAGGTATCAGTGGGGCTGTTCTAGCTGTTCCAGAATTATAGGAGTTGCCTAGAAAAATCTTGCTGTATATTTTACAGCTGTACATTATTATCGCCCAAAAGAGACCAACATTCAGATTTTGCATTTACAGTTCAGCAATTCTGTATTTAAATATCAATCCTACTAAGGTCCAGTTGTTGTTTCACTATGTTGTCGTGAGACCTGAAGGAGAAAAAATAGCTTTTCAAATTATACTATGCAGCCATAAAAAGGAATGAATTAACAGCATTTGCAGTGATCTGTATGAGACTGGAGACTATTATTCTAAGTAAAGTAACTCAGGAATGGAAAACCAAACACCATATGTTCACACTGATATGTGGGAGCTAAGCTATGAGGATGCAAAGGCATGAGAATGATACAATGGATTTGGGGAACTTGTGGGGAACAACTGGAGGGGGGCAAGGGATAAAAGACTACAGATATGGTACAGTGTATACTGCTTGGGTGATGGGTGCACCAAAATCTCACAAATCACCACTAAAGAACTTACTCTTGTAACCAAATACCACCTGTACCCCCAAAAACTTATGGAAAAATAAAAAATATATAATAAAATAAATGAAGAAGAAATCATTAGTGGATACATGTTTAAAAAATTATAATGTGGGTCTTCCTCTAGAAGCAGAATACCTGGGTTCAAACCCAGTTTCACAGATTTATTATTTTCTGTTCTCAGGGAAGTTTCATAACCTTTCTTCTTCAGTTACATCATCTGCAAAATGGGAATACTAATAGCACACACCACATAGGGAGATAGGGAGAGTTAAACGTGCCAGGCATAGTTAGGCTACATATATACATATATATATATATAGGTTTATATAATGTGTGATTGTGTTTGAATCCTAAAAATATTGTTATTTATAAAATTAAAAGCAATCTAGTCATTTATTTTCAAGTTGAAATTAATTCCATTTTAAACATTTGATAACTTCCAATTTTCAAACTCCAAAGCCAATGTAATCATCAACCTCCCTGGGAAACTGTTTATCTATAAATGAATAGTTTGGAATGAATTATATCTAAGTATTCTTAATGAAACAATTGTATAATTCTAGCGATCCATCAAAGCAGTCTCTATCCACTTTCTATGATTTCAGTGAGGTGGGAGAGAACTGAGACTGTTCCTATGTATCCCCATCCCCATGTACCTCTGAGGGGGAGGAGGAGGAACAAAAGGGAAGGGGTGAATTGTGCAGTCACGTGAGATCCAGCAAAGTTGGAAAATGGGGCAATTATAAAATCTGAGATCCCATGGTTACCTTATTCTTGTAGCTTTTCAAACCAATAGAAGGTTCAAAAGCATACCCTGCTACAAACAAACAGTTTGAAAAATAATTTTAATCTGTTTGATAGTTCTTCCTTATATAGTGACCTCAGTAGAAGTTTGGAAAAATAGACAATCATCTTTGCCTTTCTCCTAAGACTTTTTTAACCTTTGCAGGTGACATCATGGGTACTTCTCAAAGGCTAGGGACTGCTAGCCCTTACCTTATTCACAGAGTCCCAGAACTGATGCAAACTCAGAGTTCACTTTGAAATCTATCAACATCAACTGATTCCTTCAATAGTTCAGAAAATAATAAATGCCCCCCAAGATAGGAGCATTTAGCAGTATGTTTGGCCTTGGAATCTTGTTGAGGCACACAACTTCCAAATGAGAATTTACAAATTCACCCAAAGCCTTTTGTTGATAACCAATTGTGTATTCAACAATGAAGAAAATATAGTTGCAGAGACTACAGAATAAGTAACAAATATATCTGCATATATCAGCTCAGTAAGTATTCACCAAGCTTCTACCCTATGTCACGTACCGGGAGGTACAACAGTCATTTTTATAGTTTGTTAGAGAAAGCCTATCTACAATTATCTTACTTTTTTGTTTACTTGTCTTTTGCTATCCTGTCCACTAAAATAAAACCACCATGAGATTAAGGGCCATGTTTAGTATTTATAACAGACATGGTAGACAAACTATAGTTCACAGGCCAAATCTAGCCTACCACCTGCTTTTGTAAACAAAGTTATATCAGGAAATAGCAAACTTATCTGTTTATGAATTTTCTATAGAGCTGTTTTCATACTACACAGCAGAGTTGAGTAGTTGCAACAGAAAGCATGCCGACCACAAAGCCTAAAATATTTACTGTATGGCCCTTTGGAGAAAGCATTCTCTGAGATGATTTCTAGAAAAATACCTTATATACAGTAGTTACTTAACGACTTGGATGGATGGATGGATGGATGGATGGATGGGTGGGTGGGTGGATGGATGGATGGATGGATGGATGGATGGATGGCGGATGGATGGATGGGTGTATGGATGAATTGTTATATTTAATCTTCATAACAACTCAATTTCATGTAACTTTTAAGTGGTAGAGCTGAGATTTGAACTGAGTTCAGTCCAACCTGTGACCATTCTACTATGTCATATTTTCTTCCTAAAATAACTCTGATATGTTTAGTGCTCTATCACTTACAAGACATTATTCTATTCTTATTGGACCTTAGTGACAACTTTCTCAGAGAAGTATCATCAGTGTCCTGCCATATTTAGATGAGGAAGCAGGCTCAAAAGGGCAGAGTACTTCATCCAGCATCACTCAGCTACTAAAGAAAGACTGAGCTGGGCCCATGCATTAGAGGCCTGTTTATTTTCACTTATCATCTGTGCTCCCTGAGGGGTGTGAATTTATCTTATTTATCTTTATATCCTCAATGCCTAACATCATTTGTGACTCATGGTGAACACCCCATAAATAGTGCCTGAATGAATGTAATTCATTTTCCCACTTCACAGAAGATAACTAAATCATGCCAAATTAACTTGTACAAGACTGACCTAAGGTCAGTCGGAAGATGAGGCTCATTGGTCAGACTCAGAGCCTGGCTGTGTTCTGGACCATTGTCTTAGTTCATTTTGCTGTTGCTATAGCAGAAGACCACAGATTGGGTGATTTATAAACAATAGAAGTGTATTTGACTCATGGTTCTGGAGACTGGAAGACCGAAATCTAGGACCATAGCTTGTGAGGGCCTTCTTCCTGTGTCATCCCATGGTGGTAGTGTGTCTTACACACACTGTGAGCAAAAGAGGAAGGGGGCCAAAGTCATCCTTTTATCAGGAACCCACTCCCATGATAACAGCATCAATCTATTCATGAAGGCAGACTCCTGATGACCTACTCACCTCTTAAAGGTTCCATCTTTCAACACTGTTGCCTTGGGGATTTTGTTTCCAGCACATGAAATGTAGGGGGCACACTCAAACCACAGTATTCACAGATTCCAACATGCAGGACACAGTCTATTATCCCTAACTCCAAACTTATTATATAAGAAAAAATGCATAACTAGAGATTATTTTCTAATTCAAAAAGTACTCAAATCTTAAACAGATCTCTCTACTAATGTCAAGTGATTTTCCTTCAGTTGCACATGCAACATCTACTTCTTTTGTAAAAATCTTGGACTAACAGATCTATATTTTTTTAACATATGCCACGTCTTCCTCCAAGAAGCATGAGACACTCTTCAAACATTAAGCTTACAGTAAAGGATGAAATGTTTTATATAATGTACCTTTTTTGAAAACTACTATAGAGTTTGCAGGAAATATGATTAATTGCATAAAAATTGCTTCTATCTTTGGCTAACTAGCATCCGACAATGAATCAACTCATCATAACTGGAGATAACATGTACTCTTAGTGTTCAAATTTCTTAAAGATGACACGATTGTAAGTGGAAATATTCCAAATTCTGAAATATTTCCACAGCAATAAAAACAGTTAAGACACAACAGGCGAGTAGGGACAGCATTGTTCTGAACAGAAAGACAGACATGGGAAATGTGTGCTGACAGATGAACAGATACATGGGCCCTTCTTAAAGGGTCTGGGACATCTCCCAGAATGGCATGCCTTCTTCAGGAGTCAATGATTCAAATCCCTTCCTATTTCTGAGATGTTAGCAGTCAAACACTCTTTGTTCTCAGTTTGAGATTTTAGGATAAAAGCTAAAGTGAGAGTAGCTGCTCTGGACATTGGCCAAGTGTCACTTAACGCATTTCTCTCTTTCTCTTTTCATCTCCTCTCCCAATCCTCCTCCTCCTCCTTCTTCCTTTCTCTCTTTTTAGAATTTTGCTAAGTTTGTTTTTTTTTTTACTCAGAGCTGAAAATTATATTATTAGCATATGATATTTAAAACCTGTTTTAAAATATTGTCAAAAAATAGGAAGAACAAATGGTCAAATATATGCCAATTTCTACCTATCCTTTATTATATTTCAATAATGTATTCTTACAGTGTCTGATCAACTTACACTCTGGGAACTGATTCCAAAATTCCATACTACATTAATTTACAAAATTTACAGTGACCCCACTTTCCCTTCAGTGTATCTTCCCTTCCTTCTAGATTCCATTATCACTAGACTAAAAGAATCAGGCCATTGTTTTGTAATAATAATGCCAATTCTCACTAACACAGTTAGTATAAGTAAACAAAAGGAAAGCATTTGCAAACAGATGTCAGGAGGCTGTTATTTGCCTAAGATCTAGCTCAGAAGATAACTAGATTTTTTTTGGTATACGAGGAAGTATAAAATTTGCAACTTTAAGAAAATATTCACATTGAAATAGCAAAACCTATATTCCTAAGATGCCAGATATAATAGCATTCAAGAGGAATGGATGATTTTAAATATTTCGTTCAGTGTTCTGATTCAAGAAAGTCTTAATAAGAAAAAAATGTGCTACTACATTGAATTATTCGAGTAAAATATAGAAAAAAAACAAGACAATTTTCTTCCCAATTGTATCATTCAGCTCATTCAGCCATGGGCTTTCTTAAAAATAACAGTAGACATTCTTGCATATCTCTAGTCTTGATAGCATAAGAGCCCTTCATATGTATGTATGTATGTACGTATGTATTTTTGAGACAGGGTCTTACTCTGTCTCAGGGCTAGACTGCAGTGTCACCGTCAGGGCTCATTGCAGTCTATACCTTTCCTGGCTCAGGTAATTCTCCACCTCAGCCTCCCAGGTAGCTGGGACTACAGGTGCATGCCACCATGCCCAGCTAATTTTTGTATTTTTTGTAGAGATGGGGTTTCATTATGTTGCCCAGGCTGGTCTTGAACTCATGGACTCAAGTGATCCTCTCATCGCAACCTCTTAAAGTGCTCAGATTACAGGCATGAACCATCACACCCAGCCAGTAGCCCTTTAAGTCGGAGAATTGACAGATAGGAATTGTCTCTAGTTTTAGGTTTATCCAACCATTTAGAGTATTGCTATTACTTGACATTAATCCTTCTTTTAAGCTTTCGTAGCACATAGACTAACCACATAGTGTATCTACTCATATTTTATAGTATAAAGATCCTTCTGGTGAAGAATTATACCTCTTCTCTGGTCATAGTCAATAAAGTCCCATGCACTATAACTTCAAGGACTGGGTCACTACTGAGTACCCTCTGAGTGCTTCAGGAGAGCTCCCTAAATCAGTCAGTAGTGTGGACGTGTTGTAGTCAATGGACATCTTGCCTAACTTAGTATGTCTGTTTGGTCCTAAAATTTATTAACTTTCACTAAAAAACAAGCCATTTTTGTTCTACTGGGATGAATCCACCCTTGAAAGGGATAGCTGTGGTAATGGCTGAAACTGTTCACATTGAGTTTATTTTACCACTATAAGTTAACATTTATGATATCACAACCATGCACTAGACACTCCACTAAGTGATTTATATATAATATCTCCTTTAATCCTCCTAACAACTAGAAAGCTATAATCATTATCCCCATTTTGCTGATAAGGAAACTGAAACTTACGGAGTTTCAAGGTCATATAGCAAATAAATGTCTTTAATCCAGCTTTGCCAGACGGTATAACCTTTTTTGTTTTGTTTTGTTTTGCTTTTTGGTCTAATTCCTCGCTACCAATAATATTTCATGTGTAAGCAATTATTTAGGTGGAAACAATAAAGTACACATAAAATGTCTCTTTTATAATGTAGTTTGAATAGCCTTCCCTCTAACTTTAACCCTCATCTTGAGTTTATTAGAATCTTGCAGCAAAAACACTGGGCCTGGGATTAGGAAAAAAGAAAGTCTAGCCTTGACTTGACCAACAATTTTCTGTGTAATCTTGGGAAAGCCATTTAACCTCTTTGTGCTGAAAAATAATGGGACTTGATTGTGTCACCTCTCAGATTACTCACCATTTTGAAATTCTATGAGCTGTCCATTGACTGAGAAAGATTTGTCTTCGTGAAAATATATACCATATCTTAGCAGCAATGGTCATGACTTTTCAAATTAATGAAATTTTAAGAAATAAGCATCATCTTGAAATATGAAGTCATGGTTGAGAAAAGCAGCCAACTGAGCGGCCTGCCTCTAAAGATGGGGAGCACAAGACCTAGGGTATGCAGCAAACATCGTACTCGAGCTTTTTCACTAACACATTATCAGTTCTGAGATACGTCGCTTTATTTTAATTTTACACAAAAGGAAATCAGGCTCTCAGAGGTAAAATTTCTTGTCTGAGGTTATGCAGCTAATAAGGGGCACAGTAGGGACCTGGACACAGATCTTCTGACATTGTCTATAGAGTGGGAGCTAATGTATTAGTTCCTATAGGATCAGAGCATAGTTCTCTCTTTGTTAATACAGTGAGACTCTCTGAGACCCTAAGACAACCTACGCCCTTCAGGCTAACAGTTGTCCCATTCTTTCGGTAGTCTTTGGTTAGAATGCTTCTCTAAAGAGCAAGATCCCTCTCTGAAATCACAGACTGTCACAGATGGAAGGAGTTCTGGAGGTCATATAGCTTAATGTTCTGTCTAAAATTAAGTTAGTGGGTGTTCTTTCTTGTGAAGTAACCTGGTACCTTTTAACAGGATATACATTTGAAATGTGCATTATATAAGTCTCCTGTGGTTTGAATGGAAAGAGTGGAGAAAATCATGAAATTTATTTTAAAATAATAATAATAAAGGTGAACTCCATTAAAATGAAGGAAGATCCAAACTTAACACAGTGATTTGGAGCTCAAGCCTCAAAGACAGGCTGAACAGGCTTTATAGTGACAGTTAATAGTTGTGACTAAGTCAGCCATTTAATTTAAATTCAATAAGCCTCAGTCACCACATCTGTGAAGTGGGAATACAGTATCTGCTTCTTGTATTACCATGAAGACTAAATGTGTTAATCCATGTAAACAGCTTTGAAGAGTATCCAGATCACACATAAAAGTGGGCTATTATGCTTACTCCCCAATGAACTAAGGGAGAGAACATGAAACTGTAGCCATTACTTAGCTCTGAACTCCAAGGCCCACAGCCTTTCTCTCATATTCCCCACTGCCATCATTTAAAAAAAAAAAAAAAAATTGCATTCACTGAGGACAAATTGACCCACATGCTTTAACCAGTTATTCAGGTCTGAGTAGCAGTTGCATTAATAGCAAAACCTTTCAGAAAAAGACCAGGAAATATACTGTTACCAACCTCCCACTGTAAAGCGTTAGTACTCAACAGGAATCACAGCTGTATAGAAGGCAACATCACAGACCAGGTAGAAACCTATGCAACCTTTCATCAAAACATATTTGGCAAGAACCGAAAATGTCAGAAAATGAGGAGAGAAGAAAATAGGATAAG
This sequence comes from Rhinopithecus bieti, assembly GCF_001698545.2. Lineage (NCBI taxonomy): Eukaryota > Metazoa > Chordata > Mammalia > Primates > Cercopithecidae > Rhinopithecus > Rhinopithecus bieti. The sequence continues at coordinate 4,406,296 of NW_016805181.1, read as the reverse complement.
GTAAGAAATACGCGTGAGCCTCAAACAGAAATAAGATGGATGGTTAACGATAGGGCTGTGCCAGAAATTGGTAGCATGGATGATTTGGCTTGGATGAACTTGTCTAAAACAATAACTCTTGTTTATGTGCAATTTTTACAGTACTTTCCTTGGAAAACATAAAGGTTCTTAGCACAGTACCTCAAGTTCTTCCAAGGAACAATTATAATAAATAGTTTTAGAACTACAACAAGGTTGGCAAGGATGAGAGTAATCAGGGAACTACAAGGACAGTGGGCAGCGAAGGCAGAAATGGCACAGGAACAATAAACTCAGATGGATGGGAACACAAACAGAAAAAATCACTCCCATGCTGCTGGTTCTTTCAAATATTCCAGAAAGGAATCAGTTATTTCTTGATTCTCCCCTCCAGCCTCCTTTCTATCACCTCTTCCTTTAACACCTCACATTAGGAGCATCTAGAGGATGGGGATCATATCGTTCATCCTTATCTGCCTGACCATAGCAACTCAGTGGATGCCTGTTGAATGAATAATTAAAATCTAAGTAACCTCCATCATGTGGAAGTACCTAAACCTACAATGCTACATTTTCCAGCTCCATCATTCTCATATACTACACGTTAACATGGCTAAGCCTCATATTTTTTTCTAGGAGCATAAACAACTCAACAGTGTGGTTATAAATCTTCACGTGTTCAGGGTGGGCAGCTATAGAAACAAGTTCTGTGCTGCTAATGGTCTCAGTATTCTTGGACTAATTATTTAATCCTTCTTAATATCTGCTTATCCTTATAAAACAATATTACTACAAATTAGCTTGTTTAAAGTTTGAGAGGGAACACATGATCTTATGTCCCTTTCCATCTAACAAGCCTGCTAAGCCCTCTGGGGTATTTAGTTGACTATTTTTAAAATAATGATATTTGTATAAAATTATACATAAGATTTTTCTTTGGGCATAGGAAAGAAGTCCAGCCTAGAATCTAAAGAAAACAAATGCTGGAGGCAAAAGGTAATGTAGTATATCAAAAAGTCAGTGAACAGAGAATTAAGACATTAGAGTTCTGCATATGTCTCAGCTTTAACTTGTCATGATATGTTGGACACACTTTCTGGACTTCTTTTTCGTTATCTGTAAGTTAAAGTGGCTGGAATAACTTCGAAAGCTCCTTCACAGTCCTAAAACTGAAAGACTATGGTCATAATTTAATATGGGACCAAATTTACACTACACATATATACAATGCTCCTGAATAAAAAGGCATAGTATTTGTGCTATTTAAAATTAGCTACCGTTAAAAATATTTAACTTGATATCTGGGAAAAGAGATATCTAATGAAATAATACATAAAGGAGGAAAATAAAAATGAATTTGGATCTGATGAAATAAAAGAGGAAGGGAAAGATTTTGATGACTTTCCAAAACTGAAGTTAAGCCAAGTTGTTCAATGAAAGTTTAGCAATATTTATTCAAGATAAAAACTACAAAACTTGAACAAGTTGTCCTAATTTTAATAGTAAATAGAGGCTTAAAATAGAAATTAACAGTTACTCCCACAAGATGAAGAAATTTTAAAAAATCATAATTTCAAGCAGATCAGTGCTAAGTGAATTACAGAAGATGTTAAGTTATTTATGACAAAGAAACTGGTAAGCCTAATACATATATTATAATTATTTCCTATAAAACACTTTGAAAAGATAAAATATGCTTGATTTCTCAGAAAACATAAGTATTTCTATAGTATTCTCAGAAAAACACATATTAGATAGTGCTCTTAAATTATTTTGAGAAATCTAATCAATCTTCACTTAGCACTGGATCTATGGGGAAAAGTTTTAGTTTCTTAATAAAACAGAATTATAAATGGATTATCTGGTTATGGCCCTTTTTTTAAGTTGAGCATTGTAGATATCAGGGAATATTATCCTATAAATCCATAAAACGAATCCACTTAGAGGCTGGACATGGTGGCTCACGCCTGTAATCCCAGCACTTTGGGAGGCCGAGGTGGGCAGATCACGAGGTCAGGAGATTGAGACCCTCCTGGCTAACATGGTGAAACCCCGTCTGTACTAAAAAAATACAAAAAATTAGCCGGGCCTGCGGGTGGGTGCCTGTAGTCCCAGCTACTCCGGAGGCTGAGGCAGGAGAATGGCATGAACCTGGGAGGCGGAGCTTGAAGTGAGCTGAGATCATGCCACTGCACTCCAGTCTGGGTGACAGAGCGAGATTCTGTCTCAAAAAACAAAAAAACAGGAATCCAGTTAGAACATAAAATCTCCCCATCACAAAACCCAGTCTCCCTTCTACCTGCAGGCACACCTGGTACGATATAAAACAGGAGAGCTAGCACATTCTTGTTGTTCACTCTTTCAGTTCTAAACCACTCTCCTGAATCCCTTCCTTGAAGCTGATTCTCTACTGCCTTCCATCGGTCCATGAAACTCACTATCATTTCCCTATTTTTATCCTTGCCTTTCTCCTGAATTTGTCACTTATCCCGCCTTTTAGCATTCAACCTTGGTTTCTCTCAACAGCACTATTCTTCTTATAATATGATTCCTCTGACTATCCTGAATTAGCATACTTGAAGACTCCACTTGGCCCCAAGACTGCCTGCTTCAGTGTACTCTACAGTTTGGGCTCCCAGGAGCTGTCCTCAGCCCATGAGAAAAAACAAAATCAATATTTTTATAATATTCTGATAGGGAGGGTTTATAAACTGGTCTCAATCACATAATGTTGAAAATACTTCATCAATGCCTGATTATTTAAAATGTTGACTAAACATACGAAAATAGGAGCATATTTGTGAGACAGGGTCATCAATTGTTGTTCATTTAGTCAATAAAGAATTATTAAGAACCCACTACATATCAAGCACTGGGCCAGGTGCTAAAATACAGTGGTAAACAAGATACATGCCATGACAACAGACACTTTAAAATCTAGTGAGGATAAACTTTTGACAGGTAATTATAAGTTAGGTGAGGGCTCTGAAGTAGAAGTGCAAATACCGTAGAAATGCATTTTAAAAGGAAATCTATCTTATCCTGGGATGCCAAAAATTCTAGGTAACAGAGTAAGACCAAAAGGGACATTATAAATTACTCCATCTTGAAGCCTCAACTTACAAATAAAGTCATTTTGAGCCAGAAAGAAAAAGTGACCAGCTTGCTTGATGAATTAATGGCTAACTGAGTAATGGCTAACTTGATATACTAATCCCTCTGCCTTGCTGTTTAATCTCCAAATGGAACCTTCCAAATAAAACAACAGGTTAAGAAGACTGCATTGTAGAGACGGGTAAATTGTAGGCAAACAATAAAAAAATGTTATGGTAAAGGACCATTTAGCAACATTTAATTCAACTGAATAAAAATGTTATAAATAAAAGTGGACAGTATGAAGTAAAATAAATGTTATCATACACTGACAACACAGGTATCCCTTCTCATAGTTTAGATTCAGTTCATCTTCAAAGGACCAGCTAATAATTAACATTCTCCAAGAAACCTTAGTCTGGTTACAGAGAGCTTCTCAGTACTCCTGCCACCCTGACTATTTGTACCACTCCTCTGGCATTTGAGGTAGGCATGCATTGCTGTATTTTCATTTGTATACTGTTTTAAGCTTGAGTTCAGCAGGGACTTCATATTCATACTTTGTGCATAGCCTTTAGTGCTAAACAGTAATCAAGGAAATCATGTCTATGGTAGGCAAAAATCTAGAGTGGTCTCCAAGATTCTTAACAGATCCCTGTTGTATACATCCTGTATAACGTCCTACTGTTGAGTTTGGTAAGAATTTTTACATATGTAATTAAGGGCCTTAACCAGTTGACTTTGAGTCAATCAAAAGGAATAGTATATAGGTGGGCCTGAGCTAATCAAATTAACTCTTTAAAAGAGACTACTAGCTTCAGATATTCCTTTTGAGCTTGAAAGAGCCACCATAAGTTCTGCAGCTGCAATGAAATAAATCCTGCCAATAGTTATGTGAGCTTGGAAAAGGACTCTGTACCTCCGATGTGACTGTAGTTCCTGCCAACACCTTGATTACATCCTTGTGAGACTATGGGTAAAGGACATAGCTAAGCTGTGCCTGCTTTCTTGATGCATGAAACTATGAGATAATCAATGGGCATTACTTAAGCCACGAGGTTTGTGGCAAATTGTTATGTAGTAATAGAAAACTAACATAATATCTGTGCTGATTGTGCAAACCTGTGCAGGATGGTCTGGAAAGAGGGGAGCTGTTTCCTTCAAGCACACAGTGACAAATAGTATATTAGTTAGCTAGTGCTGCCATAACAAAATACCAGTATGGATGGCTTAAACCACAGAAATTTATCTTCTCAAATTTTGGAGGCAAGAAGTCCATGATCCCAGTGCCAGCCAGGTGGGTGTCCAGTGAGGCCTCATTCCTTGGCTAGCAGATGACCACTTTCTTGCTTTGTTCCCACATCATCTTTCCTCTGTGCAAAAGTGCAGGCAGAAAGAGAGCGATGTGTTGTTTCTTCCTCCTTATAAGGACACAAGTTCTGTTGAATTGTGGCCCTACCCTTGTAACTTCATCTAATCTTAATTGCCTCCCTAAGGGCTCTCTCTCAAAATACAATTACGTTGGGGGTTAGAAGTTCAAAATATGAATTTGGGGGACACAATTTAGTTCACAAATAATAGGTAATGCAAGTGGATGGTAGAGGTATGAATGGGTAGCCGTGGAAAAGGAGGAAAAGGGACAGTGCCTGAACAATGTATGAAGGAATAATTGTCAGCATGCTTACTTGGATATTGCTGATTTGGATATTGAAATTCTCATTTAAATCTGAGTGCTTACTTGGATATTGAAGATGAAGGAGGAATTCAAGCTGATGCAGTTTTCAGTCTTGGGAAGCCCCATCAGAAGAGATGTAACTGACCCAAAAGAAATCATTATGCCTTAGTGTGTGTTGTACTTTGTTTTGGAAGGAATTATCTAGGGTAGAAGTAGGACAAGAAATTTTGCTGAAATTAAGGAATCAACAAGCTAGACAAGTAGTTGTGTCTACTAGACAACCAGAAATCTTAATTCAAATGAGTGAGAAACTTACGGATTTTTCCATTTTTTACTTTTGTGTTATTCATTTTGAAATTAAATAAAATTTTATATATTTATCATATATAACATGTTTTGAAATATGTATACATTGTGGAATGTCTAAAATGAGCTAATTAACATATGGATTGCTTGACATATTTATCATGTTTTGTGGTGAGAACACTTAAAATCTACTCTCGTAGCAATTTTCAAGAATAGAGTACATTGTTATTGTTATTAACTATAATCACTATGTTGTACAATAAATTTTTTTTAATGTAACTTGGCTTTTTTTTTTTTTTGCTGTTGCTGCTGGTTGGTTCCCAGTAAAGAATCTACCTATTTTATTGTGCCTAGTAGTTAAATGTGGAAAAGTTATCAAATATAAGTTTACTGAATTTTGGAATATTTCCTATAGCAGTTCCAAAGCATGTTTCACAAAACATAAGCCTCATGAAGCAATCTGTGACTAAAGGCTTTTGTGTTTATTAAAGACTATAAGTCTCTACCTGAGATCCTCAATGACCATTATCTAATGAGAGATTCTAAGATCGACGAGAATAGTCAAGAATAGTGGTTCCACAACACACACTAGGGCCTGTCAGTTGTGGTGGGAGGGGAATGGGGTAAGGAGAGCATCAGGAAGAATAGCTAACAGATGTTGGGCTTAATACCTAGGTGATGGGATGATCAGTGCAGCAAACCACCATGGCACACATTTACCCATGTAACAAACCTGCACATCCTGCACATGTACTCTAGAACTTAAAATAAAAATTGAAAAAAAAAAAAAGAACAGCAGTTCCCAAATTTGCCTGCATAGCAGAATCACTTAGTGCTATTTACAAAAGGACAGATTAATAAGAGCCACCCTAGGTTTCCTAACTCAGATCTTGGAGCTGGGTCTGAATACTTGTACATGTAAATTTTCCTCTGGTAAATCTTAAGCAGGTTGGCAAGATGCTTCTCACACTTATTTTGTGCTTTGTCTTTCTAGGAGCATGATTAACTAAGCTATTCCTACTGGAGGTTGTCATTCCATAAAGGGGAAAAAACTAAGTTTTAAAAGAATTCATAAGTGACCCTGCCCCATTACCTCATACAAAATGATGGAGCACAATCCAGAATGGTCCAACTCTAAATCACGCTGTTTCTGCTACACTAACTTCCTTCCAGAGTCTACAAAATATCATATTTCATTCAGGAATCTCTGAATGTATTTAAAGAATATTTGCTTAGTATCTACATATTTAGCTGCATTACATAAAAAGATGAGAATGCACAGTCCCTGCTTCTAAGTAGCTTAGAGGTTAATTCAGGGAAAAAGATCACAGTGAGTATAGGAACAGAAAAGGAGGACTATGTATTAGTTAGGATTCTCCAGAGAAATGGAACCAATAGGACATTTATAGATATACAGAAAGAGATTTATATGAGGGATTGGCTTATGTGATTGTGGAGGCCGAGAAGTCCCTCAATTCATGGCATAGTTCCAGTCCAAACTCAAATGCCTGAGAACCAGGGAAGCCAATGGTATAAATCCCAGTCCAAGTCCCAAGACCCAAGACCAGAGCTTGATGACCAAAGTCAAAGACCTTAGGGAGGTGCTAACTGCTAACACACAATTTGAACAATTTGAACAATTCAGCATTTAACTGAGTAGCAGGTGATTAAGCATGACTTTATGGAAAGGGGATGTCCAAAGGCAAAAGATGGGTGTTCCAGCTTAAGCAGAGAGAACTATTTCACCCTTCCTCCCCCTTTTTGGTCTATTCAGGCCCTCGAGAAATTATCCCCAATATACATCTTGGTGAGGGTGGATCTTCTTTACTCAGTCTAACCAGTTCAAATGCTAATCTCTTCCAGAAACACTCTCACAGACACACCCTGAAATAATATTTTACCATCTATCTGGGCATTATTTAGTCCAGTCAAGTTGATACATAAATTAACTATTATAAAGGGGAAATATAGCAAACACAAATATGACTATGATAAAATGTACTAAGTGGTTTTAGAGAGGTTCCAAGGAAATGCTTGGCCAGGAGAGTAGAAACAAAGGCTGATGTGTGGGGCAGGCGGTAGGATCTTAGCATTATTTGAATGAGACTAGAGGATCAGGAATGGCTTCTCTGAGAAAATGAAAGTGGTGCTCAACCTGGTTCTTACAGGCAACCACTTCTCTACCACTGACAGATGGGAGAACAGCACAATTAAAGAAAGCTCCCTCTCTTCCCTTCCCACCACCACATTCTAGGAATGTGGCTTCTGGCAGCATGGTCCGTGCCCTCCAAATGCCTGGCCTAGGAAGGCTCTCCAAGCAGATATCAGAAGCAGACATGGAACCTTTTGGGTGGAAAATTCTGGGGCCTTAGGTACATTAAGTATGGTGTAAAGTGCAGAAAATAGTAGGGTGTGTGCTTAGGAAGTACATATGTCTTTTGGTTTTAATGAGATTGTGTCTCGTATGGAGAAGCACAGCTAAGAAATAGAGTGAGTTCTTCAAAGCACAGAAACTGGATTGTACAGAAAATAGTACCTGTTAGTGTCACAGTGTGTACCTCTTAGTGTCACAGTCAGATAGGATTTAACAGGTAGTTCTGGGATAAGGAGGAGGAGGCAAGGAGAAAGGACAACATTCTTGACAAAGGGAACTAAATAAGTAAAATGTTGAGAAAGCGGTAGTAAAGAGAATGGTCAGAGACTGAGTAATTCAGAAGCTTGCTTATTCAAAGCAGAAAGTATACATAGTACTTGCTTCCTGGAGACTTTTCCTTCTTATGCTCCTCTTCTAGTCCTTGCTTCCTGAAAACCTACTTGTTAGGGGTTGAATTGTGTCCCTCCCAAAATGCATATACTGAAGTTCTAACCCCCACTACCTCAGAATGTGACCTCATTTGGGACATAATTGCAGATGTTATTAGTTAAGATAAGGTCGTACTGAAGCAAGGTAAGCCTCTAGTTCAGTATGACTGTTATCCTTATGTAAAGGGGAATTTAGACACAGAGAAATGCACACAGAGAAAACACCAAGTGAAGATAAAAGCAGAGGTTGAGATAATGCTTCTACAAGCCAAGAAATGTTGAAGGCTGCCAGCAAACCACCAAAAGCCAGGCAAGGGCATAAAACAGATTATCCCTCCCAGCCCCCAAAGGAGCTAACCCTTCTGACACCTAAATGTCAGGCTTCCAGCCTCCAAAACAATGAGACAATAAATTTCTGGTTTTTTAGATACTCAATTTGTGGTACTTTGTCATGACAACCCTGGCAAACTAATGTATCTTATCTCCCACTCATTCATCCCAATGGCAAATTCTCTAGGAAGCCTTTCTCTTGCCACCCTTTGTAAACCTCATTCTCACCTTCTCACTTTTGGACTCTCAGGGCATAGTGCTTTGCTTTCTTCCTACTCCTCTTATGACGGACACAGCACCCACTGTGTCACAGTTATGCGGACGCTTGTTTTCTCTTTCTGGTAGACTGGAAGTTCCTGGGGGCAATCAGTGATTGAGTCAGTTTCATCAACTTATCCCTGAAACCTGACACAGCACCTGGCACCTGGTATGTACTCAACACAAGTTGGTTGAATAGAAATGACCTAAAGGAAAAACACAGGGCAAAGCCTATGACAATATGCTCTTGGTCAATGCTATGTAAACATAATTTTTTTTCACATAAAGAGCTATCTTGAGGCTCAATTTTTGGCACCTGCATTGTGACAGGCACTGTGATTGCCCCCAGTGATGTGGAGATGAATTGGACACAGCCCATGAATTAAAGAAACTAGCAGTCTAGTGAGGGACACTTTTGAATAAACATTCACAATATAGTGTGGGAAGCAGCAGGTTAGGATGAAGCCTAGAATTAATTTATGGGAATCTCAAAGAGGAAGTGCCGAACCCACTGGAGAATGGCGGTGAAGGGTGTGGGGAAGCAGTGAATAACCAGGGACGGCGACAGCAGAGCTAAGACCAGAAGCCTGGGCCTCCCTGCTCTCTTTTGGAGGTGGCTGCTAACACACAGGCCTAAACTGTTGATCTTAGCTTTCCCAGCAATGTTTATTTGAACAATTCAGCATTTCACTGAGTAGCAGGTGATTAAGCATGAATTTACGGAGAAGGGATCAGTAGGTGGCACAGTTAGAAAACAGTCACTGCCTGTAGTCAGTGGTTACCCCTACCAGGGCTGAGATCTGAAAAGTCAGCAGGAGGTATGGTTATAATGAGTTTGCAGCCAACTGGAATGCAAGTCAGCGAAGTGCAAGACTGAGGACAAGGAGCTGCCACTGGGAGCTGCTCACATGGAATTGACCAAGTGCTTCAAAACGGCTCTTTGCGACACAGGGGCCACGGGCTCCTGACACTCAGAACAAACCCTTGCTTCCCTCATTCTTGTAATCTTAGAAGCTGCTCAATTTAGGATGCAATCGTATCATAAGGCAATGACCCTCCTTTGGCCTCTATCCAAATACATGGATTTGCTAGGGCTGCCATAACAAAGTGTCACAGACTGGGTGTCTTAAACAACAGAAATTTATTCTCTCACAATTCTAGGGGCTGGAAGCTAGAGATCAAGGTATCAGTAGGGTTAGTTTCCTCTGAGACCTCTCCCTTTGGCTTGCAGATAACCCTCTTCTTGCTGTATCTCCACATGGTCTTCCCTCTGTGTCTGCCTGTGTCCTAATCTCTTCGAAGGATGGAAGTCATATTAGAATAGGGCCCACCCCTAATGACCTTAATTAACATTAATTACCTTTTTAAAGGCCCTATCCCCAAATACAGTCTTGCTTTGGGGTACTGAGGGTTAGAGCTTCCACATATGAATTTTGAGACGATACAACTCAGCCCATAACGACAGAATAAGTTCTGCAGAATGGAGCGCCTTTGTTTTGTGTTAGACCAAGCTTCTGCTTTTGATGAGGAATTTCAGAATTTTCTGAGTGGGGAGAGTCACCTCCCTCAAGAGTGTTACCATCCCTTCAGAAGAGGGGGTGTTCTCTCAGATAACTAATGGGGCCTGGAAGGACAGACTCCAAAGAAGGCAATGGTAGATTGATGGAGATTAACTAAGTGTAAGCATCGGGGCCCGACATCATGAGCTCTGGAGAAACAGAGTGTTGTGAGAGGGAAGGAGAAGCAAAAGCTTGAAATTTGGAGTATTTCCTATAGCAGTCAGGAAGTACTTCAAGGTAAGCACTTCTGGTAAATTGACAAAGAGGCTTCAGAAAAAGAGATCTGGATGTCCAAGTTCCTCAAAATCTGTTGGGACTTTGTTTCTCATTCTTAATATTCACTTTCATGCCTAATTTTATATTCATAATTTTCTGTCATTTCCCTTAAGCTTCAGAATCCTCCAAAACCTCAATGTGGCCTGTCAATGAAGTTGAAACACATAAATTTCTTTCTCACAGTTCAGACATTAGAATTGTCTATAAATCTAAGAGCACCAGAGTTAGAAGTGATAAAAATGGTGTCTACTAAGAAGTCGAAGGAAAGAGCTGGGAAGTGAAAAATTCATGAAAAATGTGTTTTGTCTCCAGACTTGCAAGAGTGAGCTGATGAAACTGGTCTTCTGGTGCTGTCTACTCCTCACAGACCGAAGCTATCTTTGAAGTGTTTGCTCTTGGCCTGCTGTCCAAACTAAAAAATTCCCCTGTAGAGAGGAGGAAAAAGGCTTTTATCAGAAAATTCTTTAAAAGTCTATACAGTGATTTTAAAATGACCTTTTAGCAGGAACCGAGAGACTCCTTTCCTAGCAAGATGGAATTTCATCTCATCCAAACCATACCTTTGTAAATGAGATCAAAGTAAGACATAGAGGACCACACAATTCATAGTTACCAAAACTTGTATGACCCATGCTAATTAATAATTCCAGCTGCACAACCTCATTACACACCATCCAAACTGCCAAGATGAAAGGTCAAAGCCTGCAAGATCTACACAACAAAAGCTGTAATGCCTTAAGGTAATGCTGGCAGTACCCAAAATCTCACTCTCCTCAGGTTATTTGGTCAGTGAGCTTGTACTGGGGGTTTTACCTTGAGCTAATTAATTACATCTTTCCCCCCAGTTTGAGTTTGGAACTAGTTAAGAATTAAACATGAATGTCAGAAAGGTAAAGACCAGATGTCAGAGGTAGTACTTAAAATCACTAGATAGGAGGGTGTAAATTAAATGAATAGTCACAATGGGCTCCTTAATATTGTCTTCAATTTTCAACTTCCTCATTAGCAGAATGAACAACTGCAGGCATGCGCAGCCAGGCAGAGTCTACCCTGGTAATCTAACCACACGGCAAAAGTGCCTCCTGTTGGATAGTTAGATCTGAAAGAAACAGAATTTAGAAGGAATTGACTCATACTTCCTGCTTTCAATCTTATCCATCAGATAAGTCACATCTATCCCAAGGGGAAGAAGTGAGTAGAGGCAGGGAGGGCAAAAAAGACCAGGGGAGTCCCTCTGGCCAGAAGACGGAAACATAAAGCATAGAGTATATAGGCTTCCACAAGACTGGCAACAAGCAGCTCATGTCTTAGAGATACTTTGATCTTTAGATCAAGTAACTGCACTTCCAGAAATAAATCCAAAGAAAATACCCAGTGATTCAAACAATTATGTACCAATATCCTCATTTTAACATTGAAACAGGAAAAAACAAAACAAAACAAAAGGAAAAGAATATTACATCTTTATTAAAATGTTTCATAAATGCTTTTAATGAAATAAAATGGATACATGTTGTAATGATAAATTTCTAATGGCAACAAAATTATATTATGACATAATCCCAACATATTTTTAAAAGGTTTTCCACAAAAAAAAGTAGATAAAAAACATTATAGGCTTATTTTTAATATCAAATCTAATGTCATTTCCAAATGTCCTCATAAAACACAATTACTATCATTCTATATACAATCCGAAGGAAAATACGTTTCTATTTTAAAACTCCCACACTACTTAATCCTACATGTTTAATTAATGTAACTAGTTTGCATAAAATAACAGAAATTTCATATTTTAGGCATTCAGTCCCTTCATCATCGCAATTTAAATAAAAAACAATGCGTTTTCTAACACATCGAAATACCGGAAATTCATCATACAGATAACACAAATATCCTAATGTCTATATGAACTATCTGATTTTTCCACAATATAAAACGATAAAATACATATCTTTATTCTATTGATGCAATTCTCCTAAAAAATGAGGACAAATAACTAATATATCTATTGATTTCAGTGAACCTAATTAGTAATCAAATTATTGCCTTTGAACAACACAGCAATATCAACTTTTAATTATTCATGATTAGGGTTGCCAGATAAAATACAGTATGTCCAATCACATTTGAATTTCAGATAAACAATATTTTTATTTTTTTTAATTATAAACGTCCTTTGCAATTTTTTAGAGGATCTATGTAATATTTGGAACATTCTTGTACTAAGAAATTATCCACTTTTTATCTGAAGTACCAAATTTAACTGGCTATTGTGTATTTCTATTTACTTAATCTGGCAACCCTATTCATGATGTCATTTTTAAAAGCCACATTCTCTGCTCTGAATATCCATCACTCTAGTTCCAGCAGGGGCTAGAACAACTGAATTTACCAGAAACCAGTTCATCAAGCTAAAACTAGAGCTTTCTAATTCAGAGGGAAACACTCCCAGAGAGGACACTTAAAGAGACTCCAGGCTTGTAAAATTAGCTGTGCATGCTGCATGTTAATCGCCTTTCCAGGCCTATTCCTGTCCCTGTCCTTGTTGCACAGTCCCAAATAAAACAAGAGCAGCAGGGAATCCAAGCGCCCTCATTTCCAAAGCAATCCTAATGAAATATGTGGGAGCCCAGTAATCCTCTCCCACTCTGAGAACAGACCCAGTTGTACGGCTGCAGTGAATAAAATGGAAAAGAGTTCACGAGACTCTAGGAATATGACTTTCCAGCAAAAGGAAACCGGCAGAAACAAGATCTTTAGATAGATACATTCTTTGCAGTGAGAAATGAGGAAAACAGGCGGTGAGTGACATCCAGGAGGTAGCCAGATTATGCAGAAGGTGGCAAGCCCATTTTTTACTCCAAGTATGAGGATCATTCATTGAAGGGCTGAGGGATGAGAAATGACACAGCATCATTTATGTTTTACAAGGATCACTCTGGTTGCTACATGAGGAAGAGAATAAGTGATGGAGAGCAAGTTGAATTAAGAATTAGTGAGAGCATATAGGGAAGTTATTACATTAATTAAGCTTAACTAAGAGCTAATGGTGGATTAAAGTAAGAAAATAGCAATAGAGAAAGGATAGTATAGGTGGGATTCTGGATATATTCCAAAAGTAGACTTGACATAACTAGTGGATGAATTTGTGTGAAAGAAATGGGGTGGGGAGGCTGACTTCAAGGTTTTGGACTTGAGAGACTGGGTGAATAAAAGTGCCACTTGCTTAAATAAGGAATATCAGAGAAGATGCAGATTTGGGGGTAGAGATGGTGCTAGATATCAAAACAGTCTATTTTCAGTTTGTTCAATTGTGGATGCCAATTCAACAATCATGTGTAAATATTGTATAGGAAGTTAGATTTCTGAGTCTGGAATTAAAGAGAGTTTGGGTCTGAAGAAGTATAGATGACATTCAGAGCCAGTGCCATATATTCACACAAGAAATGACTATAGAAAGAGAGACGTTGGTGGACAAATTCTTGTATCTTTCAAAGTCACAGATGAGGAAGAGGGTTACGGAGAGAAGACGCAACAAGAACAGCCAGTGATTTAGGAGGGAACCAAGAGCAAGTGGCCAGCAAGCCAAGCAAAGAAAGTGACTCAAAGAACACGTGAACATCTGTGTCAAATGCTGTAGAATAAGATGGGGGCCACGGTTGACCAAAACTGTCCCAGTAGAAATGCCTCCACTTAAAGTCTGATGGTAACTTAACTTCATTCATTCAACAAACCTCTTCTGAGTTGTACTATGCATCAAGCACCACACTAGGAACCAAGGACATAGATCAGTGAGACATATCTCACTATAAAACCCCAGCAAAGTGGGTTCATAGTCTAGCAGAAAAACTGACAAGTAAATAGGAGCATGCTTGGCTCCTGCTATTCAGTCACAAAAAGAGCTTAAGAGTCAAACTGATTAATTATACATCAAGTTCACCCTGCAACTGTCCTGCTTGCATAAAGTGAGGATGAGCACCATTGTCCAACAGTCTGAAATCAATGCCCATTAAATGCAAAACAAAAATAGCAGTCATTCTCTCTGCACTCTAATTTTTGCAATTTAAATAGCCTTTACTTTCAAAAACTATTTGTGTATATAAACACATACATACATAAACACAAATGTATGTATATGTTGCATTTCTTTGCAAAGCCAATGATACCCTTTTGTGTGTTTCTTGTATTTTCTTTTAGCCCCATCTTTTGCAATACCATACCTTTATCACTTGCCTTAAGAACCTGTGGAAAGCTTGTTTCCAGTCCTCTTCACCCAATCCGGCCTCTCTGTTGAAATTTTCTTACCTATCTAGACTGATTGTCTCCAAACATACTGTAGCTGGAAATTTCCATTTAACTAACTCTATAGTATACCCTAAGAAGCAGAGATCTGAAATAAATAACTCTTAGCCACTAAGAATAAGCTCCATTCTTTTTGCTTGTGTTTTTCACTGATACTGGCAAAGAAGGACATTTTTTCCATAAAGAACAATAACTGGCTGGCTTGGAAGATCTTCAAGAAATTGAAAATCTGTGTTTCCATGAGCAGGATTCTTGTAATAACAATTTGTAGATCAAGCCTGTTCTGAGAGAGGCTAAAAGTCTGGGCTCTCCACTGACATAGATGTCCACCTTCCTGTATGCTCCTTCCTCCTGTGAGTGTGAGGTGGAAAAGAATGTTCATCTTGGTGATCACTCTGTGCTCTAAGAGGGCAGCAACTGAACTAAGACGGTGCTATCAAGCTACTTTCTCTTCAGAGAAATCAAAGGAACTGCGCTTGAGACAGGTAGTCCTTTTAGGATGCATATGGTTTTGCACCTAAAAGGACTACTTGCCTCTTAAGCACAGTACTGGGGAAGGATGTGGTCAAGAGTCAGAAATTCCACTTGAGTTCCAGGGCTGCTACTTACTAGAATTACTCAAAAGAACCTTGGGCAAGGGCAGCGTGAATGACAGCTTCCTCATCTATAAAATTAAACCCTACCTATCTCTTAGGGGTATTGTAGGAGGATATAAATGAGATAATGTGAGTGAAATATTGCACAAACCATGTTGACCCCAATAAAAGCAAGTGTTTACCATTATGAGCTCTAGCTACAGCGAGTCAGTCTCAGGGGATCTTTCTCAAAGCATGGGCAAAAAATGATGATTTAAAAGTAATGTTTTTTCATATAAACATCTTTAGTGATATATATTTGCACCAAACAGATATGTGACTCTGAAAAAAAAATAGGAGCTGGTATATTCAGTTTGTTTATTTTATACCACTCATAAAGAATAGCAGAGTTCCTCTCTCCATAAAAGCTCTTTCTAATCAATAATATGTTTAACCTCAACTTGAAAGAACGATTTAAATTAGCATGTGATTCTCAAGTTCCTTCTTCCAGGAGAAGCTCTACAGAGTAACTTCCTCAATATTGCTTTTGTCTGGGCCAAATCAAACTGCAATGCCAGAAAGACATTACTGCACAGCTGCATTAGATGACAGTGCCATCATAACAAAATGGTGAAAACCAGAGCCATTCTTATTAATAACAGCAGAAACTAATTTCATTGGTTTTAATTTACCATTTTCGTGTTTTACTATGATATTATCCAGATATAAATTGTTATGATGAGAAGCCATTCACTAGAGACCCCCCAAAAAAGTTATAACTCTGCTTTTTTTTAAAAAAAAAGACATTGCATATATCAGTGAAGGACACACTAATAAAGATTGGTCTGGAATATTTCTCTTTATGACGATTGACTTATCAGCAATAGTCATTGCAGCAGAGTTGGAAATTACATAATTGCCAGAAACTGTAGATATTTGACTTGGCAAGAACCCTAGGTTTATCTGATTTATTTTTATAAGAATTGGGCCCCATGGATATTTAGAAATGTTTCATGAAAGAACAGTAGAATGTAAATGAAACAAGCAAAAATCCTCTTTTCAAAGGCTGCATTTAACTCCATCGTAACTGTTGTGATAACACAAATAAACCAAAGACAAACCTTTGGTGATGGTGTTGGGCGAAAGCACTACTCTAAATTAAAACATTATGAGCTACTAACATCTGGACATTTTCTCCCTCTTCATAGTCATTCTCACCCATTTTCTGTGTGTTGTTTACCAGGGGGCAATGCAGAATGTGACACTGAGCCTCAGTACATATGCACAGTAACAAGGCCCACAAAACACACAGGGCCATATTCATGGGCTGGCATCTCCTGACCTCTGTCTGCACTCTGGGAGGAGGCCGTCCATTGTTCACCAAGAGACAAGTGCTTTGCTAACCCCAAATTTTGTGCTCCTGCCTTTGTTTCTCCGGTGCCTGGCACAATGATTGATACAAAGTTCTCAATGAGCATTCTGCTATTGAATTAAAGCAAATGAAAAAGGTAGGCAGACTATGAAAAAAATGATATAACATAAAAGAAAGCAGTGAGGTACAGTAATAAAAGACAGAACACAAAGACCTTGTTTCGAGTCCTAGTTCCAACATCAACTTGCTGTGTGACTTTAGATAACTTTTTCTTTCTAGGCCTCAGTTTCCTCATCTCATTTTACATCAGTTCATTTTTTTTTTTTTTCTTTTTGAGACAGTGTCTCACTCTGTCACACAGGTGGAGTGCAATGGCACGATCTCGGCTCACTGCAACCTCCGCCTCCTGGGGTCAAGCAATTCTCCTGCCTCAGCCTCCCAAGTAGCTGGGATTACAGGTGCCGGCCACCATGCCTGGCTAATTTTTTTGTATTTTTAGTAGAGACAGGGTTTCACCACGTTGGCCAGGCTGGTCTTGAACTCCTGACCTCAGGTAATCTGCCTGCCTTGGCCTCCCAAAGTGCTGGGATTACAGGCATGAGTCACCCTGCCTGGCCAAGTTCATTTTTCTTGATAGTATCTGAAATACTATCTACTCTATAGCCCATATATTTTTTTAAAGTCTGTTGTTCCCCCAGAAATGTCACACTTCCTCCCCAATACAATAAACTATGTTTATATTCACCATTGCATTTATTTGATAAGGTCACTCATTTTGGTGATGTCCCTCTAGAGAATGTCATCTATTAGCTAACTTTTTGGCTCTGTTACCTCACAGCTCTGATGTCATCCAATTTCTGATGTGCACCATCACACAGCAAAATGAAATTTAAGTTTTAAAGTTAAACCAGCCAGAGTTTGGATTCTAGTTCCACAATATTCTCAGAAAGTTATTTAGCTTTTCTGAAATATGCATCTGAAAATGAGATTACTATTTCCTTCATCACTGAGTTGTTGTAAGGCTTAAATAAGATAAATACATAACGTAGCCATCTGGTACCTAGCAGGTTCTCAATATATGCCATAGCTTATAATCTATCTGTTGCCATACAGCTCTATTGCAGAAATGCATGTATATTCCCCTTTGTTCTCATCCCACAGCTTCCCAGCCTGAGATCAGGCTTTAAAATGAATGAGTTAAACAGACCCTGGAGAGAGAGAGAAGGTCATTCATTTCATCAGTTAGTCACCCATCCTTCATTCCTTCAAAAACATTTATTGAGGCCTGAGATAAAGTACCAAACTAAAAAGTACAATCAAGGGGTTCATGATGTCACAGGAGAGGCAGACATATAAAATGACAACAAAAATGTGGTGGAATATGTTTGAAAACAGAGGAACACACATGATGTTATTCGAGGAGCATCCAAACCTGGTAACAGCTGCCATTAGCTTGGCAGCTGTTTCAAAACTCTCTCGTCTGCATTAATGAAAGAGCTGGGGTAATACCCAGATCTCCCTCTTGAGGCTATCTTTTAAAGCAAGATAAAAATTTAATAAAACATTGACTTCCTTCATAGAACTATATGAGTGAGACTTTAATTGAATAATTATTTCAGACACCTGTGTATATAAAAGAACTACATAAAAAAGTTATTTTAATGAAAATATATAGAATTGTAGGCTTTTCATTACCGTAAAAAATGTTCTTGAACACAAAGATTTCAGATAGCCACAAGATCTTTACAATATATTCAAAGTAAATGTGAACACAGAAAAGTTGGGTTGGAATTGAAGGTAGCAATATAAACCCACAGTTTTTAATACCATAGATAGGCAGGTAGATAAAGAGATATGGGAATAAACGTGTGTGTGTGTGTGTGTGTGTGTGTGTGTGTGTGTGTGTGTGAAGGGGACTTCCATCCACTGACAGGGCCTAGAAGCAAAAAAAACATTTAATGCCTACATATTGACTTCTAAATACTATTGTTCACCAAAAAAATTACAGCTGTGAAGAAATGGCTAATTCAAGAATGTGACAGAAAAAGTACAAGATAAGTTTGGAGAATTTTGTTACTCTAGAAAGTAAGAAAGTGCTGAAAGAAGCATGGGGACATTTCAAAAGCAAGGGAACCCAATTGACAGGGCTTCCAATGGCCAAATCTGGGACAATTTGAGCATCTGCATAAATCATGAACCATACCTATTGAATAAATAAGAATCTATGAGCCCATACTTACAGAAATGAGTAATGTGAGAGAACAGGAAGTACTTTATTAAAATAGAATACCATCTAATTAACATAAAAGAAATAATGGAGCTAGGAAATCATCAATGGAAGCTAAAACCACTGATGAAAGTTTGGTCAGGATTCTATATTTACACATTTCATCACAATTGCATATTACTTACACGGGGACAATTAGTAACTGAGAAACTTGGAGGACACAAATTCAACCAAGTCATCAAATAATATTAGGACAACTTGACATTACCATTCAGAACGACACAACATCGCTTCAGTGGCATTCCTGTCCCAAATCCACAACCTGAATCCAATGATAAGGAATCGTCAGAAAACCCCAAAGGAGGGACATACTACATAATATTTTGCTTACAATTTTCAAAAAGTCAAGATCTGCTGGACATGGTGGCTCATACCTACAATCTCAGCACTTTGGGAGGCCGAGGTAGGCTGACTGCCTGAGCCCAGGAGTTCAAGAAAACATGGTGAAAATCCTCATCTGTACAAAAAATACAAAAATTAGCTGGACATGGTGGCACATACCTGTAGTCTCAGTTACTTGGGAGGCTGAGGTGGGGGATCACCCGTGCCTGAAAGGTCAAGGCTGCAGTGAGCCATGATTGTGCCACTGCACTCCAGCATGGGCGACCAAGAGAGACTGTCTCAAAAAAAAAAAAAAAAAAAAAATCAAGGTCAAAAAACATAAAGAAAGGCTGAAGAAATATACCAGTGATAGGAAGACTAAAGAGATGAAAACTAAAGGCAACATACGATCCTGGATTTGATTCTAAACAGGGAAAATAATAACTTTAAAGTACCTTATGTTGAAGCAGTTGCAAAATGTGAATACAGACCATAGATTAGATCATAATATTATATCAATGTTAAGTTTCAAGTCTGTGATAGCTACACTATGGTTATGTAAGAGAGCATCCTTGTTTAGTAAATGCACACTGAACTATTTATGAATAAAAGGGCACATTGAGTACAATTAGTTCACAAATTAGAAAAAAAAGCATCTATGTAAGAGGAAGAAAGAAAAAAGAGACAGAGAAATTAAGTGGAATAAAATATAAACAATTGATGAATCTGAGTTTAAAAAATCTAAGAATTCCTTTTTATAATTTAATTTCAAATTATATTAAAATTCAACCCTGTATTATTTATTTATTGAATGAACATAATTCCTGTTCTCAGTTAATGGTCTAGTAGAGACAAATATATTTAAACAAATACATGAAACATCTTATCAGTAGAGATTTTTACTCTCAGCACAGTTGTGGCCTAAAATAAGAAGTGATTACCGCGGCTTAGGGAAGTCAGCACACCTGGTGTGGAAGTTTGTATCAGAAGCGAGAAGGGCAGGAACTAGACAGTGAGCAGGAGGAGAGTGCAGATTCAAGAGACATTACAGAAGATGAATCAGTAGAACTCAGTGACCAAATGAATAGTTTCATGGTGGAGCCAGGAAAGGCTTTGCATGCCTCTCCAGTCCTGCTCAGGTAACAGAGCTCACTGGAATAAGAAACAGAGGACAAAGAAAAGATTTTGGAGTTAGACAATAAGTCCAGTTTTGGACATGTGAAGTTATAGGTATTCCTGGGTCATAAGGGCAGTACTCATACCTATGTTTACTTAGAATATCCTCTGCCAAGCTCTAAAGGAGACTAATCAATTACTGATTGTGCTTTGGCTAAAGTTGGAAAAATTCAAATAGGCATAGTCTCATTAGAGCCCAGGGTTGATGGAGATAGTATTGGGAGTCTCATTTTATTGTCCTAGAAAGTGCCTCCTCAAACCCTTGTCTACCCTACGGCACAGAAAGTCTTTCTAATTGGGAACACATGATTTTTTACTCATTCTTTTATTCATTCAGGAAACATTTTGTTCAAACACTGTATTAAACACTGGGGATGCAGACATGAATAATGCATAGGCTCTGTCCTTGAAAGGCATTCACAGATTAGTGGAAAAGAAAAACAGAAGAACAAGTAATTATAACTTGGCAGGCCTGGGGCTTAGGACAGAGAATGCACAGGTGCCACGGAAGGGCCCACGGTAAGACACTGGACATGTGATGCGGCTGTGTGGCTGATTTTTACTGGTATTAAGGAAGTCAAGCCAAAAGATGCTAGAGAGAAACAGGATGTGACAGGGAGGAAAATGCAGCAATCTGTGATTAATTTGGGATCTTTCCTGAACTATTGATTGGGAGGATGGTGGTCCTGGCCACAGGAACAGAAACACAGGAGCAAAAGCAAGCTTTTTAAAATTTTACTGGACAGGAAGAAGTGGGAAGCCAAAGGAACTAAGTGGAAAAGAAAATGAAGGTCATCGATGCCAAGCCAAACGTTAAAAAACTGAAAAACATCACTAGAGTGAATTCTATCCATTTTCATCACCAAAAATATAGAATCCAAGCTGGTCCAGACTTGGGACTCTACTCTGAGCTGTGCTGCACTGAGGACACTGCTGACCTACATTTTGCAACAATATCGGGGGTTGGGGGACCTCTAGGAACAAGCTGCTCACTCCTCAAATATAACAGCAAACACACATATTTTCTCACCACTGATGGGGCTTTTGCCAGGAAATCACACAGACCCAAAATAAAAAAAACAGGCCAAAGGAAAACAAACAGACAAGACACACAGTCTGTCGTCCATGGGGCACTGGGGTTCAGGGCAGGGCCTTCCCTAGGTGGTCACAGGGTCCAGATAAAACCCTACCCAGAGTGCCTGAAATATGTTTATGCAGGTGAATCGGGAGGCAGGGAACCTGGGAAGACGATGGTTACTGAGTGCCTGTCCTGTGCCAGGCATTGTGCTTGATCCTTTACATTCCTCATTTCCTTTCTCTCTATGAAGTCACTATTATTATCATTCCTATTTTACAAATGAGGAAATGGGCTGTGAGGCTAAGCAACTCTCAGAGACACATAGGAAGTGATAGCACTAATATGAAAAGGCACATCTGCAGAGTATGAAGATGTTTCTTTTCTTGGCAACATGTTGCCTGTCTCAAGGAGGTGAACACGCCACGTGGGAGCTCCTCGTGCCTGAAAGCTCCTACAAGGACCACCCCCACACGAGAAATCCCTTGGTTTCAATGCAGGCAAGGTATGATTAACCTGTCTTGAGCCTATTTGTTTGATTATTTTCCTTTCTTAAAAGTTACCTAATAAAGTCTCCTCATCCCCACAGTCCCTTTCAGATCATAGGTTCTCCTGGCAAACTGATCAACTCCTGAAGAACCTAGGCTAGAAGTTATTTTCCTGCATTGTTCTACTTAAGCCCTGACCCTGGACAGCAGAATCATGAGGACATCATACAGAACTGGTCAACACAAAGACAGCTTCTGTGAGATCCAAGACACGATCTCATAAACGCACCACGATTCCAGGTGCAGCAGCTTAAGTGCCTGTGTAAGTCCTACTTAGCACCTGTTCATCTGGCTGGCGTGAAGCAGGAAACTGGATTATTTTCCCTCCTTTGGACGAGGCATAGCACACTGATTAATGATGTGAGGGAGAGTGAACCAAAGACAGGAGTTCTGCACACAAATGTCTTTCAGGAAAGCTATCATAGGCGTGGGGAAAGAAAGGTGAGCATTGTAAGGAGGGGGTGGCAGACAGCATTTGGTTGATTAGGGTTTGGTTAATGCTGGTGAGTGTCGAACATTCCAACTCATGGCTGTTACTAATGGGAGAAATGGGGTTATTTGTTAATTTTACTTACTAAAGTGAGTGTTGAAGGCAGGATGGAGGGAAAAGGTGAACATGTACCATTTTGGCTAAGCCTAATAAAACATGGAAAAAATTCCTCATGATTTTCTTAAAAAGAGCAAGACATCGATCTTGCACTGGCACCAAACTCCCTTACCTTTATGAGGAAGTGGTCACCAATTTCCACTTAGACTGCCCAGTTTTCAAATCCTTTGGCCATCTTCCAAGTGACCTATTTCTTTGTTCATCATGCAGATTTTTGGTGGGATGTGTCATAAAGAACTTCCTGTGAACTTCTTTTGTGCTTTTCTTTGCATGACCATATTCACGTTTCACAAAAAAACTGTAAGATGTGCATAGGCATTTAATTCCTATTTTACAGATAAGATTGAACTTCAGAGCCCTAATCTATGCAAGTAAGTGGCACTTTTATTTTTTAAGACCTTATATTTTATAGAGCATCTTTACATTTGAGACTACCTTCCCCAGGATATTTTTTAAAATTCCTTTCTTAAAGTACAAGTGTTTTCAATTTTAAAATTTTTTCCCAATCCATCAAAGGCATTCTATCTAGTGTCCATGGACAGAGTTCTCTGGTGCTCTGACTCCATAGTAACCCCTGAATCATGCGGATGGTCAAGATGGACTGATTCAAGAACTATGAACTTCAAATAAAACTTTTTTCTTCGCTGATGACTTGTGAGAGACTCGCTCGCCTCTCTGGGTAACCTTCCCAGAACTTGTATTTTTCAACTTTGACCTACATGAGTGGAATGTTGATGTAACTGCCATCTGGGAAGAGGCTAGTAGATACACATTGACCTCTAGTCGATATTCTGGAGAAGGAATTTTCACTTACCAGCGTTTGGCAAGAGTCTTCTGCATATGCACCATAAACAGGGCCAAGCTCATGAGAAGCTGCTCCTTTATCATGATCTGAGACCTGTAGAGACTTTTAGAGTGACAGGGTTTGGCTCTGTCCCCATACAAATCTCATATTGAACTGTAGCTCCCATAATTCCCACGTCTTGTGGGAGGGAACCAGTGGGAGATAATTGAATCATGGGGGTGGTTTCCACATACTGTTCCCCTGGTAATGAATAAGTCTCACAAGATGTGATGGTTTTATAAAGGATTTCCCCTTTCACGTGGCTTTCATTCTCTCTTGCCTGCCACCATGTAAGAAGTGCCTTTTGCTTTCTGCCATGATTGTGAGGCCTCCCCAGCCACATGGAACGGTGAGTCCATTAAGCCTCTTTTTCTTTGTAAATTACCCAATCTTGGGAATGTCTCATCAGCAGCATGAAAATAGGCGAATACATAGAGATACAGTCTCGTTGGATGAAGCTCATACTTAGAAACTATAATGACTTTATTTATCCAATTTTTTTACTATCCAATTAATTACATAGGATTCCAGATTGGCCCATTGTTAAGATACGTATAAAAGACCGGGCCACTGTAGAAGAGAAAGTGTGATTAAACAACCATCACTTCACAACTTCAGGCAAGTTGTTTCACTCTACACTGCTTGGTGATTAAAAAGTACTAAATAGTATAAAATGCAATGTGTCTAGCATGTGCTTGAAAATATTATTTCTTATTGTCCTTATTTTCTTAACACGAAGATTTCAAGCCACCCCATGGAAGCAGCATTCCAAGAAGATAGTCACCGCAAGCCTTGGGAGCCCTGGGCTCAAGGACTCCCATAATGTTATTTTCCCTGCATTATATTAGTTAAAACATATCACAAGACAGAGCCAGATTCAAAAGATGGGAAATAGAATACAGCTCCTGATGGGAACAGCTTCAAATTATTGTTCATGACTCAACTCACCACAGACCCTAACCATGAACCAGTACTTTGGGCCAAGCACATTACATGTGCTACTCATTTATTTCTTCCTAAAAACCCTCCAACTAGGTATAATACCCATTTCATAGACATAAAAAAAGATTTATCGATGTTAAGTAACTTCCCTGATGTTAAGCAAGTGGTTAGTAACAGGGCTGGTTTTAAAACTCAAATTTATTTGACCCCAAAACCAATACTGTTACTTTAGTATATTTAGAGATCAACCATGAAATACACTTCCATTTCTACAGCAAGGAAATAAGAAAGATATATGACTTTATCCTTGTACTTAATTTTAGGACTATTCCAATGAAGACATCTTGAGTTTGTAAACTTTCTCTGAGGTGTCAATGTGCTCCTAGATCTGTTCCATGCCCACATCAACAATCACAGATCTCAGAAAGGTGCAGGAGAAAGTACACAACTCCTCCAAAAATATCCACACACGCACATCCAGGGTACTTAGTGACAGGCTCTAACACGTCCATATGTGTCACATTTCCTAGTCTATACCTTTAAAAACAGAATATATCTTCAAATCAAGTGCCCATACTATCCCCAGATAGTCCATATGCACTGAAACAGATAATGGTGGACACCAATTTGCAAGTCTGAGTTTTATTTATTTAATTCCCTATTTTGAGGATTCACGTAGGCAAAGTCAATTAAATAAGTGTGGAGGACAAAATTCTAAGATGATCTCTCCAAAGACCCTCACCCTTGTGTAATTCCCTGCCCTGGGAATACAATGGGGCATCACTCCCATGATTATGTTATTATACATGGCAAGACAGACTTTGTAGATATAATTGAGCTTACTCATTAGATGATTTTGAGATAATAAAAAAGAGATCATCCCAGTGAGCATAACCTAATATCTGAGCCCTTTAAAAGGAGGTTTTTTCTGACTGATAGGATTCAGCACAAGGAAGGTTCTCCATTAATGAGATGGAGGCAGCCATAGAGCAAGGGCCTGAGAGCGGCCTCTAGGAGCTGAGGGTGATTCCCTGGTTGACATCCAGCAACTTAGACTTCCGTCCTACAACTAGAAGAAATTGAATTCTGCCAACAACCCATATGAGACTAGAAGTAGATTCTTCCCCAGAACCTCCAGGTAACAGCTCAACATGGCTGACACCTTGATTTTACCTTTAACAGATTCTAAGCAAAGAATCCAGGTGAGTTTCCCCAGACTTTTAACTTAACAGAACTGTGTGATAATAAACGCACATTATTTTAAGCCAGTAAGTTAGTAGTAATTTGTTACATGGCCATGCAAAATTAATACAGCAAGCTGATCTAAGTGACAGGTGGAGATGATAAGAAAATGTGACCCTTTCCCCTTCTCCACAGCCTTTCTGTGAGCCTCAGGAATCATGCACCTATGCTGACTAATCTTAGGCCTGATATTTCCAAAACTATCCAACCCGTGACCTAGATTGAGTCCAGTGCTAATCATGTTAAATTTTCTAAGACAGTCTTGATTTGAAATATCACATTAGACCACATTCTTATTAAAATCTGAAAGTGTAGTTACTGTTGCAATGGGGTATCTAGTTATTGGTTATAGGATCACAGCAATGATTTTTTCAAATTTTTATATTCATAATTCACTAAAATATAATAACACCTATCTATTATTGCTAGGCACCTTCTTATACTGTCAATAATCCTCACAGCCTGTATGAGAAGTAGATGTAACTTTTCCAATTTTGATGGCAACAAAACTGAAGTTTGGATGGAGTAAATGATCCAAACATATAGACTAGCTAAGTTAAGATTTAAACCTAGGTCAGTCTTGCTCCAAAGTTCAGAATTCTACTGGGTAGTGATGCATCGATCTGTAAAATGGGTTATGAAGAAAGTAAATTAATGATTACTCAGGGCTGGGCAGGGGATGAGAAGATAGGGGTTATATCTGTTGAAAATATGCTATAATTTAGCTGTGTTTATAGTTGCATGACTACAGATATTTTAAGAACCATTGAATTGTACACTTTAAATGGGTGAATTGTATGGTGTGTTAATTATATCTCAATAAATCAAGATTTTTTTAAGGCAGTAAGAAGTGTTTTGTTGGGGAAATCTAGATACATGAAGCTTTCAAAGGAGGCAAGGAATGGGAGAAAGACTCAGTCATGGAAGTCTTGGATATCATACTAATTTGTTTCTAAGGGGAGAAAAGGTTCTCCACAAAGGGTTTTAAATAAGGGAGTGAAAGAATCTATTGGTGTTTTAGAAAGATCTCTTTAGTGGCTATATAATGATGGATTTGAGGAGGACACAATAGTACAGTTGAGGAGGTTGGTGAGGAGACTCTTGCACAGCTCACTGGAAAAGATGAAGACCTGACAAAAGCTAATGGAATGCAAGGGTGCCTGGTGTTTGAGAAACACTGCTGGGAAAAAAGACAAGCAACTTGTAAGAACCTCAGATAAGGGAGAGAAAGGAATGTAAGACTATTGGGAGTTCAGCTTCTTGAGCAGGTGCTGCCTTCCCTTTGTGGAATCTGGGAAACTGAACCCAAGGCAACGTGGGGAGAGGGAGGAAGGAAGGTAGGTACCTTAGAAATTCTACTGAGAGTCTAGGGCTCAGCCCTCCCGTCAAACACAAATGATACTGATACCTGGGTCTTACATTCAGAGATTCTAATTAAACTTGTCTGTGATTGTGACCTGGAAAGATCCCAGGCACTGGGATTTTTAAAAGCTCTCAGGTAATTTTAATGTGCAGCCAAGGATGTGAACCTACAACTTGGACAGTTCCTTTCCAACTAAGGAAGTCAGAAAAGGACGCAGCTGTTGCTGGGAACTGCTTATGGTCCAGCCAATCAGACAGGGCCCTATTGAAAAAAAAGGTGCTGAGGAGTTGATGGGTGCAGCACAGCAACATGACACAAGTATACATATGTAACAAACCTGCACGTTGTGCACATGTACCCTAGAACTTAAAGTATAATAAAAAAAAAAAAGGTGAGGCTTTGTCTTGAGCATTGGAGTCTGACAGACCCATTCTAGAGACTGTTTCACTAATGATAGTCTTTACTACAGGAAATGATATTTAAGATGGGAGAGGATTATTTGATGTTGTTCACATGGGGTCAGTGGACCAGCTAGAGCTTACCTGTGAGTATGAAGAATTCCTAATTACTCTGGCTTAGTGATTATGAAAGTGTGGTGCTCAGTCCAGCAGTATCAGCTTTATCTGGGAATGTGTTACACATTTAGGTTTTGGGCCCTAGCCAGGTCTACTGAATCAGAAACTCCGGGGGAAAAGGCCCCAAAATTTGTGTGTATGTGTTTTTTAAGAAATTAATTAAACTTTAAAAATTTTTTCAAATAATTATAGATTCATAAGCAGTTGCAAAAAAAAAGAAAATACAGAATGATTCCATTACCCTTTGCCCAATTTAGACATTCTACAAAACTATAGTACAATATCACAGCCCAGGTGTTGACACTGATACAACCAAATAAAAAATACAGACTTTCCATCACCACAGAGATCTCTCATTTTGCCCTTTTCTAGTTACACCCACTTAACTTCACCCACCTCTTCATGCTGGCAACCACTGACCTGTTCTCCATTCTATAATTGTCACTTCAACAATGTTATACAAATGAAATCATATAGTATATAACTCTTGGGGACTGGCTTTTATTTTTACTCAGCATAATTCTCTGTGGAGTCATTCAGGTTATTGTGTGTATCAATAGTTTGTTCCTCTGCATTGCTGAGTAGTGTTCCATGGTACGGATGTGCCATAGTTTAACCATTCTCCTCTTGCAAAGTCACCTTAACAAGCTCTCAAATTCTGATGCACTCTCAGGCTTGAGAACCCCTGATCTCTAGAAAAAAAAGCTTTAAAGGACAGGAAATAAACACAGCACTTTTCTGGGTTTTCTTCCCACACACTAACTTCATGGTCCTCCTCAAAGGCATAGGGAAATGACTTTTTAAAATTTCCACATGGCCAGGCGCAGTGGCTCACGTCTGTAATCGCAGCACTTTGGGAGGCCAAGGTGGAAGGGTCACCTGAGATCAGGAGTTAGAGACCAGCCTGACCAACATGGTGAAACCCCATCTCTATCAGATGCAAAAAATTAGCCGGGTGTGGTGGTACATGCCTGAAATCCCAGTTACTCGGGAGGCTGAGAAAGGAGAATTGCTTGAACCTGGGAAGTGGAGGTTGCAGCGAGCCGAGATCATGCCATTGCACTCCAGCCTGAGTGACAGAGCAAGACACTGTCTCAAAAAAAAAAAAAATTCCACCACTACTGTTAACACAATATTCTGTATCCTGTTTATCATTGTTAAGTAAATGCATTTCTTAAAAGATTCGTGTATTTATTCAACAAATGTTTATAGAAGTACCTCCCAGTAACTACTCCAGGCAAGAAGAAAGCAGCAGTAGAAAAGATATATAGGTCACTTCTCACAAGTAGCTTTTGCTTCAGCAGGACCAGAAAAGACAATAAGCAAATAAAGTCTTGTGAAACAAAGTCAGGTTGAAACAAATGTCATGATTGAAAATAAAGTGACGTAAGGGTTAAAAGATGAAGGAACCGAGTTCCCATTTGTAGTGGCAGTCAGAGAAGTCCTCTCTGAGGAGATTGCTTGAGAGCAGAGTTAACTAAAATAAGGAATTAAGGCACATGAATATATGGGCCGCTGCAGCAGATGGAGCAGCAAATTTAAGTCTTGCAACAAGAACATGCTCAACCCATTATATGGTTTGGATATTTGTCCCCTCCAAATCTCATGTTAAAAGATGACTCCCAATGTTGGAGGTGAGGCCTAGTGTGAGGTGTTTGGGTCATGGAGGTGGATCCCTAATGGATGGCTTGGTGCCCTCCCATGGTAATGAGCTACCAGGATATCTGATTGTTCAAAATAATCTGGGACCTCCTCCCTTCTCTCTCTTGCTCCTGCTCTCATCATGTTACACACTTGCTCCTTCTTTGCCTTCTGTCATGATTGGAAGCTTCCTGAGGCCTCACCAGAAGCACATGCCAGCACTATGCTTCCTGTATAGTCTGCAGGAGTGTGAGTTGAATAAACCTCTGACTCAGGTCAGTTCATGCTTTTGCACAGGCTTCCAGACTGTGGAGGAAGGGACTCCAGCCCACAGCCCTAGATTTGGGATGTTAGGCTTCCCTAAGGGAAGTCCTACTTATGAAACCTGTAACAGAAGCCTTTGCTCCTTCCCTCAAAGGAGTGCTAACAAGCCATAATGAGTTTATAATCCTGAATAGTAGAAATAAAACACCTTATTACAATGAGACGAAATTCACGTTAGCTGCTCTGGCCCCAAAGATAGAAGATTAAGAAAATAAAGATGTTCTTGGTACTTAAGGGTGTGATTTTAATAGAGAAGGTAAGGTTCTCTGAAGTTACTCTGAAACGTATAGCACTTACAACTTTGATTGTCTACATAACTTATAAAAATATTAAACAATAACATCATAACCATGCAAAAACAAAAGACCCCTGTACAAATTTTGGGTAGAATGGTGGGGGTTGGGAGTAGAGTGGGGAGTAGAGGAGAGATGAAAAAATTTAAACCCAGGCACTCTTATCTACAGTCTGAATGTTTTACTCACTAAAAGACTCCTTGGATAACTTAAATTAAAACCATCAACAACTTCCGATATTCATCCTTAGCTATCAACTTATCCCATGAAAACAGGCCAGAAACCTGCCTCAGTCCCTTATGATTTCATCAGCTCAGGTTGGCATGGCACATGTCTCCTATCTAAAGCCTTGGTGAAGATAAAAGGAGAAAACTAAAATGGAGAACACGTTTAGATTCTGTAAACCAGAGTTAGGGGCTACTTTTTACAAATATCAATCCTACTGGTAGCTGTATGTTCCCTGTTACTTGCCAAAATGAATCACGAACTCATTTGTGGACCCAATCATTTATCCATGTTCACTCTCCCAGACTTTGGGGGGCTTTCCTCAGATCTGGAAACTATTTTTGACAGCTGAGATTTTGTTCTATACATGGAGTTTAAACCTGAGTTTGAGTTTAGCTTTAGTGTTTAAAGGGTTAAGGATGGGGCAGCCCAGGGTTAAGGGTTAAGGATGGGGCAGCAAAGGTAACATTCTACACTAAGTCTAGCCATGGGGAAAGGGCTTTGTCAGTGTCTTCCTCAACAGGTTCTGCCATTGAAAGAAACATGAGACACTAAAGCTAAACTTAAACTCAAGTCTAAACTCCACGTCTAGAACAAAATCTCAGCTGTCAAAGAGAGTCTCTAGATCTGAGGGAAGCCCTCCAAAGTCTGTCTGGCAGAATGAACATGGATAAATGACTGGATCCACAAATGACTTTGCCACTCATTTTGGCAGTACCAGGAAACACACAGCCACAAATGGGATTAATATAATGAATGGGAGAGAAATGCTTAAAAAGATTTAAAAAGAAGGAAGTGGTAATATTGATATTGCTACATATTGAACATCTGAACAATGTTTAGACATCAATTTCTGAAAACAAAGACAATGGCTATGAGCAGATACATTAAAAATGAAGAAATATTTTTTTTTTATTTTTTAAGAAAAGGTAAATCACATATTCACAGAGTCAGTTTGTTACTATGGAATCACATATGATGTCACAAATTTGACATTCTAAATGCAAAGCTAGACTGAGCAAGGGAAGTGACAGGAAATGGAGCTGGGGAGACAAAAATCTGGATAACAACAGAAGAATTTCAACAGTTAAAAAATGAGTCAAACAACTCTCAAACAGAAAAAGGTGAGTGAATCGAGTATCTTAGAATCTTGCCATGGGGCTGAAGAAATGTGGGTATCAGTCCATCATTTGCCTCTGCAAAGGCTCTGCAATAACCAAATAATTTCAGATAATGGCTGCATGTAGAGGAAAAGAGAAGGAAGAGAATAAAGGCAATGGAAAGAGCAGAGAAATGGGAAGAAGGAGAAATGTTTAAAAAACGAAGACAGAAAAGAAAAAGATTAAAACATGTAGTATGCAAATCATTCCAATAAGTCAGTATTCATTTAGCATATACTCATATGTTAGTAGTAAAAGGTAAAAACAGTGGATGTCTTTGAAGAAGGCATGGCCTAGTAGGAGAGAGAACAGACAAAGGACAGCTGATTGCTCTGTAAAAGTATATACAAAAGACACAAGCAACACAGGGGAATATTTCACTCTGGGAACTTCCCCCAGGTCACACTGAGCTGGGTTTTGAAGAACATAAGAGAGAAGAGGTGACCATAAGGAAATAAGGGTGGTGTATGCAGGCAAATACAAGTCACTTGGTATTAGTTGAACATAGTGATAAAGTGTAGAGTGAAGGGCATGCAAGTAGCAGGTACACAGGAATACATCATGAGGCTCCTGAGCGAACCAAGTGAAGAAAGTGTTTATCCAGGAATGAAGCATTACTAGATTTACATCTCGTAAATATTACTCTAAATAAATACGGTGGACAGATCTAGAAGTGGAGAGGATTTGAGGCCATGAAACCTGCTCGAAAGGCTATATTCAAAAAACATAGTCCCAGGATGGTCAGAGGCCTGGAACAATGCAATGATAATAGAGATAGAAAAAAGGAACTGGATTTAAAATATCATTTGGAATTAGAAGTAAGAGGATATTATGGTGACTGCTATGTATGTGTATAAGGGGGGTGAGGGTTGATGAAAAGATTTTAAAATTAGTTCAGGAGCTGTACAGCTATGCCATTCTCTCATGCAACTAACATTCTCATGCAACTAACATTGATGAGATTTTTCCTGCATGCAAAACATAGAGCTTAAATGGATGAATATAGAGTGCTCTAGTGGATCTTGGTCTAACCTAGAAGTTGTGCTCCTTAAACAGATAAATAACACTAATCTTGATCACATTGCGGCCACTTACTTAGCATGAAACAGTTCAAATAATACTCCAATAAGTATCTCCTCCAAATGAAAATGAAGACATAAATATTTGAGTAGAGTTCCACAAAGTGAGTTATCTTCTTGTGCTCTGTTACTTGGTTTTCCCTATCTGTTGTTAATTTGTTGGTAAGAAATCCCTTTCCACTCTACATCTATGAGTAATTAGATGATAGGAACAGAAGACATGACTTTCAATAAATTTGTATGAGATTAAGGTCCTTATATTTAGAAATCAAACTAATATTGGCAAGGCTAGATCCACAGAAAATTTGAGCTATAGTGATGATGAAAATGAGAAAAAATTGAATTCTAAATGGTAAGGAAAAATAAGTTTCATAATTAGCAATCTTCAGAGTAACAGAAAAAAAAACTTATTCTACATAAACAACTTCACAATTCTCTAATATTTCCTGTGTTATCAGTCTTTAAACAATAAATGCTTTATATCTCAAATATATGAACCAACAAATTTCTATATTAAAATTTGTTTATATAATTCTTTTTAATAAAATATGTGTTATCTTTTACTCATGCTTGTTAGAACAGGGGAAACTAAGGTCTAGAGTTTATATCTTTTTATATTAGCAAATAAATAAATTCCATGTTTTCTTTATCCCTGTATTCTTAAAGTCAAGATTCCTAATGCCCTGAGATTAAAACTTAATAAACATTCTTTGTTTCCATGTTGAGAATGAGCCCGGAATGAGGTCCTCAAAAGAGAGTCTAGAAGCAGAAAAAAGAAAGGAATCTGACAAACCAGGAGTTCGTCTGAGCAATCAGGTGAGCCGATCTCTGTAGCAGAGGTGAGGAAATTAAGGAGCAGAGAGCATAAAGGAAAATGTTAGGGGGCAGGGAGTTCTGGGAGAGAAGACCAAGCTGTTGAGAATTGTATTAAGGGATCCCTAATGTCCTCATGAGGAGGTTAAGGAACTAGGAGAGGTTGGGCCCTGTCTTCCCCTCCATCCATACCCGAGTGTTCACTTAGAATGTGTGGAACCACAGCAGGCTCCTCTGCTCAGCCTACACAGGGAGGAGACTGATCTTTGTTCAAATCAGGGAGGGGAGGGGGTCTGGCCATCGCATTGACCACTTTCTGCACAATCTTTCAGATGAGGCGTGCAGTCAATCCGAATCACTCGCTGAGATGTTGCCCCTTCCGGGGTCACTCGTCGTGTAGACGCTGCCTTTGTGCAGCTGAGGGAACAGCCCTTGGCCCCTGCCGCACAATACGTATTTATATTCACATGTGCCTGTTGTGGGAGCAGGGCCAGCAGATCACCATGATGAGGGTGAGCAGAGATCACACTACTGATTCTGGAGGGGAACCACAGACAATCTGGGTGAGGGGAAGAATATGGCAAATAGAAACTCTTTTACTTTGCTGCTCCCTGGTCTCCTTCATTCTTGTTTCTCCTAAAAGGAAAGCTTGAGGGCTCCATTCCTTTTAAGCAGCTGCTTTAGAGTCCTCCTGAAACCTCAGTGGGGCACCAGCTGTCCTCACCTTTAGAGTCTGGTAAAAAAACGGTGGATATATCATTTCAGCATCTGTTAACAGGCTTATCCTTGAGGGAAGAAGTGAGGAAAAGGGAGGAACAATGGTGAACCATACTAAGTTCCATATACGAGGAGTCACAGTGAAAAAATATGTTTGCATCTTGGTTTTGGATGCTCTTTCAAGTGGACCCCCACATAGATGCTCCAAACAGAAGTGAGGACTAGACCAGAGTTAGAACAGTACACAAGAGTTCAGGTTAAGAGTCATTGAGGCCAGGGATCTTCTCACTGGGTGCTGCTATATTCAGCCTGACATGACTATTCTGCAGGCACATGTATAGAAGGAGTGGGTGACGGGGTTTTACACCCTTGGGTTTCTTCTTTCCATCACAGGGATCACAAGAATCATCAGTGCGGAAGACAGACTCTCGAGGGTACCTTGTGCGCAGTCAGTGGTCTAGAACATCCCGCAGCCCATCCACCAAGGCTCCATCCATAGATGAGCCTAGAAGCAGGAACACCAGTGCTAAGGTAGAGGTAAAGATGAAAGGGAGGAGTAGATGATAAAATAATAACAATGGTTAACATTTATTGATGCTTTCTATGTGCAAGGCCCTGTTTATGTGCTTTACATGTGTTAGCTAATTTAGCCCTCAGGAGAACTCCCTTCTGCCCATAAATCCCATTTTACCGCTAAGAAAACTGAAGTATAGAGGGAACTTGTTTAAGGTTTCACATTAATAAGTTGTAGAGCTAGCATGAAAACCCAGGGGCTCTAGATCTACAGGCTGCACACTTCCTCCTTCCTTCCTTACTTCGACAAATAGTTATTCCCTCAGAAGAGGGAAGTAAATGGTCACAAGAGAAAAAGAGTGTCAGATTGTGTGGGGCTTTGAGTCTTTAATTAGGCCTGACCACATAAGCAATTAAAAAAAAAAAAAGTTAGTTTTGAGATTAAGATTTTGGAAGCAGAGTGAATGATCCAGACCCAGCCACTGGGAGAGCATGCATTCCTACCCAATTCATCATCTCTATCGGATTTGACTCAATCATCTAAACAAAAACATCCTTTTTTGAGTCATGTGTGAAACAATCTGAAATCATACATGGATGCCTAATAACTTCTTGCTCACCTTAGTAAAGGAGATTTTTCTCTAGAATGGTCCTTTCCTGTTTAGGAAGATGATTCAATATAACTGTGGTTCCCTGGCACAAGGCGCTCTGAAGGCCCTGGGGAGATGCTCCAGTCTCCCGACAAGCGACTTTCCCAGCCATCACTCCAACATTCACATGGGGAGCGGGGAGAGACATGCCCCAAGGAGATATGTAGAGTGTTCTGGTGAGAATGTCTGGCCCACTTTGCTCATGGAGTTAACTGGAGGTCACACACTAAGGCACTGGCCAAGCAAGATCCATTCTGCACGCCCTCTGTCCTACCTGCAGGCCTCTGACTGAGTAGGTATATGCCAAGCAGGGGACAGAACTTTGCAAACCATGTGTCAGCTGCCTAAGGGGGAGGAGGAGGACTAGGTCCTATCTACTCCAAACAAATAAAAATGTGCGAAATGCTTATGGGGAAGCTAGGGGAGAGAGAAGGAAAGCAGACAGTCTCTGTGTCTGTTTAACAGAAATATCAAACAGCTGAAGCCTAGAAATGTCCGGTTCCCTTAAGCCCTACTTAAGGAGCTGAGATGAACCAGCACCCATCCAAGGTCTAGGAATGGAACAGGCAGAAAGGACAGATCCTTGACGGGAGCTGGGCAGAGCTGGCCACAGGGACCCCGGGCAGGCCTCGACTTCAGACGCCCATTGTCTTGCTGCAGCTCCCCAGCAGCTCCACGAGCTCCCGGACTCCATCCACCTCCCCAAGCCTTCATGACTCCTCACCACCGGCACTGTCCGGGCAGCCCTCGCTCCAGCCGCCCGCGTCGCCCCAGCCACCCCGGTCGCAGGACTCACGGCCTCCCACGCCCCCAGAGCCCGATCCTGGCTCCCGGCGCAACACCAAAATGCAAGAGAATCCGGAGGCCTGGGCCCAGGGCATCGTGCGGGAAATCCGCCAGAGCCGGGACTCGCAGTCGCGGGAATATTCGCGCACATCCCCCACAGAATGGAAGTCCTCCAGCCAGCGCAGGGGAATCTACCCCGCCTCCATCCAACTGGACCACGACTGTCTGCCTGAGCAGCAGCAGCAGCAGCGGGAGGATGAGGACGACTACGAGGCTGCCTACTGGGCATCCATGAGGTCGTTCTATGAGAAGAACCCGAGCTCCTCGCGTCCCAGGCCGGTGAGCGAGCCCGCCACCCCTGGCACCCGGGGCGCCCCTCCTTGCAGCGGGCAGCAGAGCCTCTTCCAGCCGCCCTCCTCTTCACTGCGCAGGGAGGTCCTCCCCAGTCTCCCGCTTCTCCTCCCCAAACCTCGGGGAGTCCCAGCCTCAGCTGTTTCCAGCATCCCACTTCTCCAAGCAGGGACCCGCGGTCCTATTCTCACCCTCCCGTGGAGGAGCCCCAACCCTGTCCCCTTCCTGGCTATATGACTGTCCTCCCGTTGGCGTCCCTCTCTGCAGCCCAAACCCAAGAACGCCATCACCATTGCGCTCTCATCCTGTGCGCTCTTCAACATGGTGGACGGCAGGAAAATCTACGAGGAAGAGGGTCTGGAAAAGTACATGGAGTATCAGCTCACCAATGAGAATGTCATCCTGACCCCGGGTCCAGCGTTCCGCTTCGTCAAGGTACTCTGCAACCTGTCTTTGGTCCGCCAGGACCCTCGATGGCGAGGGAAGGACCCAGGCCAACCCTTGGGAGGGCATTCAATTTCCCAGATCATTCCTAGCCCACCATTGTCATTCTTGTCTCCTTCTAGCTGACCCAGGTCAGTTTATGATTTCGCACAGGCTTCCAGACTGTGGAGGAAGGGACTCCAGCCCACGGCCCTAGATTTGGTATGTTAGCCTTCCCTAAGTGAAGTCCTAATCATGAGACCTGTAACAGAAGCCTCTCTCCCTCGAAGGAGTGCTAAGAAGCCATAATGAATTTAGAATCCTGAGTAGTAGAAATAAAACGCCATATTACAGTGAAATGAAATTCACGTTAGCTCTTCTGGCCCCAAACATAGCATATTAAGAAAATAAAGATGCTGTTGTCACTTAGGGGTGTGATTTTAATAGAAAAGGTAAGGTTCTCTGAACTTACACTGAAATGTATAGCACTTACAACTTTGATCTGCTTATATAAATATTACACAATAACATTATAACTATGCAAAAACAAATGACACCTCTACAAGTTGTTGGTAGAATTTACTTATGAGTCACAGTAAAAGCATGGGCAGGAGCTACAAACCTAAAGATACATGTTAATACACAAAGTACTCTCTTTGACAGCATATATACTAAAATTGGAACAAAACAGAGACAATTTGCATGACCTCTGGGCAAGGATGACATGCAGATTCATGAAGCAGTCCATATTTTTCAAAATTAGAAAACAATCATTAGATGATCAATAAAAGCAGATTTTAAAAATCAATCAAACATAGACAAAGCATAAAACGGTTAGCCTGACCCTACTCTTTACCTGTCCCCCAGAGATAATTCTAGTGAACCCAAAGTTGAAACAATTCTCAACAAACATTACTGATTAACTGAGTTCCTATGAATGAGAGGTTGATAATACAGAAATGCATGGGATAAATCTTCCTTAAAGGAGCCAGAATCTCTCAGAGAAGATTCTTCAGAGCTTGAATTTGACTCTGATGAGATGCTTCCTCTGTAGCCTCCCCAAAACCACCTTGCCTGCCCCTCTTTACACACATTCATGTTTGTAACCTGCAGGCACTACAGTATGTCAATGCTAGACTCCGTGATCTATATCCTGATGAACAGGACTTATTTGATATTGTACTGATGACTAATAACCATGCCCAAGTGGGAGTGCGGCTTATAAACAGCGTCAATCACTATGGTAAGTAAAATAAATACCATGTGGAAGAACAGCTCTCTGCTCTGAAAGAGAGAAGCCATGTTATTTTGCTAACTGTGGCTTAACCAAACGCAGTGTCTTTGATACTGACACCCCCTTCTGCGCCAGGAATGTTTATTTGCCTATGTCAGAACAAGAGAGGCCATGTTCATTTTTAACTTCAGCACAGAGTTGGGCTCAAAGCTCTGGACTTAACTTGTCAAGTGTGAATTTCAAAGTCTTAATCCTAGGTCCTGCAATATATTTCTCTGTTTTATGTTTTTCACTTCTGAACTTGACTTCAAGGAGCCGTCAACCCAAAGGTTTTTACTGTGTGATCAAACTTCTTGCTCACCACAGATTCGTGTTAAAGGTTTAAAGGTTTTCACCTCTCCTTTCCACTCTTAAAATCTGATTGTCCCTGGCTGCTTTCTCTCCCCACACATAAAATAATTTACATGGAAAATATGATTGATTCTAGTCCCTTCAGTGTTTCTATCAGTGTGTTGGGGACTTTAAGAGAAAGTTCCAACTTTTCCTATTATGGAACTACCTGAATTATTTCAGGCACAAATGGCCTATTTTCTAAATTGGTGTGTGAAGTTAAAATAACGTTTAAATTGGGCATATTTACAAATAATCGAGATATAAGTTATGAGTTTTACTTTATATTATTCTAACTATAAGGCTGGAATCATTGAAGTACATTTAAAAATATTTTGCCTTTTAAAAGTGTAGTCTTCATAGTGTTATGAAGTAAAAAGAGAGAACATCAAAATTTAATATAAATGACTGCCATATAACAATCACCTAGTAAACAACAGCTAGAATTTAACATTGATTTAGTAGGTGATTAAGGTCTATCTATCCCTCACCACACTGACCTATCAAGGCTGGAAGCATAAGAAATCAGTTATTTACCTGTTAATTCTGCTGATGAACTGATTGTGTACAACCTTCTCATGCAGCCTTGTTCACGGAATAAAAATCTTTTGACCCAGAAGAGTTAGTTACTTCCTTCTGTGGGTACTGAAAGCAATTCGTATCTCTGTCTGCAGGGGTCTTTATTATAACAAATGTTTTACATGCCAGGCTCCTCAGTGAACTGTGATCTCCTTAAGAAGAGGGACGATGCTTTAATCATTTCTAGAGTCTCGGTGTCACCAAATAATTTCTGGGTGATGAAATTCACATGATTTAGGGATTTGTAGAGCACACTTTTGTACCACATATGCCCAACATTGACATAAGCAAAAAAATGAGAGCATTTTCTAATACCAAAGCAGATACTTCCACCAAGACAGTTAACGGACCTGACCGACTCTCCTGGTCCATACAGATGATAAACAACTAACTAGACAGTATTCTGCTTTATATCATGTGTAGCTACCCAGTTTATCATATACCTAAAAAAATCCTTTGAATTGGTACATATTCTATCATATGGATAATCCTATACTTCATATAACTACTGTCACATTGTTGAACATTTTGCTTTTATAAATAACCCTAAACTGAGACCTTTCTATAGAAATCTTTATCAGAATTTCAGAATATTCCTTTTTACAAAAATAAGGAATCTTAGGTCAAAAGGTACAAAGCTGCGTATCATCAAGTCACTTTCTAGACAGCTTGTACCAATGTATACTTTTACCCATAGTATATGAAGGTGCCTATTTTACAAACCCCTTACAGACAGCCAGTGTTATTTTGTAATAGTTACTGATTTACAAAAGCATTTGATGTTATATTAATGTTTAATGATGATAATTCACTGTTATATGACTAAATTGCATGTCATGAGGGTTTGGTGTAGAGATTACTTCATTACCTAGGTAATAAGCATATTACCCAATAGGTAATTTTTCAATCTTCATCTGCCCCCCACCCTCCACCCTCAAGTAGGCCCTGATGTCTATTGCTCCCTTCTTTGTGTCCATGTGTACTCAATGTTTAGCTCCCACTTATAAGTGAGAACATGTGGTATTTGGTTTTCTGTTGCTGCATTAATTCACCTAGGATAATAGCCTCCAGCTCCATCCACGTTGCTGCAAAAAAGATGATCTCATTCTTTGTTATGGTTGTGTTCCATGGTATATATGCACTATATTTTGTTTCTCCAGTCCATCATCAATGGGCATTTAGGTTGATTACATGTCTTTGCTATTGTGAATGGTCCTGCAATGAACATTTGTGTGTATATATAAATATTTTTTTCTTTCTTTCTTTCTTTTTTTTTTTTTTTGAGACAGAATTTTGCTCTTGTTGCCCAGGCTGGAGTGCAATGGCACTATCTCGGCTCACCGCAACCTCTGCCTCCTGGGTTCAAGTGATTCTCCTGCCTCAGCCTCCCGAGTAGCTGGGATTACAGGCATGTGCCACCACGCCCGGCTAATTTTGTATTTTTTTAGTAGAGGCGGGGTTTCTCCATGTTGATCAGACCAGTCTCAAACTCCTGACCTCAGATGATCTGCCCACCTCAGCCTCCCAAACTGCTGGGAGTACGGGCGTGAGCCATCATGCCCTGCCATACATATATTCTTATGGTAGAACAATTTATATTCCTTTGGGCATATACCCAGCAATGGGATTGCTGGGTCAAATGGTAATTCTGTTTAAAATTCGTTGAGAAATCTGCAACATGCTTTCCATACCAGCTGAACTATTTTACACCACCAAAAGCAGCACGTAAGTGTTCCTTTTTAACCACAACCTCATCAGCAGGTCAGTTTTTGATTTTTAACAGTAGCCATTCTGATTGATATGAGATGATAATCTCATTGTGGTTTTGATTTTCTCTAATCATTAGTGAGGTTGAGCGTTTTTTTCATATGCTTGTTGGCTGCATGTATGTCTTTTGAGAAGTATCTATTCATGTCCTTTGCCCATTTTTTAATGAGGTTGTTTCTGCTTGTTAATCTGTTTAAATACCTCACAAATTCTGGATTTTAGACCTTTGTTAAATGCACAATTTGAAAATATTTTCTTCCATTTTATAGGCTGTCTGTTTACTCTGGTGATAGTTTCTTTTGCTATGCAGAAGCTGTTTAGTTTAATTAGCTCCCATGTGTCAATTTTGTTCTTGTTGTTGCAATGACTTTTGGTGTCTTCATCATGAAATCTTTACCAGAGCCTGTCCAGATTGGTATTTCCTAGATTTTCCTCTAGGGCTTGGGCTTTGGGTTTTACATTTAAGTCTTTAATCCATCTTGAGTTAATTTTTGTATCTGGTGAAAGGAAGGGGTCCTATTTCAATCTTTGGCATATAGCTAGCCAGTTATCCCAGCACCATTTATTGAATATAGAGTCCTTTCCCCATTGCATGTTTTTCTTGACTTTGTTGAAGATCAGATGGTTGTAGATGTATGGCTTTATTTCTGGGTTTTCTAACCCATTCCATTGGTCTACGTGTCTGTTTTTGTACTGGCACCATGCTGTTTTAGTTATTGTATCTTTGTAGTATAGTGTGAAGCTTGGTTATGTAATGCCTCCAGCTTTGTTCTTTTTGCTAAGGTTTGCTG
Source organism: Rhinopithecus bieti (assembly GCF_001698545.2). NCBI lineage: Eukaryota > Metazoa > Chordata > Mammalia > Primates > Cercopithecidae > Rhinopithecus > Rhinopithecus bieti. The sequence continues at coordinate 4,365,011 of NW_016805181.1, read as the reverse complement.
TGGCTATTCAAGCTCTTTTTTGATTCCATGTGAATTTCCAAATAGTGTTTTCTAATTCTGTGAAAAATGTCATTGGTAGTTTGATAGGAATAGCATTGAATCTGTAAATTGCTTTGAGCAGTATGGCCATTTTAACAATATTGATTCTTCCTATTCATGATCATGGGATTTTTTCCATTTGTTTGTGTTGTCTTTCATTTTTTTTCAGCAGTGTTTTGTAATCCTTTTAGAGATTTTTCACCTCCATGGATAGCTGTATTCCTAGGTATTTTAATTTTGTGTGTGGTGATTGCAAATGGGATTGCATTCTTGATTTGGCTTTTAGCTTGAACACTGTTGGTATATAAAAATGCTACTGATTTTGCACATTAATTTTGTATCCTGAAACTGCTGAAGTTATTATCAGAGGTAGGAACTTTGGGGCAGAAACTATGGCATTTTCTAGGTGAAAAATCATATCATCTTCCAAGAGAGATAATCTGAGTTCCTCTCTTTCTATTTGAATGTCTTTTTTCATTCTCTTGCCTGACTGCTCTGGCTAGGACTTCAGGACTATGTTGAATACAAACGGTGAGAGTGGGCATCCTTGTCTTATTCCAGTTCTTCTAGCTTTTGCCCATTCAGTATGATGTTGGCTCTGGGTTTGTCATAGATGGCTTTTATTATTTTTAAGTATGTTCCTTCATGGTTGAGGCTTTTTTGGGGGAGGGGTTAACATGAAAGGATGTTAAATTTTATTGACAGCCATTTTTGCATCTATTGAGATTATCATATAGTTTTTACTTTTAGTTCTATTTATTTGATGAATCACATTTATTGATTGGTGTATGTTGAACCAACTATGCATCCTAGGAATAAAGCCTACTTGATCATGGTAGATTAGCTTTTTGATGTGCTGCCGGATTTGATTTGGTAGGATTTTGTCAAGGATTTTTGCATCTGTGTTCGTCAGGGATATTGGCCTGAAGTTTTCTTTTTTCTGTGTCTCTGCCAGGTTTTGGTATCAGAGTTATGTTGACCTCATAAAATGAATTAGGGAGGAGTCTCTCCTCCATAATTTTTTACAATAGTTTCAGTAGGATTCATACCAGTTCCTATATGTCTGGTAGAATTTGGCTGAGTATCCATCTGGTCCAGGGCTGTTTATGGTTGATAGGCTCTTTATTACTGATTCAATTTAGAAACTTGTTATTGGTCAGTTCAGAGTTTCAATTTCTTCCTGGTTCAATCTTGGGAGATTGTATTTTTCCAGGAATTTATCTATTTCTTCTAGGTTTTCTAGTTTCTATGCATAGAGGTGTTTGTAACAATCTGAGGGGTTTTTGTTTTTACTATTTCTGTGAGGTTGGTAGTAATGTCACTTGTGTCATTTCTGATTGCGTATATTTGGATTTTTCTCTCTCTCTTTGTTAGTCTAGCTAGCAGTATATCGATCTTATTTATTCTTTCAAATAACAAACTTTCGGTGTTGTTGATCTTTCGTATATTTTTTCACATCTCAATTTCATTCAGTTCAGCTTTGATTATGGTTATTTCTTTTCTTCAGTTAGCTCTAGGGTTAGTTTTCTTCTTTCTTTTTTTTCTAGTTCCCCTAGGTGTGATGTTATGTTGTTAATTTGTGATCTTTCTATCTTTTGATAAAAGTGTTTCATGCCATCAACTTCCCTCTTAACAGTGCTTTAGATATGTCCCAGAGATTCTGGTATGTTGTATCTTTATTATCATCAGCTTCAAATAATTTCTTGATTTCTGCCTTCATTTCATTGTTTACCCAGAAGTCATTCAGGAGCAGGTTGGTTGTTTACTTTCCATGTAATTGTATGGTTTTGAGATAAAGCCTTTTTTTTTTTTTTTTTCTGAGAGAGAGTCTCACTCTGTTGCCAGGCTGGAGTCCAATAGCACGATCTCAAGAGCCACATCTTAATAGACCTTTACAGTAAGTGAGCAGGCTGTAGTTCAAGAAAAAGTACCCTGTTCTAACCTAGACAAGAGTCAAACACTTGGGCTCAAGTCTGCTCTATGCATCTAAATCAGTGTGTTAGATTAAGTCTTTATGTCTAACTTTCCTTTCCTGTAATGAAGATAATAATACCTTCAGTATGTTTGTGAGAATAAAATGGCATGATCTATGTGAATATACTATGCACATAAACTATAATGTACCAAACACAACCACTATTACATAAAATAGTTGAGGAATTTTAAATATTGGTGCTATAAGACGATTTTAAAAGTTTATTTCTAAGGTAACTTTCCTTTAGGTTCACAAATAAAGCCAGTTGAATTTACAAATAAGCTCAGTTATCTATAAGGTAACTTTTACTTGGATTTACAGCATTTTGTCTTTAATCACTGTCATAACAAAGTCTTTCTTGTCTGATAATAGGCTTACAGATTGACCGCTTCTGTCTGACCGGTGGAAAAAACCCAATTGGCTATTTGAAGGCATATCTTACCAACTTGTATATTGCTGCAGATTCTGAAAAAGTGCAAGAGGCAATACAAGAAGGTATTAGTCTGATTTTATTCCTCTAGTTAATAAAGAGGTTTACACTAATGGTTACTTACATTAAGTTTTGCATATGATTATGAGGCTTATGGTCTTGTTGGATATTCTTCTGAAGTTTTTCCACATGGGGCAACACTTAAGTCTGTCCTTTAGAGCTTTGACTTTCCTGGAAATGGACATCCTCAGTAATTGTCCTACAATCCATTTTACATGTTCCCATCCCTATAGACATAGAGGCAGTGCATAGACAACTGTTCTGAGATCTGTGGTTGTGAAGAGGAGTTGAGCCATCAGGTAATAGCTAGAGAGAAAACATAAGGTCTGGGAGAATTTGTTTTTTTAATGGTAGAAACTGTAACTCACAGACCTGAGAAGAGTATTAATCAGTCTCCATAATCTATCAGGTATTGCCTCTGCCACAATGTTTGATGGAGCCAAAGACATGGCTTACTGTGACACCCAGCTCCGTGTAGCCTTTGATGGGGATGCTGTCCTCTTCTCTGATGAGTCTGAACATTTTACCAAGGAGCATGGGCTGGACAAATTCTTCCAGTATGATACATTATGTGAAAGTAAGCCTCTTGCTCAGGTAGGTTCAATGTGTGCTAATTAATTTTTATGTACTTATTTATGTACTTATTTTATGTACTTATTTATTTTCTATTCTATATAAATATCAATATTGGTCCATTCTGATGAATGTTTAAGTTATTTTAGGCAGGCCACTCCTTCTTACTGTCTTATCTTTGGAGCTTTCTCTCTTTCTTCCATGAATTGCTCACTTTGATGCATTCACTGCTGACAACTTTATTTTTAATTTTAACCTTATTTTATCTATACCTTTGGAAATGCTTATATGATCTTTCCATAATAAGAAGTCTACCCTCTCCAAATTGAGAGTAACAGGAAATACTACTTATCAATAAGCCACTACTACATAATAAATTCTCAAAATAGTAGGGTCATTTCCAATAGATTAGAGTAAGCATTTGTTGAATCTCTGTCCTTGACTTCAAACTCAAGAAAGGCATTGCTTAATTGAGAAAATATGCACAACTAAGAACTTGAACTGAATCAAATAATGATCCTCAAACAAGTGCAAATTATGAATATGTAATCAAACTGAAACTAAATATTTAGATTTTTTTGGATTAGTGCTGTTGAGTACCTTTCAATCCATCCATGAACTGAAGTGTTAAAATCAAGGTCGAAAATGAACAGAACCTATAACATTTGAACAAAAGGAAATCTGAGATCAAAATATCATTTAATCTGAATCTAAACTTATAGGTCTTTTAATTTTATTCTATCAATTTTCACAAGAAATTTAATTGTCCTTTTTCTCAGTTCTTCCTGAACTTAAACTTAAATAGTGCTATTTTATATAAATTTATAAAAGTATGAATAGACTAACTGAAAGTTGAAAAGTTTTTCTACTTTGTCACCTCTCATTAAAGCAAGGAATATTTAAACTATGAGTGTATGTGTTCAACTTCATATTCTCTTTCTAAATAGCTCCTTTGGAAAGCTTAACCTAGTGTTATAAAGTTCCGTATTAACAAAGCTTACTATTGAGAAGAAAATTCTTTGTTACATTTTACATCAGTCTACTCTGCTGAAATTCAGAGCCATTCACCATTATTGAAATGTGGAAATCCTCCATAAAAAGAACACTTAAACAAAAACACTTCAAAGAAAGCATTGCTTCCAGACAAATGTTAAAGTAGTATTTTCTCATCTGAAGTAAATAATCTAAATTTCTTTTAAATTTTACATTTTTCAGTTCTTTTCTCATGTTGTACTTTGTTCTTTTCTTCAGTTTTATTGAGTTATACTTAATTTTTAAAAGTTGCACATATTTAATGTATACATTTTGATGAATTTGGACATATACATACACACATGATACTGTCACTACAAACAAGGTAATAAACATATCCACCACTCCCAAAAACTTACTTTTCTCTTTGTCTTTTAAAAATTTTTTTGTTTTGTGGTAAGAACACTTAGCATAAGATCTATCCACTAAACAAGTTTTTAAGTGTACAATACCCTATTGTTAACTATAGGCACTACATTGTACAGCAGATCTCTAGAATTTATTCATCTTAGCAGGTCTTCCAGGTCTCATCCATTTAGTTACAAATAGTAGTATTTCCTTCTTTTTAAAGGCTGATTAATATTATGTTGTGTCTTATCCCACATTTTCTCTATGCATTCCCCTGATGATGGACATTTGGGTTATTTCCAAATCTTGGCCATTGTGAATAATGTTGTAGTAAACATTGCAGTTTACATAGCTCTTTGAGATCCTGCTTTCATTTCTTTTGGATATATACTCAACAGTGGGATTACTGAATCATTTGGCAGTTGTTCTGGTTTTAGTTTTTTTTTGAAAATTTTCCATTCTGTTTTCCACAGCGGCTACACAATTTTACATTTCTACCCACAGTGTATAAGGGTTCCACATTCTATACATACTCTCCCACCATTTGGTATCTTTGTTTTGTTTTGTCTTCTATAATAGCCATCTTGACTAGTAAAATTTGATATTTGATCGTGGTTTTTATTTGGATTTCTCTGATGATTAATGTGTTGAGTACCTTTTCATATACCCATTGACATTTCTATGTGTTCTTTAGAGAAATGTCTATTCAAGTCCTTTGCCCATTTTTAACCAGCTTAATTTGTTTTTATTTTGCTGTTGAGTTGTAAGAATTCTTTGTATATTTTGGAAATTAACCCTTATCAGATGTACAGTTTGCAAATATTTTCTCCCATTCCATAGGTTGCCTTTTCACTCTGTTTCCTTTGCTTTGCAGAAACTTCCTAGTTTTATGTATTCTCACTTATTTTTGCTCCTTAAATGGCCTTTTTCTCCCATTAAACAATTAAAATTGTGAATCCCAACCCTACTTATTGCAGGAATACCCAACAAATTTCATGCTTTCCTTTATTATGCAGTACTTCTGCCAGTTTAAAAACCATGCCATTTTTTACATAAAAAAAGGTGATTTTCCATAAAGGCCAGAAGGCTTTGCTGGGTGTTCCATTGATGAGAAAGAATCTATGAGGTACAACTCCTACTGAAGACATTCAAGTATGTTGCTAGTAGGGTGGTGGTTTGGTCATGACAATATCTTAATTTTGTCAAATGGAAGAGGTCTGAAAGTCACCAGCAAATGGGACAGCTGGAGCGGATTAATTGAACAAGTCTGAATGTAGTTTATGAGCCTCCAATCTCCAATGTAGTACAGTGACAAGTAACTGATATCTCCTGATTTGATCCCTATCTCTTGTCTCACCATTCTGGGATAATGGTCTCTAAGTGTGTGTGTGTATGTGTGTGTGTGTATCAGAATTTTTGAGGTATATTTATATAGAGTAAAATTTATAATTTTAAGTGGATAGTTTTAAGAGTTTTAACAAATATATGTAATTGTGAAATAACATAAAAATACATACTCAACAGTTTCATTAAATCACTAAATTCCCTCATGCCCCTTTGTAGTCATCCTAGTACCCTGTCTCCAGACCCCATCAACCACTACTCATCTGATTTCTATTTCTATAGTTTTGCCTTTTCCAGGTGTCACATAAATGGAATCATATGGGATGCAATCTGACTTATTTTATTTATTATAGCATAATGCATGTCATTGCATGTATCAGTACTTGGCTCCTTTTTATTGCTGAGTAGTATTCTATTCTGCGGATGTACCATGTTTTCTTTATTCTTTTACCTGTTGAAGGAGTAGGTCATTTCCAGTCTTTGACATTTATAAATGAAGCTACTTTTAAACATTTGAATACAAATTTCTGTGTAAATATAAGATTTCATTTCATTTTTAAGTACCTAGAAGTGGAATTGCTAGGTCATGTGATAAGTAGTATACTGTATCATTATTTGATGAGATACAGTCAAATTATTTTCCCAAATGACTATAACATTTTGCATTCCTAAAAGCAATGCATGATTTTGTTGCTTTGCATTGTTGCTGGCATTTGGTAGTATTGAGTATTTTTCTTTTCTTTCTTTATTTAAGCAATTTTCGTGTTTATAAAAAAAAATCTCATTGTAGTTTTAGCTTGCATTTCTTTAATGACAAATGTTACTAAGCATCTTATCAGGTGCTTTTTTCCATCATGTATCTTCTTTGGTGAAGTACCTGTTCAAATCTTTTCCTCATTTTATTGGGTTTTTGGTTTGTTATCAACTTCTGAGAGTTCCTCATATGTTTTGGATACTCATCCTTTATCAGGTGTGTGTTTTACAAATATTTTCTCTCAGCCTGTGCTTGTCTTTCATTCTTCTAATATCTTTCAGTGCTTTTCAGTGAGCAGAAACTTATAATTTTGATGAAGTCAGATTTATCAATTTTTTCTCTTAGAAATTGCACTTTTAATATCATATATAAGAAATCTTTGCCTAATCCGAGGCCACAATGATTATCTCCTGACTTTTTATATAGAAATTTTATGGTTTTAGTCTTTTAACTTAGGATTACGGTCTATTTTGAGTCAATATGGTATTTGTGCAAAGTACAAGTTGTGGTTCATTTTTCCTGCTTATTCTAATTTCCTGGATATCTTAATTGTTCAAGCGTTATTTGTTGAAAAGGGTGACTTTCTGTCTTGTTCCTTTAATATAGATATTCATCCTTTTATCAATATTACATTATCTTGATTATTGTAGTTTTATAGTAGTTTTTTATTTTTTTTTCTTTTTGATGGAGTCTTGCTCTGTCACCCAGTCTGGAGTGCAATGGTGTGATCTCGGCTCACTGCAACCTTCGCCTCCCGGGTTCAAGACATTCTCCTGCCTCAGCCTCCCGAGTAGCTGGGACTACAGGTGCCTACCACCATGCCCGGTTAATTTTTCATATTTTTAGTAGAGACTAAAATAACATATTGGCCAGGCTGGTCTCGAACTCCTGACCTTGTGATACACCCGCCTCAGCTGCCCAAAGTGCTGGGATTACAGGCCTGAGCCACCGCACCTGGCCACAATAGTTCTTAGGACCAGGTGGTGTGAGTACTTCAACTTTGTTAAAATTTAAAGAAACAAAACAAAACAACAACAACAAAAAAATATATACAGAGAGAGAGAGTACAGTCTGATTCCCTTGCACTTTCATATAGATTTAAGAAGTGTATCTATTTCTGGGGGAAAAATTTTGTGAGAATTTTATTTTATTTTGTTTTATTTATAGCTAGAGCTTGGGATAATAGATATCTTAACAATATTGAGTCTTTCTGTCCATGGACATGGTATTTCTCCTCTCCTCATTTATTTAGATCATTTAAATTTTCTTTTTTTTTTTTTTTTTTTTAGTCTTTTGTAGGTTTCAGCACACAGATATTGCATTTTTTTATTTATACCTATGCATTTTGTAATATTTTGGTACTATTATAAATGGTACTTTTAAAATCCTTACTATCCAATTATTTATTGCTAATACATAGAATCACAATTGGTTTTTGTATTCTGCAACCTTGTTCAATTTCCTTGTTAGTTCTCACAACAATTTTGTAGATTGAGATTTTCTAAGTCAACAATAATGTTGACTGGTGACTAAAGACATGTTTTATTTCTGTGTTTCCATGCTGTATATCTGTTATTTATCATTCTTGCCTTTTTACCTTGCTAGTACATCCAGTACAATGTTCAGAACAGTGATGAGGGTGGACACTCTTGCCACGTACCCAGATCTTAGGGGGACATCAGTCTTTCACTCTTAACTGTTATCCATAGGTCTTTCCTAGATGCCCTTTTTTCACGTTGAGGGAGTTACCTTCTTTTTCTAGTTTTTTGAGAGGTTTTATAATAAATGAAGGTTGAATTTTGACTATGCCTGATTTGCATCTATTGAGAAAAATCATGTGGTTTCTCTCCTTTAGTCTGTTGAGGTGTAAATTACATTAATGGATTTGTAAAAGCTGAGGCAGCTTTGCGTTGTTGGTATTAATTCAAGTTAGTCATGTGGTATTATCCTTTTCATATATTGCTGAATCCAATTTGTTAATATTTTGTATTATTTATTCATTTATGTCTTCATGTTCATCCTCTATAGTTTTATTCTCTTGTAATACCTTAATCTGACTTTAGTAACAGGGTAGTACTACCCTCATAAAATGTGATACAAACTATTTTAAATATTTGGTAGAATTTTTCAAAGAAGCCATCTGGGCCTGAACTTTTTTCTTTGTTGGAAGGCTTTTAACTACTGATTCAATTATTTTGGTAGCTATAGAACTTCCATTTATCTTTTTCTTCCTTTTCGCATTCTTCTCTCTGTTTATGAGCTTATGTTTTTCAAGGAATTTGTTCATTTAAATGACTGAATTTATGGACATAAACTTTTACAGTGTTTTACTAATGTGTTTTTAATATTTGTAGGATCCTTAGTGATGTGTCCGCACGTTTATTTCTGATACTAGTAATTTGTGTCTTTTCTTTTTTGTTGTTGTTTTTCTTGGTCAGTTTGGCCAGAGGTTAATCAATTTTCCTGAGCCAGCTGTTCCTAAGTTTTTAAATGTGGAAGCTGAGATTGTTCATTTGAAACCTCTCTTCTAATATAAGCACTTAATGCTATAAATGTTCCTCTAAACACTGCTGTAGTTGCATCCCACATATTTTGATAGCTGATGGTTTTTTTTTATTTAATTCAAAATATATTTTCAAAATTTCTCTGTGATTTCCTCTTTGACCCACAGGTCACTTAGAAGTAGGTTATTTAATTATCATATATTTGGAGTTTATTCAGATATCTTTCTATTGTTGAAACAAAGCTTAATTCTGTTGTGTTGTGATTAGAAAATATATTTTGTATCTCAATTATTTAAATTTGTTGCAGTATGTTTTATGCCCAGAATATGGTCTATCTTGATGAATATGTCATGTGTATTTGAAAAGAATATTCTGTTGTCATTAAATATTCTATAAATGTCAATTAGATTATGTAAATTAATTCAGGTCATATTGCTTGGGTTTTTTATATTGTCAGTAATTTTCTGTCTATTTGTTTTACCTACTATTGAGAAGGCAGTGTTGAAATCTCCAAATATATTTGAGAACTTATCTGTTTATCCTTTCAATTTTATCAGTTTTACATCAGTGTATTTTGCATCTTTTTTTTTAGGTGCCCACATATTTAGGATTATTATATTGTCTTAATCTTAATTAATACCTTTTCATTATGTAATATTCATCTGATACTCATATAATCATTCCAGCTTTTTGGGGGGGGGTTAATGTTTGTATGATATGATTTTTCTATACTTTTATCTATGCCTTTATATTTAAATTTTGTTTATATTTAACTTATTTTTCTTATAGATATTATAGTTGGTACTGCTATTTATACAATCTGGCAATCCCCGTGTTTTAATTGCTATTTTTAGGATGTTTAAATTTAATATGATCATAGCTTTGGTTGGATTAAAATCTACTATCTTCCTATGTTTTCTCTGTGTTCCAACTATTCTTAGTTTCCTTTTCCTCTTCTTTTTTCCCCTATTTACTTAAGAACTTACTGTGTGTTTTTACATGCCATTTTATCTCCACTATTGGCTTATGACTCATTTAAAATTTTTATTAGTTATTCTAGTGTTTACAATATGCAACTTTAAGTAATCACCGTGTATTGTCAAACAATGTTATACTCTATAACATCATATGTGCTGTAAGAACTTTGCAACAATGAACTGCCAAACTCTCCCTCTCCTGTTTTGTGCTACAGTTGTCGTATATTTTTATTTTATCTATGCTATAAACTCTCTATACTTTGCTACTATGAACCCTGAAAATGTGAAACAGGTCTCAGTAAATTTAGAAAGTTTATTTTGCCAAGGTTGAGGATACGCATGCATGACACAGCCTCAGGAGGATCTGACGACATGTGCCCAATATGGTCAGAGCACAGTTTGGTTTTATCCATTTTAGGGAGACATGAGATATTTATTAATCAACATATGTAATATGAACATTGGTTTGGTCTGGAAAGGCAGGACTCCAGGCAGGTTTGAGTTTCTGATTAGCCCCTCCAAAGAAGGCAATCCTATATGTAGTTATCTCAGTGAGCATAGGGGTGACTTTGAATAGAATGGAAGGCAGATCGTCTCTAAGCTGTTCCAGGCTTAACTTTTCCATTTAGCTTAGTGACATGGGGACTGCAACACTTATTTCTCTTTTCCACTACTATTTCTATTTTTGGTAATTAAATACCTTCTACTAAATAAGGATGAGGCAAAATATGTATTTCATATTCAAATTCCTTTTAATCATTTTCAGAGATCTTCCTTTCTTTGTGTAGATCAGGTTTTTCTCTGTTATCATATTCCTTCTGCCAGGAGATCTTTTGTTTTATTTTGTTTTCTTTAACATTTCATGTAGTACAAATCTACTGGTACTGAATCTCTGTTTTACTTTGCCTAAAAAGTCTTAACCTTATTCATTTTTTAAAACTATATTTTATTTTTACTGAATGTAATATTCTGGGCTTACTATGTTTTTCTTCCAGCACCTTAAAGATGCTTTTCCATTGTCTTCTTATTTGTATAGATTTTGATGACAAATGTTATGAATTTTGTATCTTTAGTCCTTAGTATGTAATGTGTCTATTTTTCTCTGACTGCCTTTATAATTGTCTATATTTCCTTTGGCTTGAATATGAGAGGGGAGTGTAAGTGTATGTGTGTGTGTGTGTGTGTGTCCCACAGCATTTCAATACTCTGTTTTTTTTTCCCCACTCTTTTCTTTTTCTCTTTCTCTCTTTTCAGTTTGGGCAATTTCTATCGACCTGTCTTCAAGTTCACTCATTCTTTCTTTAGCTGTGTTGAGTCTACTGATACATCCATTAGGCACTCTTTATATAGTTCCATTCAACTCTCTTATCATTTCAATCTCTTTGCCAAAATTGCCAAAATTGCTAGTCTACTCATGTATGGTATCCACCTTTAAAGCAGACATTTAAATATATTAATCACAGTTATTTTCAATTCCCTCTGTTATATTTGTGACATCTGGGTCATAAGTCTAGTTCTTTTAATTTCTCCTGAAAGTAGATTGTTCATTTTGTTTTGTTCTGTTTTACTGTAGGACTAGCAATTATTGTGATAGATTGAATCAATCAAGTCAGGTGTTAAACTTGTTTTAGATTTTGTGGTTGCTATGGTTATCTTCATGGCACCACAAGATCCAAGCTTGTCTAGTATCAACTTTGCCAGAGGGGTTTTCTCAAGATTTCTAGTCGACTTTCAGCAGTAGGCCTTCCCTGTGTGTCTGCTGCAGAGAAGCTCTCCTCGTTCTTACCCCTTCCCAGCTATTTCTTCTATCTTCCTAGGGCTTAGGGCTGAACATTCTCCTGGATCTTGCCATGTCCCAGTGATAGCCAATATCTAATGGTACCAATCCTTGATAGTCTCTTATCCTCCCAAAGTTAGAATGTTTTCTTCTGTAACAGTGGATCTTTACTCATGCCCTGGAGGATAACAGTGTTTGAAGCCCTTCTAGCAGTCTAAGCTCTTTGTTTCTGAGGGTATAAGCAACTGGGGGAGTTTTAGTCTTTGCCCCCAGTGGCAGCTGCTCCCCTCCTCCACACCTGTACCATCAAGGATGGCTTTATTCTATCACCCTACTGCTTGCAGTCTTTGTCATCAGCATCTAGTGAAGTCCATGGAGAAAAGCCTAAAAAAGAGTGTGTACTTCTTGTGCCTGTGGATCCCAGGGCTTCTATGCTCTCTCATTGGTGCACCCTAGTTCTTTCTCAATGTCTTTTTTAAATTACTTGAATTGCTTGTACTTGCTTGTATGGAATCTGGTATAACTTTTTTCAACACTCTACCAAAAGTACACAGTTCTTGCACTCCACATCTTCTTGAAGATGCCTGTTTTTCCCTAGTTTTCATGCTAGTTGGTTACCCTGCAATCTCAGCTCTTTGATGGGCTCAAGAAAAGTTATTTTTTAGATTGGAGTTTTCTTGTTATCAGAAATGGAGTAACAGTCTTTCCCTAGTATTTGCTTTTTCTAAGTTTCCCTAGTAATTTTATATTTTTATTGATAAATTATATGCTGTACTACTGTGCAAATATATAAATTACAAAACATACCCCAAAATAGAAGTAAAAGAGAATGAGATGGATACTTGATTTGAATATGGTGATATAAACTCAGCATTCTCTGTTTCTTCCATTTGGAAACCATCCAAAAACAGCAAGGGAAACTGTGCCCCTCTGTGTTTTAAAGACTAACTGCAATGATGGTGGCTCCTGCCAACAGTCACTATGAGTTTGCTGCTCTTGTCAAAAAAACAGTCCCAGTTTTTTCATCTATATGTATGGCCTCTTACCATGAGAAAGTAAATTTACTTGTTTTTTCCTAAGATATACAACCTTAAAGAAAATTTAAGTAAATGGTTACACAATAAGTCATGTTTACAGAAAACTGTTTGTTTCCATGACAGCAAAGAAGGGAGCCTTTGAATCATGAAAACAAGTCAGTCTCCAAATACTCCCATTGACCTTCCCCTAGAAACCCACCAATTGTCCCAAGAAAAACCAGTCTACTTCAGTACAAGTAATAATAAAAAGAGAACTGACATTGAATACATTCAAAGATACTATGAGAAAAGGCAGATTAAAAAAGAACAAAATCTAATAACAGATGAAGAGCTCTTACAAGAAAAAGTTGACATAATACAGATAATTATGACTGAACATTTGTTATGACTTTTAAAGACTTAAAGCAAGATCATAAAGTAAAAACGCAATAATCGAGGAAGAGATGATAAAATGTGAAAGTTATAGAATGCTGTAAATCTTTCCTCCCCTCCAATAGAGATATTACCCATCTGGTACAGATTAAAAATACAATTACATATAGAAAAATGACAGAAATAGATAACAGGTAAAGAAGACCCAGCCTATGCCTAAGTAGAATCCCTGAAGAAAACTTTAAAATCATGTTGGGGAGGGGAATTGATGTTAAATATAAAGATGCAAATTAATGTAAAATAGAAATTAAAACTGATAAATTATCAAAAGATATTTATATATTAAATGATTAAAATATTAAATATTAAAAGCCCATATTGTGTGATAGAGGTATAGAATCAAAATGACCATCACTGAGAGGCCTAGTGAAATTATTGGGCTTCAAAATGAAGAAATAATTATTTGGGCTGCCTACTCATATAAGTGGTGGAAGAGGTGAGATGGGAAACAAGAGGCCCTCAAACTTCTCAAGAGCGGCATTCAAAAGCAAAAGACAGTGGAGCACTACTTATAAGATCTTGTGGAGAATCTTATATATAAATCATGTATTCTATATCCAGCCAAAAGTTTATTCAAAGACAGAGGAAATAGATATACAGTTGAGAATATACCATACTCTCAGGGATTATTACCATAAGATGTTTTTGAGAAAATTAGTACTACAGGACAAATTTTGGCCAACACGTGGAGAATTAGAAGCACAAAGGCACAAACATTCATATAATATAGTTAACCATAGAATTAGAACTAAAACAACTGTACAAAAGAACAAATTTGTATGATATACAAATTAGATAACTAACAAAAAATGGAAAAATATGGGGAAAGAAGGTCTACGGAAGAAGTATGCTGGAATTTTCAGTTACAATAGCCAATCAAAGGATGAAATGTAAACTTGATAAATAGAAATAAAACAAAATATAATAATGCAAAAGTAAATAAACACCAAGGAAAAGTAAATAAATGACAAAAATTAGATGGTGGAGAAGAAATAGAGGACTACAGACACATTGAAGAAATACCCTGCTTTCATTATTTCTCATTATGAAGAATAATAGATCTGGGATTCTTTTTAAAAAATAGAGGACTGAGGGTACTATAAAAGGTTATCGTTGTAAAGGTAATTTATAGAAGGAAATAATGTAAACCTTCTTAAATGTCAGAAGAACCACCCATATACAACTACAAAGAAGAAATACATAGATTATTGAACAATCCTTTCAAATCTTTAAAACATGGAAAATGCAATAAAACCACAAGACAGAAACAATCTCAAGTATATTTGTAATACAAAGAAATGTAAATGAACAAAAACTTAACTATTGTTTTAAAAAATAAGATTTTCAGGTTGTATCACATAGCAAAATCCAATTCTGGGCTCTACACAAGAGATACTAAAACTAAGTGTTTGGAAAGGTTAAAAATGAAAGACACAGTTAGATTCAAGTCAAACAGCATTAAGCTAGACAAAAGCATATACTTTATAAAGTTAAAATGCACATTCACAAAAAGCAAATTAAAAGAGTAGTGCTTTGGTAACTAATTAGAGTTTATTTAGAATGACCCGCTATTCCAGCTTACCATGGATAGTTTATGTCTGTTGTCCTGGCTTAATTATTTATTGAACATTCTTTCATATTTAAAGTATATAGGTTTACATGTTAAATCATATGGTCATTTTAGGCACATTCCACGAATGCAAGGATGGTTCCATATCAGACAACATATTCACATAAATTCCTATCGAGTTTTAGCCTTTTGCCATCAGCTTCACAACACTGCATGTCATGCTGTATTATATCCTTTGTATTGTATCTTATGGGTCTCTGCTTTTTAGCATTCACTTTCTTTGGCTCACTGTATCACAGCTGTGATATATGTTCCTTTTACAGGGTCCCCTGAAAGGCTTTCTGGAAGATTTAGGCAGACTGCAAAAGAAGTTCTATGCCAAAAATGAACGGTTACTTTGTCCTATCAGGACCTACCTGGTTACAGCTAGGAGTGCAGCCAGTTCAGGCGCCCGTGTGCTGAAGACCCTTCGACGCTGGGGTCTAGAGATAGACGAAGCTCTTTTCCTTGCTGGAGCCCCCAAAAGTCCCATCTTGGTGAAGATCCGGCCCCACATCTTCTTTGATGACCACATGTTCCACATTGAAGGGGCACAGAAGTTAGGTTCCATCGCAGCTTATGGCTTTAATAAAAAATTCAGTAGTTAGGGGCAGGGAGAAGAAATAAAGTGGTAATAGTCTGGTATTACAGAAGCCACTTCTTTTGACTCTCTAGGATTATTAGATAGGTATTTCAGAAAATTGGACCTTAAAACTTAGCTTCTTTGGAAAGGTTTCCTCTTGATTTTTTGGAAAATCTTTTGAACCCTCAAGTTACTATCAAACTATTTCTCTTTGAACTACCAATATTGTTGAATGTCGTTGCACCTATCTCTGTGTAAGCCATAATGATGACTCTTTAAGTTTAGAACTTGAATATTTGCATGCTTAAGGGACTGTTTTAGAAGCTTACTTAGTTTCATGCAGCACTGCTCATTTTTGGATGTTTGTAGATAAGAATGAATTGTTACCCATCAGCATTGTAGAATAGTGTCTTCAAAGGTAGAAGGAGTATGGTTAAGTACACTCTTGAAAACTGGAGCTTTGTATTCTGTGACTGCTATGGCCAGCCTTTTAAACAAAGCAAAATGAGAATTTCACTCTACCTGCATAACAATTTTGATACTGCTCATTTAGAAATAAATCATCTGGTTGTTCCTCCAGGGTACTTTCTAAGATAAGCCTTAAACAGAAACTCTTAAGAAAGGTTCTCTGAAAATTACTTGGTGGGTTAAATGCCTCTGGTCCACAGAGTTTCATATTTGAAGTCTCTGGCTTTGGGCCTGGCAGGCTGGCACATCCATATTTGTATGGAAAAAAAAAAAAAAAAAAGACCCTACGCTACCACTTCAAAATGTGACATAAAGTGTAGAATCCTGGTCCTTCATTGTCATTCTCATGCAATTTTTGTTTTGTTTTCAACGAAAATTGGTTGGTCATTAAATATATGTTAGGCACAGTGACCTGGTTATTTTCACATGTTACTTCATTTTCTTATCAAATTAAATGTTTGTTACATAGTATTATTATTACCTTCCTTTTTATCAATGAGGAGCCTAAGATTCAAAAAGGTTAATTAGATAGCTTGTTTAAGGATACAGAGCTAATGAGTGTTAAGACTAATTAGATTCAAATTCAAATCTTACTTCAAAAGTTATAATGAGGTCTCTTTCCTCCCTTCCAAATAGAGTTATTAATTTCATGGCCTTTGGACCCATCTGGTACAGATTAATCATTTCATTAAGTTCCATGCATAAACTACACAGCAGTTACACCGCAGGATTAACTAAGGATTCCTCCCTCCTGTTTTCCTCCTACCCTCTCCTGCTCTCTCTACCTCCACCTTCATCTCTACTCCACCTGGACATATGTATTCTACCCCTGACTCTAGATGAGAGAAGACCACAGCTGAAACACATCTTCTGATGCTCCCTAATTTTATGTAAAGCAGTCCAAAATATATCAGTTGTGACACATGACACTTACTGAGTACCTACCATTTTGTAGGTGTCCTCCCATGCAAAGACCACAAGAGGTATGCACACAAAACCCTATCCTCTAGGAAACTGAAAACCTTAACAATCTGGTCAAGGAAGTCAAATGTTGCAAACTCAAACAGTCAACACTAGAAGGCTGTTTGTCTTCAGTGCCAGTGAGGGTCACACATGAAGGGAGCAGAGATCTTCATAGGCTGGAAGTGGTCATAATAGAAAGACTTGAGGTAGCCTGTGATTTTGATGGATGGGCAAGATGTGGATGGGAAGAAAGGACAATAAAGTGGAAACAGACACGCTGGGGGATCACTGAGTTTGAGTAGCAGCTTCAAATTGGGGATAGGGTGGTGTAGGACCACCTCTCATGATTCCTGTTCCTGGTGCCTTGTGTAATCCCCAGTAAGAGTGCTCTTTCCCACCTCTGAGCTCTATTCTCATTAATCATAAGAAACCTCCTGGAATCCATCCCTTTTTCTTTGTATTCTGACTATTGCATGTTACATCCTTCCCAAATGTAAGGGAGTGGAAGATGGATTATCACAATTATTGGGGAGTTTGTCTCAAACTATACAAGCTGTGGCTCTTTTTCCTTGTCTGAAGAACCTGCAATGGGTGGAGGGTGGGAAGTCGGAGATCCCAGTTCCAGAAAGTAAGCACCCTGAGAGCAGAAATGGTGTCCCATTTCTCTAACAGGGAACAGGGAACAGGCCAGACACATACTGGATGGAGAGGCAGATGAACGAATGAGTCTTCAAAAGTAGCTTCGTCTACAGCTATGAAATTTGTAGCTTAAAGATGGGTCCCTGTGACACTAACCCTGATATTAATGAGGCATTTTACAGTGAGCCAAGCACTTTGCCTTCCATCGTTGTGTGTAATAGTCCTATGGAGAGGGTGGGGGGCATTTGTAAATGGCCTGCTCAGAAGCCTATATTTACAATAAGTCCAACCTTTTCCCACTGTACCTCTGGCAGTGTCAAGATCATTTGAAGATTATTTTCTTTTTTTTAGTAGGGACCAGTGACATAATGCCTTGTTCAGTGGTTCTCAAAGTGTGGTTCCCAGATCTGCAGCAGCAGCACCTGGGAACTTGTTAGAAGTACAAATTATCAGGCCCCTTCCTGTACCTATTGAATTAGAAACCCTAATACTGGGGCCCTGGTTTTTTGTTTTCGTTTTGTTTCATTCCCCCACCCTGAACCCCCACCGCAAGTCCTCCAGGTGATTCTAATGTGCATTTAAGTTTGAGAACTACTCGCCCATTCTATTTCCAACTGATTCATGTTGCTTAATTCTTTGCCTCATCTATGAAAAACAGTCCTACCTCAGACTTCAGCTTGTCAGGGCCCATTCCCCAGAAGGTGAGTTGAACTGAATTTACATGTCCCAGGAGCCCTCAAAGGAAAACACACGAAATGCCCTGAGGAGTGGCATTTGTACAGGGCCTGTACAGAGATCTGTAATTCAAAGTACTCATCAGGCATTCCCACGGGGAAGTGCGCCCCGACTCTGGGATTTCAATACGTATGAACCCCAGCAGCCTGAACACTGTACTGGGTGCCCAGCCTCCATCATCAAGCTGGGAGCAGGTTTCACGGACGGCAAAGGACCCGGGGCGCTGAACTCTCCCAACCAATCAGGCGCCCCCAGAGGGAAACTACAAGTCCCAGGATGCCCCACGCACACCGTCAGGGGCCGACCCGCCGCGCCCCAGAGTTCTCCGCGTACAGGTGTCTCCTGGGTTCCGGTAAGGCGGCGGCTTCGGAACTCCCGTGGAGGGACTGGTGGGCCCTCGGCCCGACGATGGCAGTGGCCACTGCGGCGGCAGTACTGGCCGCTCTGGGCGGGGCGCTGTGGCTGGCGGCCCGGCGGTTCGCGGGGTCCGGGGTCCAGCGGCTGCGCGGAGACGGGGACCCCGGCCTCATGCACGGGAAGACTGTGCTGATCACCGGGGCAAACAGCGGCCTGGGCCGCGCTACGGCCGCGCAGCTGGTGCGCCTGGGGGCGCGCGTGATCATGGGCTGCCGGGACCGCGCGCGCGCCGAGGAGGCGGCGGGTCAGCTCCGTCGCGAGCTCCGCCAGGACGCAGAGTGCGGCCCAGAGCCCGGCGTCAGCGGGGCGGGCGAGCTCATAGTCCGGGAGCTGGACCTCGCCTCGCTGCGCTCGGTGCGCGCCTTCTGCCAGGAAATGCTCCAGGTGTGGGCCTCGGGGGGCCGGGATGGCGGGCAGGGCCTGGGCTGGCGGGCAGGGCCTGGGCTGGTGGGGAGGGCCTGGGTGGGCACGGGGTGGGAGGGGACTGCGGGCTGGGGCGGAGCCTCGAGGTACCGCCCTGGGGTTCAGGGTGTCACCTTGGGAACCACTGAGGGTGAGAGGAGTCCAAAAAGCCACTTAGAGGTGGCCGGGAAGCTGCAGGGTTGAGAAGGAAAGATTAACTGGGAGGGCTGCCTTCTGTCCTCTAAGGATGTCGAGAAAGAAATGGGCCCAAGAGAAAAATAAACCAGGTTCTGAACATTTCATTTCGTTATGTGAGGACCGTCCTGGAGTAGATCCATGGCCTCTGAATTGTTTCTCCTGTGTCAGAAGTGAATTTGCACAGAGCTGTGTCTTCAGAACCCCAGAGCACTGGGGGAAGTTGCTAGCCAAGGACCTCAGATCAGTCCTTTAAAAAAAAGTTCTCCCTCCCGCGTCCTCTGCTCCTTTTCTGCTGGGGTAGGGCGCTCGCTGTCACCGGTAAACTCCGCACCATCCTTAACGGGACTGTGGCCTGATTTCCAAGTAGAATAGAGCTTGGAATCCAGTGGTCATGCTCCATACAGGGACAGGAATAAAAATAATATCCAGGCCGGGCGCGGTGGCTCAAGCCTGTAATCCCAGCACTTTGGGAGGCCGAGACGGGCGGATCACGAGGTCAGGAGATCGAGACCATCCTGGCTAACACGGTGAAACCCCGTCTCTACTAAAAAAAAATACAAAAAACTAGCCGGGCGAGGTGGCGGGCGCCTGTAGTCCCAGCTACTCCGGAGGCTGAAGGCAGGAGACTGGCGTGAACCCGGGAGGCGGAGCTTGCAGTGAGCTGAGATCACCCCACTGCACTCCAGCCTGGGCGACAGAGCGAGACTCCGTCTCAAAATAATAATAATAATAATAATATCCAGCATTTATTGAAGATCTGTGTGCCAGGAGTTGTGCCAAGCATCTCAGATTTTCCTTTTTGTTTTAAATGAAAATGAAGTGTCCTTGCCTATAACTTGTCATTGAAGCTACACAGTAACCCTGTGGAGTAGGCATTATTATCCCCACTTTACAACGCAAGGAAACTGAGGCATAGGAAGGCTAAGAAACTTGCTTGTGGTCTGTCTGCAGAACAGTTGCTTTTAACCCCTGTTCTTTCCTCCTGCTGCCTGGCAGTGAGGTGTGAGGATTTCTTTGTGCAAATGGTAAGTATTTCCACAGTAAGTGGATGTTTTCTGCTGAGACTGAGGTAGAAGGGTTTCTTGCAGGGATAACTGGCACTCAGAGGGCGTTTGTTCAGAAGAGTGAAATTTAAAATTAGCTGGGACAAGAAAGGTGCCTATATGACATGGAGTCTCTTGAGTCTAGAGAAGAGGTTCCCAGATTTTCTCAGTAATTTTTTCATGATGCCTTTAGCCCAGAAATATTTCCCAGTTCATTTGTTACGTAGTTAAGTCCAAACAACTGTAAAACCAAAAGTATCTGATATAGGTCTCAATAAATTTAGAAAGTTTGTTTTGCCAAGGTTAAGGATGCATCCGTGGCAGAACCTCAGGAGGTCCTGAGGACATGTGCCCAAGGTGGGGGCACAGCTTGGTTTTATACATTTTAGGGAGACATGAGACATCAATCAAATGGGTAAGATATACATTGGTTCTCCTGGAAAAGTGAGACAACTCGAAGTAGGGGCTTCCAGGTCATAGGTAGATGGGAGACAAAAGGTTGCATTCTTTTGGGTCTTTGATTAGCCTTTCACTGAATGTACAATTTACATGTGCAGGAGGGATAGAGGAATAATCACTTATGTCTTAGACTGGCTCAGTGAGTCTGCATTTTCACATAAACAATAGGGCAGAGGCAGCAATCAGATAAGCATTTGTCTCAGGTGAGCAGAAGGATGACTTTAGTGTTCTGTCTTTTGTTTGGCACTTGTGAAGATGAGCTATCAATTTATTAATACATTGCCAGGGTGAAATTCAACAGAACTGTTTTAGGGTAAAGATCTTGAGGCCCATGTGGGCAAATCGTGAGGGTGGTATGTAGCTTCTTTTTCTTTGTAGCTATCTTATTTAGGAATAAAATGGGAGGCACGTTTGTCTGAGGCAGTTCCCAGCTTGACTTTAACCTTTGACTTAGTGATTTTGGGTTCTGAGATTTATTTTCCTTTGACACAACCTAATAAGTAGTTACATCCTAACAACTTAGTAGCTATTTGAGAAGATAGCATATAATTGAAAGAAAAAATAATATCTTTATTTTATTCTTAAACAGCCATAACTACTAATGGGAAATGTATCCCTGTTGGTCATTACACCAGTGTCTGAAACCTTGGAATCAGATTGGACACTGCCACCCTCATTTCCTCTTCTAGGTAGATTTTTAGCATTGTTCTTGTTTTTTATTACAGCAACTGCTAACAGCTGCTTAAAAGTCAGCTCCACAAAGAAATAATGTCATTGAAAGGAATATAGCACAATGTAATGTTCAAGCTGTGAACCACTTGGAGCTAGTAGTTTTTGAGGTATTGAGCAAGTATCACTGTGTTTCCCTCGAAAATTTAAAATATTCCACAACACCCTGAGAGTTTGCTAAATGCTGTAGGCCACAGTTTGGGAGCTGTTTTTTGTTTGTTGGTTTTTTGAGAGAGTTGTTTTTTTCTTTACTGCTAGTATTTAATTATTGTGTAACACAGGTTAAGAAATAATACTCATCAGTGAGATTTTGGAAGCATTAAAAGTGGGTCTTTCTGTTCCTCTTTAAAATATAGTTGGGACTGGGTGTGCTTCTTTGGCACTTGAGGCAGAACTAATTAAAAAGTGAGGACACAAAGAGATAACTAAGTTGTCCTTGCTTCTAAGTATTTCAGTTCCTGCCTGGCACTGAAGTTAAGTAACTATAATTAGAAGGAAAAAAAATGGAAATTTAGATTTCCCACAGGTTGGTATTCTTGGTATTTATTTCATTTATCTCCTAGAATTTAAAAAATAGTAAATGATAAAATTTTAAAATGACACAAGCCCAGCAAAGAATGCTGGCTAACAAATGATTAATTCAGGAAACTCTTCCAAAGGATTTGTGAAAAGAATACTCCTTTCTTTCCCCATGAGTGAACTCTTGCCTTCTTTTTGAAGTTGACTATTGGAAAACCCAAAGTTGCTCAGACAGGGCAGAATGAGAAATAGTTAATCCTCTGACAGGTGGGCTTTGATAACAGTTGTGAAATGTAACACATTTTTCTTTTCACTTATAGTTGGCAGAAGGGCCAGTGAAATTTGAAAGTTGACCTCAAATTAATCATGGGTCATCACAGTGTCTTTACACTTGGAACATGTTGTGCATTTTTTGTCCATCAAAAGAAACATAGAACAACCGAGAAAAGGCTAGAGAAGATGATCTTACATGATTTAAGGAATAAAAAGATATCCCTATGAGAACAGTCTAAATTTTAGGACTTTAATTTGGAAAGATACAAAAGCATATGTTCAAAGTATAAAATGTTGATGATACAGATCTCCTAAATTAGAGTCCCCTTTATGCTGGATATTTTTATATTACCTATTTAATTTTTTTCTTAATCTTTGATTATTCTTTGTGAATCTCGATTTATTCATGATGTTCTCTCCAGTGTTGTTTGCATTTCTGACCTTTTCTATTGCTTGTTTCAGTTTTAAGAAAATGACTTGAAGTTGTTCCACCCCCATGGTGCCATTTCCCCTGAGAGAACTACGGAATAAAGCAACCATAAGTTTCCTTTAGTGTTGATAACTAGTAGCTCTGGGAATAAACTATGCTTATCTGTTTTCTACTGCATATGGTCTGTCTAGCTTTCATTGCCTCTCTAGCTGTTTCGAAAATCCCAATTAGAAAACCATGCCAGCTTACTAATTAAGAAAATAGGCCTTGGTGCCAAAGACTTAATCTTCAGATCTGATCTTATTTTGCTACTTAGGAGCTCTGATACTGGTTAAGTCACCTAGCCTATGAGCTTCATTTGCTTATAGAGTTGTTGGAATTAGATGTGGTGACATGTGACAAGCACAAAGCCAGGCTCCTATCAAGCTTGTGCATCTGTTTTTTTTTTTCTATTTTTCTCTCAATTATTGGAAGCTCATGGAGGCTGTTGGTAGAATTTTAGTAGTTTGCAAGTATTTTTAAACATTTTATCATAGGTACACTTATTATAATTTTGATACGATCTCAGTATTAACCTGATAACTCCCAAATTGATATTTTCCTAGTTTAACTGAAATTAAAGGGAGAAATATGGGATTATAGGAGCACCTTGTCCTCAAATTGACTGTATTTCTGTTTTGAGAAAGATCTTGGTACTGATCACATAGTCAACTTTCTAGTGCAATGTTAAAGTTTATATATTTGTAAATGTTATAAAAGCATAAAACCAGAAATTAAGTCTTACAGTTAGTTTCTACATCTTTTATTGGAAGATGACTGGATAAATGTCTTTCTGTATATCATTTTAATAAATGAGAAAAAAGAGCTGTTGAATGAAAGATCATGAATATCAGTATTTATCTGAGGAACATCCTGCAGAGGAATCCCTTTCCCCATTAATTAAACACAAAATTGCCAGTGTTTCAAGTAGTTATCTGATTGATAGATCAACAACAAATTAAATGCTTTTAGTCTCACGTTCCCATTTTTATTAAAATGTAATTATCATGAACAGAAAAAGCAATACAAGGCATGTGTTCTTAATTCTGCCATTGTCTTTTCGACATTTAAAGGAAGAGCCTAGGCTGGATGTCTTGATCAATAATGCAGGGATCTTCCAGTGCCCTTACATGAAGACTGAAGATGGGTTTGAGATGCAGTTCGGAGTGAACCATCTGGGGCACTTTCTACTCACCAATCTTCTCCTTGGACTCCTCAAAAGTTCAGCTCCCAGCAGGATTGTGGTAGTTTCTTCCAAACTTTATAAATATGGAGACATCAACTTTGATGACTTGAACAGTGAACAAAGCTATAATAAAAGCTTTTGTTATAGCCGGAGCAAACTGGCTAACATTCTTTTCACCAGGGAACTAGCCCGCCGCTTAGAAGGCACGAATGTCACCGTCAATGTGTTGCATCCTGGTATTGTACGGACAAATCTGGGGAGGCACATACACATTCCACTGTTGGTCAGACCACTCTTCAATTTGGTGTCATGGGCTTTTTTCAAAACTCCAGTAGAAGGTGCCCAGACTTCCATTTATTTGGCCTCTTCACCTGAAGTAGAAGGAGTGTCAGGAAGATATTTTGGGGATTGTAAAGAGGAAGAATTATTGCCCAAAGCTGTGGATGAATCTGTTGCAAGAAAACTCTGGGATATCAGTGAAGTGATGGTTGGCCTGCTAAAATAGGAACAAGGAGTAAAAGAGCTGTTTATAAAACTGCATATCAGTTATATCTGTGATCAGGAATGGTGTGGCTTGAGAACTTGTTACTTGAAGAAAAAGAATTTTGATGTTGCAGTAGCACTGCTAAGAGGTACATGTGGATATTTTGGAGTTACTGAAAAATTATTTTTGGGATAAGAGAATTTCAGCAAAGATTTTTAAATATATATAGTAAGTATAATGAATAATAAGTACAATGGAAAATACAATTATATTGTAAATTATAACTGGGCAAGCATGGATGACATATTAATATTTGTCAGAATTAAGTGAGTCAAAGTGCTATCGAGAAGTTTTTCAAGTATTTTTGAGTTTCATGGCCAAAGAGTTAACTATTTTACTACAACGTTTGGTGTTTGTGTGGAAATAATCTGCCTGGTGTGTGCACACAAGCCTTACTTAGAATAAATTTACTGATACAAATTCTTAGCTGTGTATTTCTTTGGAGGCTTCACTGAATACAGTCCTTTATCATATCACCATTAGCCTCTGCTGATCTTGGTCTGCCCAGTCTCTTCTTGCCACATATCTTGTATACTGCTCTGAGAGATAATATTTCTGACAGAAACCCAAATCTATCACATTCCTGCTTAAAAAACAGTGGGTTTTGAGCCTTAAAAAAAAAAAAAAAAAAATCTGCGGAATTCTTTCTTCAAAAGAAGTGTTTCACTGAAATGTAGAAGCTGGAGGGGTAAAGCAGGTTATTGCAGTGCTGCCAAGGTGGAGTCCCCAAAGGCTCTTCCTAAAGGGATTTCTTAGAATATAGTGGTTTATAAACCACTTTTATTTCAACTGAAGATTAAACTGTTGAAGATAGAGTTGAGGCTCCATGAGACGGCACCATGCTTACCCTATACTCTCACACTCAGCACTGTTCAGTAGAACTTTGCAGTTAGGGGAGGAATACTCTGCATTATCTGATGTGGTGGACTCTAGAAACATGGGGTTATTAAGTACTTCAAATTCAACTGAGAACTGAATTTCTAATTATATGTAATGTTAATTTAAATAGGCATATGTCTAACAACTGGTATCTTGGACAGTACATCTCTGGTCATCCCATCAGATAACCCAGTCCTGATTTTAGAACAGTCACCTACTCACTAGCTTTGGGCCTTTCTTTCTTTATAGTGTTCTTTCAGTCTGGAATACCCTCTCCTTTCTCCTTGGAAATACAACTTAGCCTTTAGGTCCCTTTCAAATGTGTTCCTTTCTCCAACCCTTGTAGGCAGAGACAATTCTCTCTTTTTTCCCCCCTTGATCTTCGTACTTTTACTAGGAGTTTAGGAGTTCATTCACAGGTTCAGTTAGATGATCAGAATAGAAATTCTCTAAGGAAAAGAGATTTATTATTAGCTTTCCTCCCTCAAGAATCAAGTATACTGCCCACCACATAGTAAAAAATCAGTAAATAATGGCATGCATAAGAATAATGGAGCCCAAATCGTAATATTGTAGGCATCTGTGTTACAACATCAAAAGTACTTAATTTCAATTATTTGTTTCACTATCCCATATTGGAAAAAGGAATTATAACACTAAAGTATAGACAGTTACACTGAATTTAATGACTAGTCCAGGGATAATTCTTATTGGTTGTTATTTTTAAGACCATTTATAATATCAGCTTATGAGTATCAGTTATTTTCAAGAATGGCAGGATCTTGGCATATCATGCAGAAGGTCTGTTTTCTGTTAGAGCATTGCCTTGTGAATTGGAGAAACAGCATATCATCACAGGTGTGTCTCTGCAGGTGTAGTGGATATAGCTGCATCATGTTCTTTGAAACATTGTATTTTTAAAAAGTAATCCTACAAAGAGAACTGCTGAACTTAGAAATATGGGCAGGAAATATACCAGAATGCAACTTGGAAAAATGGAAGCTAATAAATCTGTCCTACACCTCGACTTCATTAAAAGGAAGCCCCTTTTTTTCATTTAATACCATCTTTTCTGGCTGCATTTTGATACTTGATGCTTTTCAGGGGATTTGGACCTTTTGTAAGAGTTGAGCCTTTCAGAGTTCTTGTTTGTGGCACCATAATAAAACAATATATTAACTTACCATGATGGAAAACTAGAAACTTATCTGGAAACACCAACTATGAAGGTAAAATGAGCTGCCATTTGGAAGATGTCCTTCCCACCACTGTTTGATGGAATTGAGGACTAAGAGCTCCAAAATGATGAGTTAGATTTTGAAGAAGTCCTTAACTTCCCCTCCTTCATTCTCTCTTTTGCTGACTCACTTTAAACCATTTTACTGGGCAAAGAAATAAGTAAAAGGCAGTCCTGTTGTTTTGATACTTGTTCTCACCCTCAGCAATATATTAGAGGGGAGACTGTATTGTGCCAGAAAAGGAAAAAATTAGGTGAAAACCCCTTTTCCATTCTGGTTTTCGGCTTTATTTTTTTTTTTTTTTTTTTTTTTGAAAATTGACTCCTGTTTCAAGCAGCTTATTCTGAGAAGGGTTAAGGTTGCTGGCCTTCTGTTTCAACTTCGCTCAGAGTAACTATTTTATATAGTGGGGTTCTCAGTAGCATTTAATTGGACAAGGGGTTTCACAGCTTAAACACACCCCCACACTGGGTTTGACTAACAACTCTACTGTGTAATGCTTCCTGTAACCTTGGCAAGTTACTTAACCTTTCTGAGCTTTTTTTTTTTTTTTTTTTTTTTGGCTCTATATTGAAATGTAAGTGTCTAAAGGATTGCTCAGTGAATGAAAGCGTCAGAGTAGGTAAAGCATTTAGCAAAGTGCCTGGCACATATGGGCACACATCCATTTCTCCTTCCACAATGCACATAATCATTACTGTCTATTAGCAGTGATAGTCATTAGCGATGCTAATGATTAAGCAAGTACATATGATGGAAACAAAACTCTAAACCAAGCCTCAGCAGACTTCATCTAAAAGGCCAGATTTCTTTTATAATCTTTTAAAATGTAAAACCATTTGTAGCCAGCACATACCATACTATTGTACTGAAATGACTGGTACAGTCTTCCAGGCCCAATGTACTCACCTACTTGTTTACCTTTAAAACACCTTGTTTGGGAGTAGTCGTCATATATGCTGTGATTCCTATTACTCTATAAGGCTGCTGTTGTTTTTCTATATTATTTCTAATTGTGGACAACTATTTGCTTGCAGACCAGGAAGCCTAGAGAGTATATTTTAAAAGTCTGTCTCCAGCTATAGATTCTGGTGTGAGGAAGAGCAATTATCTGCCTTCAACTCCCTCCCCTGACAAACTTGCTGGGCCTGGCCATAGATCTGAGGGACTCTGTATTTGAATATTTAATTGATTCCAAATGTCCTGTGGAACACTGAAGAGAGAACATGTTACTAATCACCCTTCAGGAGCTTGTCCCCCACAGATAGCTTCAGATGTTCCACAAACCTTCTCTGGGCAGTGGGGAGTTAAATTAGTTACAGATTAACATGGAGAAAGGTAGTTTACTCCTAGAGGAAACTAAGACGGAATGCTTAGTTTTATGCAGACGGTAAGGAAAAGCTTTTACTAAGCCAGATGTGTAATCAAAGTGCAGTGGAAGCACTTTTAAGCAACTACCATCTAAGAGATTTGCAATAATAACTGATTCTCCATTCTCTTTTCTAAAAAAAAAAAAAAAAAAAAAAAAAAAATGCTAATGCACATAGCATGTGAAACTCTAGGCTGATAGGCTTTCTTCTAGCACACAACAGCCCTTCTGCTTCCTCTTGTTCTATTATATACTTAAGAGTAAGTTGTGTACCATTTGTTATTCACTTAGCAAATATTTATTGAGTACCTATTATGTAACCAGGCATTATTCTAGTTCCAGACGTGCAGAAGGCAACAAAGAAAACCCAACCCAATTTGTGCATGCATGTGTCAGCTGTGCTGGTTAATAATCATATTACAAATTATTAATCATACTGCAAGTCAATGAAATGTGAGTACAAAGGGAATTTATATGAAAAGTAGAAAAGTAGTTTTGTGAAAAGTAAATGAAAGCAAGTCATTAAAAATTTACTGTTGACTAAAGTTTCCAAACAACTATCAAATACTTAAAATAAATACAAAAATATAAAAGGAGTCTGTAGTTAGTGCTTTGCAAGTAACTTTAAACTTTGAGTCCATTTTAAGACAAAACTAGAAATCCGATGTTACTATTTAAGTGAGTACAGGAATACCTGAGAGGTACTTCTGATTTTGTTCCAGATCACCACAATAAAGCAAATATTACAATACAGTGAGTTACACAAGCTTTTTTGTTTCTCCGTGCTTGTAAAAGTTATATTTATACTATACTGTTGTCTGTTAGGTGTATAAGAGCCTTATGTCTAAAAACAATGTACATACCTTAATCTAAAAATACTTTTTTTTGCTAAAAAACCTCTAACAATTATCTGAGCCTTCAGTGAGTCATTCTCTCTCTTCTGGTGGAGGGTCTCACCCCGATGGCTGCTGACTTCAGGGTGGTGGTTGCTGAAGGCTGGGTTGGCTGGAGCAATGTCTGAAAATCCGACAACAATGCAAGTTGCCAAATAGATAAACTCTTCCTTCTATGAAATATGTATCTGTAGCATGTGGTGGTATTTACCCGCAGTAGGACTTCTTTCAAAATTGAAGTCAATCCTATCAAACCCTGTTGCTGCCTTCTCAACTAAGAAGTTTATGTAATATTCCAAATCCTTTGCTGTCATTTCAGAAATGTTCACAGCCTTTTCACCAGGAGTAGATTCCATCTCCAGAAACCACTTTCTTTGCTCATCCCTAAGAAACAATTCCTCATCTCTTCAAGTTTTATCATGAGATTGCAGCAGTTCACTCACCTTTTAGGCTCCACTTCCAATTCTCTTGTGATTTTTACCTCATCTGTGTTTACTTCCTCCAAAGAAGGTTTGAACCCTCAAAGTCATCCATGAGGGAGGGCTGGACTCAGATTTTTTCTAACTTCTGTTGATATTTTGACCTACTCATACGAATTATGAATGTTCTTAATGGCATCTAGAATGGTTAATACTTTCCCAGAAGATTTTTCAATTTATTTTGCCCACATCCATCAGAGGAATATCTGTGGCAGCTTTAGCCTTAGAAAATGTTGTTTTCCTTAAATAATAAGACTTTAAAGTCAAAATTACTCCTTGATCCATGGGCTACAGACTAGATGTATCAGCAGATATGAAAACATTAATCATTTTATACATCTTCATCAGAGTTCTTGGGTGGCTATGTGCGTTGTCAATGAGCAGTAATATTTTGAAAGGCATCTTTTCTAAGCAGTAGGTCTTAACAGTGGACTTAAAATTTCAGTAAACCATGCTGTAAACAGATGTGCTATCATCCAGACCTTGCTGTTCCCCTTATAGCACATAGGCAGAGTAGATTAAACATAATTCTTACAGGCCTTAGAATTTTTAGTATGTGCATTGACTTCAACTTAAAGTCACCAGCTGTATTAGCCCTAAACAAGAGAGTCAGACTGTCCTTTGAAGCTTTGTTTCCATGCATTGACTTGTCTCTAGCTCTAAAAGCCTCGGACCGCATCTTCTTCCAATGGAAAGCTATTATGTCTGCATTAAAAATCTGTTGCTTAGTGTATTAGTCCATTTTCATGCTGCTGATAAAGACATACCCAAGGCTGGGCAATTTATAAAGAAAAAGAAGTTTAATGGACTCACAGTTCCACGTGGCTGGGGAGGCCTCACAATCATGACAGAAGGTGAAAGGCACGTCTTACATGGCTGCAGGGAAGAGAGAAAATGAGAGACAAGCAAAAGGGGTTTCCCCTTGTAAACCCACCAGATTTCATGAGACTTATTCACTACCACAAGAACAGCACAGGAAAGACCCATCCGTATGATTCAATTACGTCCCACGGGTCCCTGCCACAACACGTGGGAATTGTGGAAGCTACAATTCAAAATGAGATTTGAGTGGGGCACAGCCAAACCATATCACTTAGTGTGGCCGCCTTCATCAGTGTTCTTAGCTAGCTCTTCTGGATAACTTGCTATAGCTTCTGCATTAGCACTTGCTGCTTCACCTTGCACTTTAATGTTGCAGATATGGCTTCTTTCCCTAAACCTCATGAACCAACCTCTGTTAGCTTCAAACTTTTCTTCTGCAGCTTTCTCACCTCTCTCAACCCAGATAGAGTTGAATTAGGGCCTTGCTCTGAATCAGGTTTTGGTTTTAGGGAATATTGTGGCTGGTTTGATCTTAGAAGATCACTTTAGGCAGCCCACTAAAACTTTCTCCATATCAGCAACATTAGGCTGTTTCACTTGCTTATAATTCATGTGTTTCCTGGAATCGCATGTTTAATTTCTTTCAAGAACTTTTCCTTTGCATTCACAACTTGGTCAACTGTTTGGCACAAGAGGCCTCACTTTTGGCCTTTCTTGGCTTTCGACATGTCTTCCTCACTAAGCTTAATAGTTCCTAGTTTTTTATTTAAATTGAAAGATGTGAGACTCTTTCTTTCACTTGAACGCCTATTGTTGTGTCTCAGGGAATAGGGAGACCCGAGGAGAGGGAAAGAGATGTGGGAATGACTGGAGCAGTCGAACACACACAACATTTATCAATTACATTCGCCATCTTATATGGGCAGGGCTCCTAGTGCCCCAAAACGATTACTATGATAACATCAAAGACCACTGATTACAAATCACCATTACAGATAATATAATAAAGTTTGAAATACATATTTTTTTCGAGACGGAGGCTTGCTCTGTCGCCCAGGCTGGAGTGCAGTGGCGCGATCTCTGCTCACTGCAAGCTCCGCCTCCTGGGTTCACGCCATTCTCCCGCCTCAGCCTCCTGAGTAGCTGGGACTATAGGCGGCTGCCACCATGCCCAGCTAATTTTTTATATTTTTAGTAGAGACAGGGTTTCACCATGTTAGCCAGAATGGTCCTGATCTCCTGACCTCGTGATTCCACCTGCCTCAGCCTCCCAAAGTGCTGGGATTACAGGCATCAGCCACTGCCCCAGGCCATAAAGTTTGAAATATTGCTGAGCATTACCAAAATAAGACATAGAGACATGAAGTGAGCACAAACCATTGAAAAAATGTCACAATGGACTTGCTTCCTGCAGGGTTGCCACAAACCTTCAGTTTGTTTTAAAAAATAAAATGCAGTATCTGCAAAGCACAGTCAAGTGAAGCATAATAAAACAAGGTATTCTTGAACAATGTAAGACAATGAAATTCCAAGTGATTCCATGTTCAAAAAGGAAAAAAACAAAGATACCAGCTGAACCCGTAGCCTTATATTAGAAGACAGACAAAGAAATGAACATGTTATATGTTTTAAGTTCAAACATTTTGTGGTACATATAATTCATCTTTTTTACTTTCTGCTTCAATCAACTTTTAAATGTAACCAATCAATTCAAAATAAGAATGCTTCTATTGTACAGCAGGGGTATCACTTCATATCAGAAGAGTTTTTGTTTGGTGGGATTGACAATAAGTGTGTTCTGTGTGGTGAAGCATATTTTCCAAGGAGTTCTAATCTAAATTTGGGAATAGTTTTACTTTTTAAAATGCACCAATATATTGAATTGATAACTTGATATATTTGGTCCTAAAGTGTTTTTGTAGCCAGTTCTTAAAATTTAGTTTCATCATCAGCTTTGTTTCCCTCTCTCTCATTTAAAAAGCTCCTATTGTGATAAATAAGTTTCTGAATGTTTAATAAAGTTATTTTTCAGTATGTCATTTTATATTTGGAAGTTGCCATGTTACATATGAACTATTCCAGCCTACTTTGTCCTGAGTTGGTTTTAGAGTCTATTAAAACGAAGAAGTTTCTACCTTCCCTTTTATAATGTTGAACTTTAGCCACTGTACCTTTCGTCTTGTTCTTTTTGGTTAATAAAAACCAGATGTGATAGTTCTCAGCTTTTAAAGAATGGAATTTGGTTTTTCTAAAATCTCTCCCCTAATAGCCCCCCCGCTTTTGCTACTATGAGAATAGTAAGGTGAATAAATAGTAGAATTTTAAGTTGTAAACAGATTCAAAATATTTTATCTGTGCAGACATACATATATGTTGGCATTTTAGTTATATCTTGAAGTTATCCACACGGTTTGAGGAAATATTGAGCACAGAAAAATATATAATCATTATTAGTTTGTGAAAAAAGCAAAGCGAGTTTCTGCCACCAACCCATGAAAGCACAGGAAATGGCTTCGTGTAGTAGGTGTTTGAGTCTAGGCATTCTGTTGACAGAAGTGGGTTCTACCCAGGGGTTTTGTGTTAATGTAATCAAACACTTCAGAGCTGCAGCCTAGCAAGATAGAGTCCACCCACCTCAGAGTTTATCTTTAGCTCATCTGGAAGAGTTTATTTTAAACATTGAACATTGTTTGCTGCTGTTGAAATGAAAGTGAGAGAGTTACAAGCTTTCTTCCACTGCCATCTGGCAGGTTTACTGATGGATCGGGTTCTTTAATCCATGTAACCCTGTGTGTGGGAGCTATTGTCTTTGTGTTGATCACGCAGCTGGCTTGGCTGAACTTTAAAAAGCTTACATAAAGCTATCAAAAGCCGTCCTATAGATAAATGAAGTTGAGGATGTTGCAAAAGTCACTGAGGCCTTTTGGAGAAGGGTTGGATATATATTTTCATTCTTCAATGAACACACAGTTTGCATCTTCTCTTTATGAACTGGAAAAGAGGAAGATAACTGTATTGGACATTTTGAAACAAATAACTGAAGCTACCAAAAAAGTGATTATTCTTAAATAGGAAAAGTATTGTAGCATAGTAGAAAGGAAAGAAACAGCAGATTGGGGATCCATATTTCATTAAAGTAAATGTGGGATGTAAAAGTCATATGAGTGTGCTCTTTTTTCAGTGGAGGTTTGTCTGGCTTTTTCTTCAGCCTATATATGGCATAGGGATGTTCAATGATGAACCTATTACATACTTAATCATTAGTTATAGCATCCTCAGGTATAGTATGACACAGAATCTCATGCAGTATGCTACTAAGTATAATAATTTACAACCAACTCCAGGGTACAATTTCAACCATATTCTCCAATGCATACATACATCTGCCTTAAGAGACTGCATGCAAAGAGTAGACTGTGTGCAAGATAGGGTATCTCGCATAAATTGTTATTTTACATTTGTAGGAACATAGGAACATAAGACAAATGGAACATGAAATATCTTGGATATGATGAATTGGTATTCAGTTTTCTTTCCTACCTACATCTAGAGTGGCCTTTTTTATCTTGCATGAGTTGGACAATTTAAAACAAAAACAAAAACTATGTTGCCTACGTCATGAATGAAAACCAGTTTCCAGCAAACATATACCCATGAAATTAGATGTTGAGGGGACAATTGAGCAGGCCTTTTTACCTACTGTTTTTAGCTATTTTCTGCTAGCAAGAAAGGCCATAGAAACAGAGTCATTTTTTGGTTTACTTCTGTTTTCTTTGTTTTTATAACAAGAGGCAACTGGGGCAGAGTCTACAATGATTCCATGTCCACTCACCTCCTGATGGGTGTTGAGAGGAGGTTGCAGTGGCGGTAGTATCCTGATCCCAGTTCCCTGATGTTTTGATCCTAGTATGACACACATGAATCCATGTGTTTTAACTTATATTTCCATTGGCAGCCTTTAGTTCTTACACCTTTCTGAAGTTGCAGATTTGGGCAGAAGTAGTACCTTCCCCTCGCAGGTCAGTTCTTGTGTATTCTTGGAGTCATTTCTATTTCTAGAACCTAAGCAATTCTTCCAGCCCTTCCCATTATTTTATATATACTTACTTTACTGTTTTCTGTTCCTCTCTCCTTAAAATATCTGGGATGGATTCTGTTTTATATAATGAATGTAGTCTAGCAGGATTACTGACCAGAAAGGAAAAACATAAGTTGGTAATTAAAATCACTTTGCAAATGACCAAGCCACGGCATATATAGAAGGCACAAAGAAATTGAATATTACCACTTGAAGGACTGGGGGTGGGTTGGGGGAAGAGAGGCAATCAGTATGACATTTCTTTAATCACAATTTTACAATGTTTAAGCCTTAGCTTAGTAGCCTCAGATATTTGAATTTGTCAAAATATCTGTCAATAATGAGAAACCAACAAAAGAACAGGAAAATTTTCTTTGGGTAGCAAAATGTATCCCAATAAAGAAAATCCATTTGGAAAGGCAACTTATACCCGGAATCTTAATTAGTTCTTCTAGAATCAGAGCACAGGAAGTGACTTCTGAGACGGAATGTTTAGTGGCATTAGCAGTAGTATCTGCATTAGGCCCAACCTTAAGCAGGAGATTTATGCTCTGGATGTGTCTCTTTAAGTGGGCCTTGTAATTATGCATTCTGTTTTGCCGACTTTACTGCATCTGAGTGACATTTTCTTTTTAAATATGTTTTTATCATTTAAATGTTTCTAGCCTGACTGAGGAAACATTTTGTCTCTGCTGTATGACAGAGAAGTACAAGGGGCCAAGTGAACCAGTCGCATTCAAAGACACAGCTAAGGTATAGGAAGATATTATTCACAGTTTTAGACATTGACAGTTGAGAAAAATCTATATCAGGATATAGATATTCCTATATGAGAAATATGATACTTCATTTCCTAATATGAGATTTCTGGTGAACAGATTAATTTATCACAGCTGTTTTCCATTTAGGAAAAATGTAATAAATATGAGGCTTCCTTCAGCAGCCAGCATGATTAGGACTATAGAATGACTCGTGATGGATCATCCTGCATAAGTGTTTTGGGTAGTGTGAATGGATTAGAAAGACATTCATGACCGAATCCTTGGTTACCTTAGGAATATTTATTTATATGTCTGTGCTGCAAATCAAGTCACAGAAGTAGAGATAGGAAAGGATTCAAAGGTTAGTTGTGAGTGGTCAAGCACTAAACTGTGAGTACACTGAAAGCAGGAATCTGTTTGAACTTTGTCTGCATCCTACTAACATCTGGTATGGGGCTATTATATATCAATCACTCACAAAATATTAGGTTGACAAATTAATTAGTTAATTAATGACCTGAAAGCTCAGGTGTCTACCACATTACTGATGGTCAAGGTAGATGGAGCTGATTTGACTGTCCTGGTAGATGGTCTCTTACTATACCCTAGGAAATGAGTTCTATCTTTATTGAAGAAAAGAGAGGTCTTCTGGCTTGTGAAGATAATGCTGGATTCTTCTTTAACACTAGTATCTAGCAGTCAAAATGGTAGGCACGAAAATGCCATTAAGAAAGTGCGGCATTATTTTTGACAGTGATAGTCAATGGTAATTGGGAATTAGTATAAGGAAAACTAGAATGTCTACAAAGAAAGCATACAGACAATCATCATCATCATCATCATCATCATCATCATCATTATTATCATCCTGCCACAGATTTCCCTGGAAACTTCTGTATAGTTCAGTCAAATTATTGACTACCATCTTCTAGTTCTTTCTGCAGATGCCTGTGTATTTTAGTAAGCAGCCTGTCTTCAGTTGACAGATGTGACTTGCTAAATCCAACACAATTAATTTTGCCATATTTAGTATTAATTTACTCCAGCTCTTAATTAAGTTTCAAATAAGTTTACATGTAGGAAAAAAACTAAAGAAGACTTATTTTCTTTTTAAAATAATGCCACATTCTTGCAAATCCCTAAGACCATGGCTCATCAGTTAATAGAATAAAATAGGACATGTGATTAAACTCATTAGGGAAAATTATTTCTAGAATAAAAACTACTATTTGAGATAGTTTACATATATTATCTCTAATTCTTGTAACAACATTGTAAGCTATTCTTATTCCTATTTTATAGATAAGGAAATAAGGCTTCAGAAAACTGAAGTGACTCATCTGAAGCCACGATTTGGACCAAAATCTTTAGAGTTTAGAACCTTTGACTTTTTTTACTCTACCAGCAGATCCTTCTTTTAGTGAACTAAAACGATGTACTTAGAAAAAGTTAAAATTTCCCCTGAAATAAAAAAAATCATAATATTTAGCTCTCGAATATAGTTATTATTCAAAATCTTCCTCTTTCATATATTCATTTTCTAGAGTAGATGTTATTTCAAATAAGATTATTTGTGCCTGATAGGTCAAGAATGCGTTAAAAAATTTTTTACAGACTACTATATTTAGTTTCTCTGTCAACACAAGTTAATTGAAAAGGTTTCTGCATAGTATCCCCAAGTGTAAATTATTTATCAGGGTGGTTAAATAACCCAGTGCCACTCTAGAGTGTTGGTTTCCCGCCAGAGGGATATATATCATCTTTCAGGGGTTTGGAGAAATTGCACAAACAATGAACATGTCTGAGTTAAATCACAATACGATGATCAAAAGAACCATATTATAGTACTATATAGTAAATGCAACTATTTCTTTTGAAATGCAACTGTTTTAACTCTTCAACATCTGCTGAGAATTCAGAGATTAGACATAACTCTGAAAACCCACTAAAGACTCCAAATATTTAGTATAGCTTTCCCACTATACAACCAATAACACACTTGATATAGCAATATTATTTCATAAAAATTGTCTACATAAAATTAGAGTTCACAGAGAAAACACTGTATTTTCCTTTTCAAAGATATTATTTAAAGGAATGTCAGCTTCTAGACATGATGGGCTAAATTACTTTGACCAATTTTTATTCCAGAACTACTAGAAATTCTGGATGAAATTTAAATAGATAGATATCCATATGTCTACTATTTTTTTCTTAAAAACATCATAATGCTACAAGCTGGTGAAAAATTTTCAGGTCAAAATCAAGCCAGCATGAAAGTGAGAACCCTAAAACTTAAGAGAGAATGCAAAATCACTTTCACCCAGAGAGCATTTGTCTTCCTAGAAGAAACAACAATGAATGTGAACGTTTGTTTTGACTGCCTAGCACCTCAAGGACAACAGAAGTGAAAGTCTGTAAAAAATCTGGGGTTTGATAGATACCCACACAGATTCACATGAAGCTGGATTCTGAAGAACTACATGTTCATCTTAAGGTATACATGAATTAACACTATTATACTCCTAATTCTCCCATGGAACAGGAGCGTTGCCTTAACACTGAGCAGAGAGGGTATATATTAAGGGGAAAAAAAGGAAAATCTTTCCCAGGAAGGTTACAAGTTAAACACTGGCCTCCGTACAGAAGTACAAATGATTTTACCAGGGCAATCCAAGAAAGTTCAAACCATCGATTTGGTCTAAAATTGTTGGGGACTGATAGTATACTAAATGACTGGCAGGAAAAAAATCCACATCTTCTTTGAGGAAGATAACTTCATAAAAAGGCTTGGGCAGCCTCTATAAATAACTTTTTTAAGGGCAGTGAGTAGCACCGAGGATACAGATATAGATACCATGAGTGAGAATCAGCAGCACTGATCCAAATATTTCAGATATGGGAATTGTCAGACATAGAAAGAAAATAAAGAGAGAATAGGAACAGAGGCAATATTTGAAGAGATAATGAAAATTTTCTAGAATTGATGAAAAACAACGATTCACAGCTCCAAGAAGTCTAATTTTAAATAGAAACATTGAAGAGGCATATATTAAAAACTTATGTGTGCACGGGTGGACATAAGATCCACAGATGTTCAGAGAATCTTCATTAATAATTGCCAAAATTTGGAAGCAACCTGCCCTTCAATAAGTGAGCAATAATAAACTGTGATACATTCAATCAATAAAACAGTATTCCTTCAAACAAGAAAAATGTGCTATCAAGCTATAAAAATACAAGAAGGAACCTTAAATGAATGTTGCTAACTGATAGAAGCCAAACTCAAAAAGCTTCATACTGTGTGATTTGAACTACATGACATTCTGGAAAGGCAAAACTGTGGAGACAGTTAAAAGATTAATGGTTGCCAGAGGTTGAGGGGAGAGAAGAATGCATAGGTAAAGTACAGAGGATGTTTAGGTCATCTAAACTATTCTTTGTGGTATGACAATGGTAGATGCATATCAAAACCCATAGAAAGTACTATACCAAAAGTGAATCCTATTTAGAAAACAAAAAGTATTCATACCAAGATACATCATAAAGAAACTATAGACAACAGAAGGCAAAGAGAAGATCTTAAAAACCACAGAGAAAAAGAGAAAGACCATCATTAAAAGAGAGGCAATTGATGAACAACTACCTTTTCACCAGCAATTATGTAAGCCAGGACAGAGGAATTAATTTAATGAATAAAAATAACTGCCAACTTAGAACTCTATACTCCATCAAAATATATATCAAGAATGGATATGAAACAAAAATGTTAACAAACGTACCCAAACTGACAG
Organism: Rhinopithecus bieti; assembly: GCF_001698545.2. Classification (NCBI taxonomy): domain Eukaryota; kingdom Metazoa; phylum Chordata; class Mammalia; order Primates; family Cercopithecidae; genus Rhinopithecus; species Rhinopithecus bieti. The sequence goes on along the minus strand of NW_016805181.1, from coordinate 4,326,180 downwards.
AACTGGCCACAGCTGAACCATAACAAAGGACATTCTAAATGATTCACTTCAGTCTTAAGGAAAATGATTCCAGATGGAGGTTCTGAGACTTGTGAAATAAGCAAAAAAAAAAAGTAAAAATAAAACTGAAAATTATATTAGAAAATAATAATATAGAATAATAAAGTAAAATGATGACTTATATCTAACAATATTTAAGTATAAATCAGGACGGAGTAAATTGAGTTAAAGTATTCTAAATGTTTTCCATTGTCTAGAAATAATATAAAAGTAAAGATTGATATTAAAATGTAAGTCGAGGTTACATGATACAGTTGAGAGTAGCCACTGAAATAATATTAAGATGGTATAATCTCCAAACTAAGAAAGCAGAAAATAACCAGAGAGATAAAAATAATCTTTCTGAAAAAAGGATAGTGTGAGTCACAATATAATATGAGAGATTTAACCAAAACTGTATAGTTACAATAAATGTAACTGATTAAATACTTCTGTAAAAAGAAGAGATTTTAGACTTTTTAAAAAAGTCTAATTTCATGCTGTTTCAAGAGATGCATCTTAAATGTAAGTATGAAGATAGATTGAAAATAAAAGAAAGAAAAAAGATGCTTCAGGAAAACAGTAACCAACTAAATAACCAGTTATTCAGTTAAGTTATTTAACTTATTCAACCATATTAAGACAAACTAGAACTTAAGACAAAAGCCATTAGCATAGAAAAAGAAGGTCACTTATAAGAAAAGTTTTAATTCACCAGAGAAATATAACAGTTTTTTAAAATTGCAAGAATTTCACTGCATGAAAATTTAAAATTGTAGTGTCTCAAACGTACAAAACAAAAAGCAAAACTGTGTATCTTCAAGGGAAATAGGTATATCTACTGTCATAGTGGATTTTTAAAATGCATCTCTCTCAGTAATTGAGAAAGCAGACCAAATATCAGTGAGCCTACAAATGTTTTGAACAACAATTTTATTAATAAAGTTGATGCAATGTATAGATACGGAACACTGCACTCAACAACTCCAGGATACATCAAGTTTCAAGCACATGCAGAATTTCAAAATGTGACTTTCTATTGGAGTATAAAGCAAAGTTCAACATATATTATGGATTTGAGATTACATGGAATGTATTCTCTAATCACATTTCAGCTAAAATAAACATCAGTAAATGATAAATTGAAAATCTCATAAGTTTGAAAGGAGGGAAATATACTTCTAAATTATCCATGGATCATGTAAGAAACCAAAATGGAAATTGTTTTCTTTTGTTTGTTTTGAGACTGAGTTTCACTCTTGTTGCCCAGGCTGGAGTGTAGTGGTGCGATCTCGGTTCACTGCAACCTCCGCCTCCTAGATTCAAGCAATTCTCCTGCCTCAGGAGAGGCATGCGCCACCACACCCAGTCAATTTTTGTATTTTTAGTAGAGACAGGGTTTCTCCACGTTGGTCAGGCTGGTCTCAAACTCCCAACCTCAGATGGAAGTTTTAAAATATTTTGAAAAAAAAAAAGATAATGAAATTATAGTCTTGAATAAATATATAAACATAGAGCATAAGTGGAAATCAATCATTTATGTGGTTATCTCCAGAAGTTAAAGAAAGTACAGCAAAAACTAAAGGAAGGTTTAAAAAAAATTAAAAACAAATGAAATGGTTCCTCTATTGCTAACCCTTCTGACACCAAATGTGTGGGGTACCAGTTTTTCAATTCTCTGCAATTACCAGCTGGGTGTCCAATTATTCAATTATATTCTGACATGATCTACAAATAATTAATGTCAGACTCCAAGAGTTAAAGGCGCAGTCCCACAAGACCACTCTCCCCTACAACTTAAGGCATTGATTGCAAGTAGTGGGTCCACAGGTTACCTACATTTTGTCCAACTTGGCCACAAATCAGACGTTCTCAACAACCTATCCTCAGGTTCAATAATTTGCTCACAGAAAGTGGATCATCCTTCCAGCACATGGATGCCTTCAGCAACCCAGAAGCTCTTTGAACCCCATTGTTAGGGGGTTTTATAGAGGCCCCATTATATAGGCATGATTGATTAAATCATTGTCCGTTGGTGATTAAACTTAATCTCCAGTTCCTCTACCCTCCCCAGAGGCTGGGAGGTGGAACTATAAATTCCAACCCTCTGATCCTGTGGTGTAACCTTTCATTATGAAGAGTTAATCCAATCAAATATTCAGCGGCTTAAGAAAAGTTGCAAGAAGTAGGTTGGTTAACATGCCCTGTTCCTTAGAGAGCTCTCTGGGGTGCTGAGCCTCTTCCATCATATCTACCAGCAAACTCTCTTTCCACTTTCCATTGACCGGGTCAGAAACAGTCATACTTACTGACCTGTGGATGGTGCCCCATCTCAGACTGAGAAAACTGGCAGATGCTTTGCAAATGGCTTACTTCCTGAGGAGCATGTTGTTATTTTCCCTGGCTCCTTCTGGCATCTGCATCCTCTCATCAGCCTGCTTTATTTGATAATATTATAAGATCTCTCAGAAATGCTGTTCGCGTCTGCCTATTTTAGCATTGTCTACTAATACAGAGGAAAGTAGTGTATTTTGAGCAGTTTTTCATGTATCAGGTGTAAATAAACCTGGACAGTTATCTGTGATATAGATCAGTAACCATTTTAATGAGAAAATTGTTATGCAAAAGTCAAGTTATTTGCTCACTACCATGCTGTTTGTAACTGAAGAAGCATAAGTGCAAACCCATGTCGGCATGCCACCCCAGAAATTCTAATTTAATCAACCTTGGGTGGGTCCCAGGTATTGACTTATTTTTACAGGAATAAAAAATGTTTTGAACAAGCAGCCAGGATTGAGAATGACTACATTAAGAAGATATCCTGAATAACAAAGAGAAAAAATGAGCTTGATCTACGCCAGCTCTCAGGAAATGCATGATGTCTTTGAACAGGACTTACCCTTTGCCTGCATGCTTTCTTGCTTTCTTCTCTCACTCTGACATCACCCTATGATATCCTATTCCTAATATTTCTTTAGATTTGGAAGATGCCTTAACCAAAACATTTTAGATATATTAGTAATGGTTTTCAACTGTTCTACTATCTATATGTTACATTGACACCCCTGAAACTTATGTGTATGTTGAATTTAGACTTTCATGATCATTAATTTAAAAAAAAAAACTGTGTGAATTATCCCCAGGACATTTTTGGAGGCCAAAAGTTCTGTTTGACAGTGGTATGTATGTTCTTCAGTGTTTGTGGACTTACATGAATATTGACTGAATTTTATACTTTTTTTAAAAAAGGTTAAAATTTTTAAAAAGAAAGCGATAAATCAATCTAAGTTTCGTAATTCTTACACGTTTGAGACTAAATTGCCAAGTAGTTGATACTCATTTTGTTGTTCCAGTTGAATGATTGAATAATGAATGAATGAAATGAAATGTGTGTACTGAAAGCAAACACTTGATGACCTTGATGAACCTCAATATTCGTTGGGCTTACACTCATTGTCATTCTGTTCAATTATAAAATCCAATTTAAAACCATTCTTAAAGAATAGAAATAAAATGCTAAAAATATTTCTAAGAATAAAGATTTTTATACAGAAATTGTAAGGTGTAATTAGAAATTTTGCGATTTATATTTATCTGGGACCAGCTCTTTCTTACAATGTATCTATATGCTTGTTCAACTTAAATATATTTGACTTTTATATATATCTAAGAAATATATCATGTCTAGGAATAGGTGTCTGACTTTGTACTTTGATCTTTATAAAACTATGAGGTAGGTATTATTAGCCCCTTCTACAGATGAGAAAACTGAGGCTTAGAGGGGGAAGGTGGCAGCTGTTCATGAGTAGGGCAGGTGGCCAGTCTTAGGCTTCCACTCATTTACTTGTCATCCTGCAATCCCATAAGCTTTTAGGCCTTTTCCTCACTCAACTTTCATGAATCCCAATGAATGTGATCCAAAAAATCCTAAAGTAAGACCCACCTTCTTCCCAGATATTTTTATTTTCATTTTCATTTTAAAGGCTGTTAAATATCAAATGGAATGATTATCTACTGGTAGACTTTCAAGAGCTATAAATTAAACTACAAAAGTGGGTGGCTACTCCTAAATCTCACCTTTCTATACATTAATCCCAGTTATCAGAAAAAAAAGAATCTTCTTTGTGAGAACAAGGCTCCAGCCTCTTCTGAGTAGAGGGAAACCTTTTTCAACTGATCACCATCATCTGAAGGGGCTTCAGCAGAACTGCATAGTACCCCAGAATTAAATAAATTACACGTGTGGTTATAAGAAAGTTAAGCACTTATTTACCCACATCATTAGTCATAGAAGTTCTCATAGGGAGGAACAGCCCAGCCCCACAGGTCAGCCACTTCATGTTTCCTTAACACTTCCACTGTTGTTTAAACACCCGCTTCTTGATTTATGACTATACTGTGGCCTCAGGCTGGGCCTAATAACGCAGCACGTACCACCCCCGATCAGAGTGACACACACATTTCCTCGCACCAATTTAAGTCATCCCATATGTGGGCTTTCGTCTTTTATGCTGCTATCTGGAAGTTCACGGAAACAGGTGACCTGTGTTGCAAGGCAGGGACCTTTACTTCAACATGAAGACTTTCAGCAAACGATTCTTACTTCTCAGCTAACTGCAGCCGCTCAGTATTCTTGAAGCCTTTTAACCTTTTTTCTACCTGCTCCTTATTTTCCTCCAATTGGGTCATTCCACTGGGAATGCTTTCCCTTACCTGTGTGAACAATAATTATTTTTCACTTTACTTTCAAAATTGCTACCCAAGTGATGAGCTCCAGTTCACATACCACCACCACAGGAAGCCTTTCTCATTTCCACTTCTGTTGATCCCTTAGCATACTACCACAAGTCATGGCTATGGTGTGTCTATACCTGGGTCAGATCCATATGTGTCTCTATGCCTGGCACATTTAGGCAACCAGAAGAAGTCAACTAACTATTTTGAAATTATCTGTGAGTATAAGTATCTTTTATATTCTAAATATATACTGAGTGCTAGTGATACATAGATTAATAAGACTGATTGGCCAGGTGTGGCGGCTCTCACCTGTAATCCCAGCACATTGGGAGGCCGAGGTGGGTGGATCTCTTGAGGTCAGGAGTTTGAGACCAGCCTGGCCAACATAGTGAAACCCCATCTCTACTAAAAGTACAAAATAGCCAGGCATGGTGGTGGGCACGTGTATTTCCGCTACTCGGGAGGCTGAGGCAGGAGAATCACTTGAACCCAGGATGCGGAGGTTGCAGTGAACTGAGATTGCACCACTGCACTCCAGCCTGGGCAACAGAGCAAGACTCTGTCTCAAAAAAAAAAAAAAAAAGACTGATTTTTTTTTTTCCCCATCAAAGTACTCACAGTCTAGCAGATGTAGATAAATGCACGTGCACAAAAAAGCTATAATGCAAAATGGTAGAGTCTATGGTAAACAGCTCAAAGTATAACTAAACTTGGGTCTTGGGAAGCTTTGGATAAGCACGTAATGTTGAGTTGGCCTGTGAAGCATGGGATCCTTGTGGGAGAAGGGGAAGAGATGTGTTGCAGACTGTGGAAAAACACATGAGGAGGCACACAGACGTGGTCTTGTTGTGGCAGGAGAGTGAAGACCACAGAGGACCCTGGATGGATGAAATGAATATCACAAAAGGTCTGAAGGGCATATGGAGGAATGTAAAGGGGGCCTAGACTTTTAGACAGTAGGGAAGATCAGAGCTTTCTTAGTACATGAATGGCACAGTTAGCATTGATTTCAGATAGATTACAAGGACAAGGTATATTAAAGTGGGGACGGTGGTGACAGACCAGCTAGTTAGGAGATTAGTACTCTGATCTAAGAAAGAGCTAGTCAGGGTTTCTGCCAGCCTCACAAGAATTGAGAGAAGTGATAGCTGCTTTAGGAGAAGAATTGACAGCTCAGGAAATTTGCCAGATGTGGGAAGTCAGTAAGAGAGTAGAGGATAGAAAGATTTTAAATGGGATTAAAATAACAAAACTGATTCTTGGCCTTTGGCACTTAGGCATCCCCTCGGCACCTGGCCCACCCTGAAACAGGGCAGAAGAAACTCCAATAACCTCAGCCTTCTCTGGAAGACTTAATCTTCCCAGACCAGTCTGAGGGGAGATTAGAAAGTGACCACTGGGGCCAAAGGAAGGATCTGTCTACCCCTGAGGCAGCACAATGATTTCTCTTCATTCACTCATCTTTTTAATCCTTTCTTAATCATTTATTAAGCTGACCTCACGTAACTTGGTGGAGGAAGTAGGAAAGTAGATTTTATGGGATGAATTTTGTCCCCGTAAATTCTTATGTTGAATCCCTAACCCTCACCTTAGAATGTGACTGCATTTGGAAATAGAGCCTTTAAAGAGGTAAATAAGTTAAAATGAAGCCATTAGGGTGGGCCCTCATGTAATCTGACTCATGTCTTTCTAAGAAAAGGACATTTAGACACACAAAGAGATACCAGGGATGCACACAAAGAGGAAAGACCAAGTGAAGACAGGGAGAAGCCTTGGAAAGAAGCCTCAGAAGGAACCGTCGCTGCTGACACCTTGATCTTGGACTTCCAGCCTCTGGAACCATAAGAAAATACATTTCTGTTAAGCCCCCCAGACTGTGCTATTTTGTTATGGCATTTCTAGCAAATGAACACAATGGATGACTACAATTTGTAGTGATGAATTTGATACAGTTGAAACCTGGTACCCTGGGGCACAAGGGAATCGTGATCAATTCAGTCCATGAGATCTAGAGGAGCAAGAAGTGCTCAAATGAGGTTCTGAAGGATAAGTAGGAATTTGCCAAGCAAAAATTGAAGGATGCCATCCTAGGCAGAGGAATTTCTGCTTTTTGGCTCCTCAGTTTGTCCATTCCCAGGGTCTGTTTGCCTCAGCTTCTTCCAGCTAGACCCTGTTTTCAAAAAGAGCACGAGGTCTGTTCTTTCTTGAGGCAACTGCTCTGCTTTGCCTGACTCTGCTTGGCTACATCCCAATCAAGCTGCCTTCAAGAGTCTGTAAAATCACTGCTGAGAGCCGCAGCCCACATGGCCCTGCCAGCAGAGGCTCCTCCAAATGGCCCTTCATCCAGAGAGCATTGACCTAGTCTCATGGATTGGCCCTGCTTGAAACGCATGCCTTTTTGTGCACCACCATGACCAGGGAAATGGTGTTAGTCCCTGACTGCCAGGGCAGCCGGGTGACAATAGCAACCCTGTGATTGCTGCTATCAGAACCACATGAAATGGGTTTAGGAAGGAGGAGCTCTCTTATCAAATGTAGAAGGAATACCAGGTAGACAAAAGCAGCAGCTGCTCATTGCAGTATTATTTTTACTCCCATTTAGAGAAGAGAAAACGGAGGCTTAGAGAGGAAGTGGCTTGTGAGCATTAAACATTCATTCATTAATTCAGTCATAAGTTATTAAGCACGTACTATATGTTAAGCACCATGCTAAGTCCTTGGAATCTATTAATGACTGAAACAAACAAACACTTCTAGTTTTACGCAGATTGAACTAGAGGGTCAAGTGACATCAAAAAAGAATAAAATTTATAAATTCATTGTATACTAAGAAGGTGATCAGGAAAAAAAAATCGGGGAAGGTAAAGGGGTGCAGGCAGAGATAGTAATAATTTCACAGGGTAAGTCTCATTAAGAAGTTTATATGTAGGCAGAGACATAAAGGAGGTGAACTCATTGGTTAGGCCAAGGAAGCAGCAATACAAGGGCCATCAAGTGGGAGCTGCATCTTGCATTGTCGGAGGACAAATAGCCAGGAGGACAGTGTGGCTAGAGAAAAGTGAGCAAGGTTAGCATATGAGTCAGGGTGATTGGAGCTTAACAGGTGTCACCTTAGGTGGCTTGGGTTTTTGCTAAGAACTTAAAAGGACCTCAGGCCAGTGCTTCCTGTAGGGATGTAGGCTGCCATTAAGGGAAGTGGGGAGCCATCGCAGGATTTTGAGCAGATCAGTACTTTGATCTGATTCAGAAGGATCACTCTGACTGCAGGGGTGAGAATAGATTTCTCTGTATTTTCAGTAGGAGAAGAAAGCACACAGCTTAAATCCAGCCCTGGCTTTCTCTGACTCCAGAATCACAGCACTTATCCTGTGATGTATATGGAGGGCCTGGAGCCCTTGAGTGTGGAAACCTCCAGACAGCGAGATCCTCAGGACTTAGCAAGGCCCCTGTCCTGATAACCCCCATCTTGCTACCTCCAACCAGGTAGAGGGCATTTCCCAACCAGTATTTCATACCTAAAGAATCTTTCGAAAAGTCTGCTCACTGACTCCAATCTCTGTGTCAATGAAAAGATTTTACAGGCTTGTTTAAGAACCCCATTTGCTTTTTATACAGATTTTTTTTTCCTACTCTCTTTTATACCCAAGTGATATTTTTAAATTAATTTCATCGAAAAGGATATTGTTATGAAGCTTGCTTATATAAATTGTATATGCAAAGATTCTCCAAGCCTCTCCTTCAAAGTAGAGCTCTTTTGTGGGCAAATGAAGCCTCCTTCTGGATTATATTTCTATGTCCAGGTTCACATAATTATTATTGCTAAAAATGTATCCCTTTTCCTCAGGCCTAGCTCTCTAACCTCAACAGGCAGCATGCTCCCAGAGTCGGGCCAGCCCTCTGGAGAGGCCTGGATCTGAGGGAGGAGAGGTGGGCCAGGCAGAGGTAAGTAGGGAGAAGAAGGGCATCCTAGCTGTTTGAGGACTGACCGACCATTAGCGTTACCTTGGCTGAGTGGAGCTAACCAGGGTGTCTTCCTCTCTTCTGACACCACATCACGAGCACCCTGTGAGGGAAGCTCAGGACCTTTGGAGTTGGGAGATGCTTGCTCTGTGTGTAATAGCAAAGGCTGTAGAGCCAGAGACCTGAGTTCCGGTCTCAATTCTTCCTTCACTAGCTGTGGGTCATCAGGCCAAGTGACTTAATCTCTCTAAACTTAACTCGTCAGTGTGCAATATGACTATATACGGGATAACATGTATAAACACTCGATGTGGGACCTAGCACAGAGTAAGAACTCTGAATATTCATGATGTCAATATTTATTTAGATGCAAAAGACCTGAACTCAAGCCCACCCCTGTCTTTTATAAACCTGGGCAAGTTACTCCCTTGTCTGAGTCACTTATGAAATGGAGTTAATGATTCCTGACTATCTTCCAGCATTATTTTGGAGTCTGTATGACGTCATAAATGTGGAAGTACCTTGCACAGTCTTATCATTACAAAGCAAATAATCTCAAGGGCTTTGGACTTTCAGAAGCTTCTGATCTGGATAAACTGACGAAAAAAATATGCTTCACAGACTTGGCACAGTTATTTATAGCCTGGATCCCATAAGCTGTAAAGTATTTCCTATGGGGGAGCATGCAACAGGACCCCTTGTTTTGGTTTTATGAATGAAACGGGTTTCATGTGTTACCTGAGACCTGTAAGCACCACCTGAAACATCCTTGCCATCTACTGCCACTGCACTGCCAACATTTAGGATATGCTTACTCATCGCCATGTAGTTCAGGGGCAAGGGCAGGAAGAATTGAATAGCAAATGGGCAGGAGGCAATAGAGTGAAAGTGAACATTGGTACCAAAGAGACCTCCAAGGGAGTTGATGTCAGACAAGCATGTTTAAAACCCCCTTCAGGTAACTAGTGTTGCACAAGAGTGAAAGGAAATACAAAATCATAACAATAACGAAAATAGCTAAGGTTTTCAGAGGAAGGAGAACTCACTGGGGTCTGTATGAAAAGCCTTCCTGGAGAAAATCAGAACCGAGAGTAGCTGGAGTACTGAGAAAATAGAAGAGAACAGCAGGAAGTTACTAAAATCCGATGCCATCTCTATCCTTTGGTTGTTTAGGACTAAGGGGTGAGACTACTCTGTGCTTTCAAGATAGCCCGTCTAAAGGAGCCACTCCTGATATTTAAAACTGCAAGAATGCTTTGGTCAGACCTGTGATCCAGTGGACTTCAGGGGGAATCTGTAGGAGGCAGGACTTGTTTTCAGCCTTGATTTTGGTAAATACACCCACTGCCCAACTCTTTGGCAATGAGTAGGAGAACAGCCCCTAACATTTATGAGCCCTTACCATGTGCCCTTAACACTTGTGTTAGATACAGGTGCTCCTTCATTTACAATGGGGTTATACTCAGAAAAAAACATCATAAATTGAAAACATCCCAAGTCAAAAATGCTTATTTCCCACCAAATATTTTCGCTGTACAATGGTTTTGTCAGGACATAAATTCATCATGTGTATCACTTTCGCACCACAGTAAAGCTGGAAAAAAAAAAAAAAAAAAAAAAAACAGTAAGTGGAATTACTGCTAAGTCGGGAATCATCTGTAATTTCAACTTTACAGGAATGACATGATCATGATAAGGTCCTATTATTGTATTAATTATGTACTGCTACATAGTGAATTACCACAAATTTTAGTGATTTAAAATAATACACGTCTATTATCTCACAGTTTCTGTGAGTCAGGAATCCAGGTATGTCTTGTCTGGTTCCTTCAGCTCCAGGTCTCTCACACGGCTGTAATCAAGATATCAGCCAGCTCACAGTCATCTTAATTCAACTAGGGCAGGGTTCATTTCCAAGCACACTCAGTGGCTATTGGTTGGTCTTAGTTCTTTGCTGGCTATTGGGCAGACGGTGTCCTTGTTTCTTGCCACCTAGACCTCTCAATATGGCAGCTTGCTTCCTCATAAAGAGCAAGGAAGGCAGAGTGAGGGAGACAGCAAGATAGATTTAAATTGATTTAAGAGTCTTTTAAAACCTTATCTCACAAGTGACATCCTGTCACTTATGTGATAGTCTCATTAATTACAAGGAAGTTACTGGGTCCACTCCATGAAGGGAATTGCATAAGAGTAGGAATACCAAGAGGCTGGGATCTTCGGGGGGCACATCTTAGAAGCCTTTTAAAACTTTATCTCAGAAACGACATCATGTCGCTTATGTGATATTTTCATTAATTACAAGGAAGTTACTAGGTCCACTCCATGAAGGGAATTGCACAAGGGTATGAATGCCAAAAGGCTGGAATCTTTGGGGGACATCTTAGAGGCCTTTCTACTATAAATATGATCTCCATTTTATACAAGAAGAAATGGAAGCTCAGAGAGTTTGGAGAACTTGCTTTAGGGCGTCATAGCTAATAAATTGGAAGGAGGTTATGAATGTGGGTAATCTGAATCCAGAGTGCCAATGCCTTTCATCAGGATGCCCTCCAAATAGCATGAACCGTGCTGTGCAGAAGACAGGCTTTCTTCTTCAGCTATTACCACTGCTGGGGGGCTGGAGTTAAATCCAACTTACTGTGCCAGAGAATAATCTGTACATCTTGCCTGCCACAACTCAGATTCAGATAGCAATAATTGTGGTCCCGCTGGAGCACAGAGTAAAGCACTCATTAGAGAAAGTCTTGGCCTTTGGAGGATAGAGACATAGATAAAAACACTGAGTGCCTAGCTGGCACCACCTCAGGGCCTTGGACTTTCATCCATGTGGGGAAGCGTTGTCCCCTCATTTTCGTGGGGCTCTCTCTTCTCATCCAAGCTTCTGCTTGAGGTTTTCTGTAACCTCTCCAACCTAAAACATCTGACATACCCATCCCTCTCTATTCTATTTTTTTCCTTTGTTTTTATAGGATTTCTTCTGATTTGATATTATTTTACTAATTTTGTGTGAAATTGATGATGATCTGGAACATAAGCCTCATGGAAATCAGACCTAGTCTGTCTTATTTACCCTTATGCCCCTGGAACTACATGCAGAAGGCTCTCAATGGATACTTGTGAATTGATTTGCCACACATATAGCAGACTAAGGGTTAATTGGTATTTAGGTTATATAAAGAATACATTCATAAGGAAGAGACAAATATCCAATGGAAAATCAACCAGAGACGTGAGTAGGCATTTCCAGAAAAGGAATACTGAAATGCAATGAGCTGGAGAGCCCCACTAGTAATCAGAAAAAGAAGATATAAATTTATTTCCAACTGACTAGCAAAAATTAAATGGTTTCACAATCAAACATTATCAAAGCTAGTGATAAATACAAACACATACTACTGGTGACAATGTAAAGTGGTTCATCTACTTGAGAAAGCAATTCGGCAATATGTAGTTACATTAAAAATTAGCAACCTCTGTGGTCTGCAATTCCACTTCCAGATGTATATTTTAGAGGAATTCTCAAAGATGTGTACAAGAAGACATGTACAAGAATATTCATTACAGCATTATTTTTAACAGTGAAAAGTTGGAAAACATTCAAATGTCTACCTATAAATAAATACAATATACTATATATATATATATAAATTACATTCAGCTGTTAAAAACAATGACCCAAATCTATATACAAATCTCAAAAACATGTTGACGTCCACTTCTGGTTCTGATGCAGTAGCTGTAGCAAATCACTGTTCTAGCTGAGAACAGTAAGAAAAACATTTTAAAAAATTAATTGTCTTGAAGGCAGCAGAGAGCTGCTGAGGCAGCCAGGAGGTTAAGCTGCGTGCACAATTTTCTGAACTCCACTTTGAGGTCTGCATTGGCTAATTCTCTGTGCAGGGGCCTGGGAAGCCTGGCAGAGGACAGTTGCTGAGAAATCTGAAGGCACTGAGCAGAGAAACGATAGAGTCTGCAACTGCCAAGGCAGCTAGGACTCCAGGGGCCACAATGTCAAGGTGACTGTAGACTCATGGAAATGACACAATAGTCGACGGGCACCTAATTATAGAGATATCTGCAGCATGGCATTATTGGGAGAACCAAATAAAATGAATATGCCCAATGTGATGTCTTCTTGGCAGTGACTTTCCCTGCAGGAGGCAAGGTGGCATGATGAACGAGCCAAGGATGTCAGGATGGTGCATCTTTAAGAGATGCATTGCTGGGTAAATCCTATGTGAAATTGTCTAGAAGTAAAAGGTGTGAGTTTAAATCCCAATTCTAATCTTTCTTTTTTTGTTCCATTTCCTCCTCACAACTTCTATGTTACTTTGTATATTGTACCGTATGGTAGAAAGTTAGAGGAATTTAAAAAGAGTCTGCAAAGTGCTCAAAATTGGAAATTACTTAAATTTTCGAAATGCAAAAAATTAATGAGAATTGCATAATAATCAATAGTGCTGAATTGAATTCATTTTAAGCTTTGTTTTCATTACTGCCCCGTGGCAACGGTCTCTTTGTTAGCACGCACAAATCTGTCAGCAGCCCATTCTGTTGTTTACCAAAAGGAGTTGGCAGGGGGTCATTTTTGTCACTACTCAGTGTTCTTATAATTAAATTTTTTTCTATATCTTATATCAATGTCACCCAAGGGTACATTAAGTAGTGGAAATAGTGTTTTGCTGAAAACATTTCTGAGAATAAAAACATTAGGAAACAGGATTAGATGTGATAAAATACTATGATGAGGACCAAATATCTGCCAGGATAACTCAAGCAGTTGATTTAGGAAAACACTACAGATAACCTCATTGAAAATGAAAAGCACTATTAAACAGACATCTCTAAATTTTCAAAAAATCCTTAGTGACATATCCTCTATTTATTGTTATAAAATTAAGTTCAAAAGCAAAAAAGTTACACTTTCTAATGGTACTTACGGATTTACAAGTCTCAAAAGTGAAATCTATCCTTCTGTATATTTGTGCCTGGAAGAAAATTCGCTTTGGATTATTCAGATATGTAATTATGTGAAGTTTCCAGCAATGAATTATTCGTGTAGAAAGGGACTGCACTGACCTCCACCGAGGCTCTTGTAGGCCATAGTTATCTGTGAATAGCCTGTCTTCCTACCTAAAGACATCCTGAGAGCAGCATCCAACTCCGTCCGTCTGTGCCCTCCCAGCGCAGGGGCCAGGGAAGTTTCCCACAACCCTCTCTCCCCTAGGGCAGTTTTTGGGGGTCTGTGGGGCTGGGATTGCTCCCATACCTCCCAGAAACCTCACCCTGGGCCTAGGGGACAGGCCTAAAATTGCAGGACTTCTGATGAGGCTAATACAATGGGCTGGCTAAACCCTGAATAGTTAAAGTCTAGGAACTCGATAAGGCGGTGAAAGCTCAGTGCAAATGACGGCCGCCTTCCAAGTCTTGATAATTTCAATATGTTTCTCAAACTTTGCAGAGAAGTCCGGCCTCTGGCCAAACTCTCACGATAAACCAAGGCAGCATCACCCTTGGTTGTGCCTTTGCCTGGAGTCTCAGTCCCCAGAGCATGTGAAGCAGGCTGAGGGGTGGCAGGCAGCATGGCCTAAAAGCAACTAGGAGCAGGGGGCTTCAGCATCCCCATTACAGCCTGTTTAACAAGTTCTCACTTTAGGCCTCAATTTCCTTACATGCAAAATGAAGTTTGCCTTAGATTATTTCTGAAATTCCGTCTTTTTGTTAAGGGGGTATGAAAATAAAAAAGAAATTGACTAGCCACCATCTTCCCCCGCAAAATTTGAACATATATTTTACAACACACCAAACCCACAATAACGTTTCCTTCCCTCAGTGCTGATCCCTGCTACCTTGAGTTTAACAATGCTCAGAGACCTTTCCTGTGCTTTCTGTTTTATGATTTGAATATGACAGAGTCCAGAGAAAAAGAAGAAAATGTCTCCCTCTTCTCAGGACTATCCTTCTGTCTCCACCTCTCCAGCTGTGAAATGAGAATAACAATCATTACCATAAGGAAATACTTATCTCCAAGGGATATGGGGAAAGTTCATGAGATAATAGCGCCTGTAGCTGCCAGAAGAGGAGGAAGGCGAGCAGGAGTCCCTAACACCCGCCCCGAGGGGTGGTAGCTCTTAAGGGGTTATAGGGAATCACTCCAGGGGTCCAGGTGGGAGCAAGATGAGAGTATCAGGAGTGTAGGTTTGCAGCTTGGTCTTATTATTATTATTGTTATTATTGTTTTTTAATTTCCTGGGTTTTGGTTCCTTGCCTTTCCTCCTCCTGCTGGAAGATTCCAGAGTCAGAGGTCCCAGGAATTCTTGCCTTGACATTCCCTTTTTCAGTACTTCTATTCCTGACATGTCTTTGGGAACACTGTCAATATCCTGGCAAACCACTTGACATTTTTCCCCAGCAAAGCTGTTTCTGAGTCTGCATTCAAAGAGCAGACTTTCTTAAAATTATAATTTGGTCCTGCTGCCCTTCAGTAATTTGAGGTACCCAATCCAGGGTTGAGACAGGCCAGTTTTATTTTTAGGCGTGGATAGTGCCTTGCTGTTCCCCACAGAAAATCCGAATCTTTTTGGCCTGTGGCCACACACTTGTCCTCAAGGCCACACCATGGCTGGGCTGCGTCAGCTCACACCTGAATCATTGCCTTAGCTGCTACCCAGTACCCTCCAGTCTCTCGGTGCTTCATCCATCCCTCTGGGTGCCCTTCTGGCCCCAATACTTTTATCAGCGGGCTTCAGCACCTCCCCACTCAAAGAATCAACTCACAGCTACCTGTGCCACATCTGTCTGGGATTTTCAAATACAACACTTTGCTTTTTCATCATGATAAGCCTTTGAGGGCGGTAGGCAGTCTTATTATTGTTTCAATCTTAAAAATTAGAAAAGTGGGGTATAGAGAGTAGTTTGCCCCAACTCAGCTTTAGAGATGGAAAGCCAGAGAGGAACCCCAGGATGACTGGATCGAAATATAGGGCTCTGTGTATGCTTGATGGGCTTTCTGCCTTTCTCAGTGATTTTCGGCCTTCACTGAGCATTAGAATCACATATAGAGGATTGAAAAATAATAATTGTTCCAACTCATTCCCCCAAATCCTGTCTGATTCAGCAGGTCTGGGGACTGGTATAGGCATTTTCAAAATGGTGAGACTGGTTCTTTCTGAATTGAAAACCACTATCCTCTCAAGTAAAGACCTAATCATCTTTTCTAGCCTTACCTCCCATGTTATCCAGATAACAACCTTGGGTCAGGCCAGGCTGGTAAATTCATTGTGTCCTGGATTTCTCTTGCTCTCTCTGGCCTCTGCTCCTTTGTTTCTATGAGATCCTCTGCCTAGAATGTTCTTCCCAGTCCTCTATCTATACCCAAGAATTCTTCTGCCAGGGTTCAATTCAATCCTGCCTTTTCCAGGAAGGCTGCCATGAATCTCCAAGGCCATGGGGATTTGCCTTTCGTGGAATCCTTAGTTTACTCACAGCCAGGAGGAATTATTTTGGCATTTATCATTTATTGCCTTATGTTGCTACAGATCTGTTTCATGGGTTACTCTTAACTCTGCGGAGGGACTGCAAACGTCACAGAGAGTGTGAGAGAAGGCAGAAAGAATGAACAGAGGATTCAAAGTCAAGAGTCTTGGGTCTGACCCCTGACCCAAACAACTATTGGTGACCTGACCCTGAGCTGATCATGGTTTCCTAACGTTATTTTCGCTATTGTTTATTCATTTTGTCTTAGAGCTTCAGTGGTCTTCATTCCAAAAAGAAAACAATGTAGGAAACCAATGATTTCAAGATTCCGTATCAAAAAGCACCTAGCAGCATTACTGTAATCTCAGAAGCTCTCAATATCTTGCAGGTCTCAATCTGAGACCTAAATCCAAGCCTTCCATCCAGTTTTGTTCTAATTACACCATATGAATGTGAAGACTTGGATTTTCTGAAAAAAAATCACAACTAAAAAAAATGCGTTTTTTCATCACATCCTAAATGCAAGGAAATCCCAGGTCTTCACCTGTAAATATGTGTTGAACTAAAGAATGAGCAAAGGAAGCGCAACTGAAATTCTATAGGAAACATGCAAAGAGGAAAAAGAGAAGGAATGATCACATCTGACAAGGGGAGTCTGAAACTTCTTTGAAGATGTGATACGTAGCTCTTGAGGTTTTAGGACATAATTTTTCTCTTCCTCTGAGTATTCAGAGTCAATTCAGTATGGACACTAGGGTCAGAAGGAAGAAGCTCAAACTATCAGTTGGTAAGTCTGGATTGGAGAAGAGGCCTCTTTCCCCTGCCTTTGCGGTATAAATGCTTATGAGGGCAGGGCCAGTCCCAGGCAGACATTTTCACCCTGCCCACTGCAGAGGGCATTACTGCTTCATGCCAGTCCTGTCCCCGTGGAGGGACTTGCCCTGGGCCTGGGGCTTCAGGACTGCCTCTAGAAGGCAACCACAGGGAGAAAGTAAGTGGAAGCCAGTCAAGAAGCCCTTGATTGGCAGGCAGGAGGAGCCCCGCAGACGGAGGGATGGTGGAGCTGAGCTGGGTATGCTCAGGTCCTGATCCCAGCTACTCCTCTTCCCCTAGGAAGAGCGAGTCAAAGATGAAGCCAGGGGCTGGGAATGTTCCTCCATCTTTTCTCCTCCTAAAGAGAGTGGTGAAACACTCCACTTTGCCTCTCCTCTCTGTGGCAATAGGAGGTATGGATAAGTATTTCTCCCTAAAAACGCTCATGATGATAGCAGGCAGACATTTAAGGACAAAAAAGAATCAGAGGAAACAGTATGTATAAATTGTACATATGCGTGCTCGATGTGTGAAAATGTGGAACATGTACCCGGAAGGGGGTGCACCCTTGTGCGTGAAGCCTGTGGTGCACAGAAGAAACTAGAGGAGAAGAAGGAAAAAATTACATTGCCAGATTTGGAGAGCCTCAAATTCCAGGCTTAGGAGTTTGACTTTGATCATCAGGCAGTGAAAATCTGCGCCTCTTATTGGAAACATAACTCTAAAGCATCTGCCTGCACCAGCATAGCAAGCAGTTCTTGTCATGGCAGAAAAACTGGCCTTAGCCACCCCCTCCACTTGACCTATTTGTGAGCAATCCTAGGTAGAGTCCCCTGGACTCCAGAATAAGATCATGCTGCACATTCACCTAAAATATGTTGTAGGAATTCTGCAGCCAAATATCCTTGACATGAATACAGAAACAACAGAAATACAACAAGCGGATGACTGAGAACTGGACTCACTGGTGGGGATTTGGAGGTGGCAGAGTGCAGCCTGTGGAGTGTTTGGCCCCGAAGGTCACATCATTCTGAGGACACAGCAGAGCTGCAGGTGAGTACTTAGTGAGGGTCAGAGGTAGTATGCAAACATGAGCTTTGGACTCATTAACTCAAGTAAGACACAGCACTGGGGGAAATAAAGGCTGATCCATCAACAGAGGAATTATATTCAACTCTGGTGAGAACCACACCAACAGTCCAAGCAATTTAAGAGATGTAATTAACTAGTGTGAGGATGAGCCCTCTAATTTCTGTCTCCAAATTGGATAGCATGGACTCTTTATGTTTATTCAGCACACTGCAATGTGCAAAGCCCTTTCACATGACATTACTCATGTGTTGTCACAAACAGCTCTGTGAAGCCAGGAGAGCTAGGGGAGTACAATCCCCATTTTAGGAAACTGAAGCTATGAGTTCCATGAGGAGGTCTCAGCTCAGGCCAGCTCTCCCTCTGGCTCCATTGTAACCTTGTGGTTTTATTGATGGGGGCTTTGCTTGAGGAAGAGGATGCAGGAGTTGATCTGACTCATCAGTCTGCCTCCCCTGTAGAGGTAGAGGCCTGCGCTAGAGAATATTGTTAGGGTTCTTCATCCTATAAGGTACCATCCACATGTACTGTTTCCAAAGTGACTGGATTTGCTTAATCCAAAGTGGTTAAGTAGAATGACAAACAGAGATGGGGTGTTAAAATTAGGGTTAACTGACAAGATTAAGAACTTCCTATACTGCTAGATTTATTTTCCTCCTTTCCTGGTCTTTTTAATGGGCCTAAAATATATATAAGTGGATACAGAGATACAAATTGGTAACTCTAGGGCCAGAAGATGTTTAAACTAGTGTTTTAAAAAGCAATAGTTTGAACACCAAATTCAGGGCAGGCACCTTCCAGTTTGACAAGGTTCGCACCCTTCCCTATTATCTTACATCAGATCCACTTTTATTCATTCAGTCAGTCAACAACAACTATTTACTCTACGCCTGTTCTGAGCCGGGTGTGCCCCCATAATTACATTTTCGTTACCTGCCTGGGCCCACAGACATTTGAATAATCCATCTCCACCCTAGACCCCAATTGAGGGGGGCTCGTGTTTGACGAATGCTCCTTTATTCCTCTGAGTGTAACCTCCGTACATGAAGTTTACATCACCTTGAAGCTAGGGTGTTGTAACTAATGTTCACCCCGGGTCTTCAGAGATTGGTGTTTCCAAAGACTCTGCTGCTTTTCCTTTTAAAATCCCAGAGCCAGAAGCAAATGGTAGGCATTCCTCTCCCCAGAGTCCAACTAGGTGGCTGACACCCGGAAACTTTCAGGGACTTGCCCAAGGCCCCAAAGGTAGCAGGGAGGCCTCCCAAAAGGACTGGTCCTCTTGATTCCAAGCCCAGAGGTAGATCTCCTGTCCTTGAGGGGCTTTGGTTTCAGACCCTGCCTGAGAGAACAAAAGAGACTTCAGTTGTCACATCGACATAGCGCCGAGCTGCTCTATTTTCTAACTTGGCTGGCTTTTCCGTGTGCTGTTTCACATCAAATACCTCCTCCCCCCACTTTCCTTCAGATGATTGGTTGAAATTAAATATCCTGAAATTACATTGAAAGGGGGGGGGGGGGCTGATACAAAATTTTAATCAAAATACAAGCTTAACAGTTCCCAGCCTTTGAAATGCGAAGCAGACACTGGGTCCGCAGGGATGCCCCGACATGTTCTCAGGTGTGAAGTTAGCCAAGGAAGGGGCCCACTCTCTGAACATGAGAATTACAAGTAAACCAGCACATTGAAACTCAGGATTTCCAAATGAGGCAGGGCCTTGTCTCCCTTTCCATTGTGTGCATGGGCAGGCTGGCCCAGAGGGAAGTTCTCACTGAGGACACTGGAGGAGAAAGGGTCCCTCGTGAAAGGGTCTGGGGGTTCTCCCCTGTCCCACCTGGCTTTGATCCACAGGTATGCCATCTGGGGCCTGAAAGCTTAGGAAGGAAAGGACTGGATAAAGGAGCCTGCAGGGGAGGCAAAACCCCTGATAGAGCAAGACCCACTTGGATGGAATGAGGCAGACATTGGGCGCCCTCTGGTGGCACATGCCCCACCAGACAAAACGGAGGCTTTCTCCCTGGATTAACTCTATAAATAGAAGGATGATTTATTAAACAGATTTGAGGCTCATTTGAGGCACTGTGCCATGATTGCTTCGGGGCTCAAATAAGGAGGTGCTTAGGACCCTGCCTCTTATGCAAACACCTGGACTCACTTAGCAAGTCACTAGCATGATCTACATTACAAGTGCATCGGACACTGTTGGCTCAGCCATTCCCAGCCAGGAGATGCCAAATTCCTCGTATATAAAAGGAGCTTTAGTAATTCAAGCAAAATAAGCACACTTTTCCCCCCACTGCCTTCCTAGAGACCTAGGCGGCAGGGTTTCTGGGAGGATACACAATACCTTGTTACAAACCATGTAATGTTTTAAAAAGTATCTATCTGACAGCCTTGGCTAAAACCAGATCTTCTATCTCGATTACTTCAATATGTCACATCCATATCGCACCATAGCGTCCAAGCTTTCAGAGCCAAAGCCTCTCTGTCTTGTCCAGCCTTCCCATCTGGAAGCAATGAGCTTAATATTCTGGCTCTCCCCCCATAAAAGCTATGTCACAAAAAAGTAGCAGCCTGTGAACTGCTTTAGCCCCCCAAGACACACCGGAGCTCCTCATTCTCTGCAGGCTCTGTTCAGTTACATTTTAAGACCCTCCCCTGCTCCTCCCCTCCCTTGCTGCCCCTGTCTTCCAAACAGCCTGAGATGCTCAGCGCAGTACCAGGAGGACAGGAGTGAACTGACAATCATTTATACTTTAATCCTCCTTTATGACATTTTGAGGGATGCAGCTTAAAATATCTTGGAGGCTGACAGACTCCCTCTGGACAAATGTCTCTGCTAGAGAAGAAGCATTGCCTTACAAGGACCCGACTGTTTCTGGTAACCCATCAGAGACCCAGCTTTGAAGCCTGTCTTGTACCACCTCTCCCACTCACCTTACCTTCTCCAACATTGCCAGAAAGTTTCAGTTTATGGTGGCAATGACCTTCCCTATTGCATGTGCCTTAGTCACTAATTGATTCACTTACTCATCCAGTTTGGATTGACTACACGGCATGTCCCTTTCCATGTTCTCTGTTTCATTGCAATGTCAAATGGGTCCCTGGCTCCCAGGAGCCTGAGTCTCTGAGGGAGACTAACCCCACTCCAGAACCATTAGATGAGTGTTCCTTAAAGCATGGTTCATGGGTCACTGCTGCATGGGAATCTTTTGGGTGCCTGTGAAGTGTGCCTACGTCCTGGCCCCTGCCCAGGCCTCCCAAAAGAGGATCACTGGAAGCCAGGCTTAAGAATGTGCATGTTTAATAAAATTCTCCAATAAGTAACTTCTACACACATTAAAATCAAGAAACTCACTGAGTTAGGTCAGATGAAGCAGCAAATGACGAAGTGCAAAATGCGAAAAGAGACCACATGAAGCGAAGACAGAACTTAGGGCTTTGCCTGGAAATGACATAATGCTGCTGCTCGGTCCCAAGTCCCAGAGTTTTGAAAGATTGGTGTGAGTGGAAATCACCCTCCAGCTGAGCACCTAGGACTTTGGCTCCTTGACTGTTCTCCTTCGCCTGGAAGCTTCTGGGGGCAGAGGCCAGCTTTCCTGTGTTGAGTTCTTGGGAAGGACCTCTGTGTCCTGGAAGGGATTTGAAAGAGCAGCTCATCTAAGCTCTTCGTTGTATAGGAAATACATCTAGCTGACCAAGGGGAAGTAGGCTGTTCGAGGTCACACAGTCACTCAAAACAAATTTATTTAGGCTAATTCTTTGGTTTGGAGACATCAGTACTTGGGAAGAAGCCAAGCTCATGTTTCTTAAGGCATGTATTCTCCAATGTCCTAAAGCACTGTCCATTCACTGAAAAAGAATACACTAAAGAGTTTTTAAAAGTGCTCATCCGAGAGCCATTTCACAGGCAGGGTTCAAGTGGCCCTGCTTCCACAGGCGATATGCACAAAACCTGCTTCCTGAAATGCCATTTGGTTGCACTGGAGTTAACCTCTTTTTGGCAAAGTAGTTCATGACCTGGGAACAGTTAAATGAAACTGTAGGCACATCAAGAGGAGGTTATTTGTGTTCTGTCTTTTTTTAGCCCAAGTCTCTGATGTGTTTATTTGGAAGCTTGGCTCACGCTTACTATCCCACTACTTACAGTTAATCCTGTGTTTTCTTTGAGCTACCTTTAAATCCATGTCAAATGAAAAATACTGCCTGATTTTGAAGTGCGTGGTATTATAAAAAGAATCCCAAGGTTTATGATCTCAAATTTATTGTCAAATGTATTTACTTCTCATTTTCTTTCTTTCTTTTTTTTTTTTTTTTCTGACAGAATTCAGCCTAGAAGTTTTTAGTATGAGTCATGAAGGAGCAGGGATGGGAGATGTTACATAGTGTTTCCTGGGGAACTCTGTGGTACCAGAGAACTGCCCACAGAGAGTGCCCCTCAGTTACAGCCTCTTGAAAAACAAGTTAGTTTCAAAGGGCAGGGACCACATCTGATTCAGCCCCCTGTCATTAGTATCGAACACTGTGTTAGGCACTCAGGGGTATTCAGTACGTGTTGGTTGGATTAGTGGCCACTGAAATGAACATGAAGTCGGCGCCTCCTTTTTTGTTTTTATTGAAATGAGCTCTTAAGGAGCTGAAATAGTTTTGTTATTTTTTATATGTCCATGATACAAAAAAACTAACTTACAGAAAATAAAATGTTCTTTTAAAAACAGTTCTATATTCAGTTAAATATTCTGAAAATGACTAAAATTGTATAAATATACACAGGCATCTGATGTTTGCTTTGTACTAGTTATAAAGCAAGATTCAAAAAAAGAAGTTTGCTTTTTATAACAATTTTTTAAAACTTAAATCTTTTCAGACATGGAATCAACCCAGGTGCCCATCAATGGTGGATTCAGTTAAGTCAATGTGGTCCATATACACCATGGAATACTACACAGCCGTAAAAAAGAATGAAATCATTTGCTTTGCAGCAACATGGACACAGCTGGAAGCCATTATTCTAATCAAACTAATGCAGAAACAGAAAACCAAATACCACATATGCTCACTTATAAATGGAAGCTGAACATTGGGCACACATGGACATAAAGACAGGAACAATAGACACTGGAGAATACAACAGTGGGGAGCGGCGGGGAAGGGTGGAAAAACTAACTGTTGGGTAGTGTGCTCAGTACTGAGTGACAGGATCAATTATACTCCAGACCTCAGCATTACACAACAGATCTTTGTAACAAACCTGCACATATACCCCCGATTCTAAAATCTAAGTTGAAAAAGAAAAGGAAAATACCCCAAACCCTTTTCATCAGAACTGTTCTTTTTTATCTGTTTTAGGAATCAGGATTGGTTGATTTTTGGATTCTGTAGTATTCTCAGCAGGACCTGGAGGAGCTACCATGTCCTCCACCAAGGTACTAGGAAAGTCAGCTTCCTGATGTTTAAGGATGAATCAGGTGGCAGAACTCATAGTGGCACCCCCAGCTGTCCTTCCTACCTCAGCTCTGTGGCTTCTGTCATCTACAAAGGACTATGGGTAGGATGTGAGGCAAGGTTGACAGGTGAAAGAAGAGACAGAGTAGAAGAGAGAAGGGAATCCACCCAATTTCACTCTCTTTTCCCAGCCACCCTGGGTACCAACACACACACGCTCAACATGGCATGTGAAGAGACACAAAACACTTTTGCTTTTGCATGTTATACAATGGCTTTCACTATGTTCTCAACTGGAGTCATTCAAGGCTCATATTTTGAAGCTGCCAACACACTCTGTGATGGGGGAGAAAGAATATTGATAAATCTTAGTGGTTCTTTCAATGTCTGGTTGTCTTGTCCCATACCCCAAGACCTTAGGCTTAATTGCTCTATTTCGTTCTGTACTTGTTTCCTGGGGTCTATCTTACCTCCCAATCAGACTACACGCAAGCTCCAGAACCAAAATATGTGTTTCTCCCATTCTCTGTCTAGCTCAGTGATGGGCACAGTGTGGATGCTTGCTAAATGTTCACTAAATCCAAGAGATGGCTTTATAGCCCAGCCACACCCATCACCTTCTATAAGAATTCTCTCCAGATTTCTCCAGGCAGGAGACAACCCGGATACCTCTGGGAGATTTAAACAGACTTTAGGAACCTGCAGAACCATGTTTCTAGTTGACCTCTGAGCTAACTATAAATTTTGAGATAATGGTTAAAACCCACAAAGCTTCCTAGAAATGCCGCTAGACTACATTAGGCAGATTAAGAATCGCAAGATAAATATTTTGCACATTTCCTTCTATTTATCAAGACTCTGCCTTCTGGGGCTGTGGTATTTCAGATGACTCGACTCCTGCAGGGTTAAATCGACTCCATTTGGGTTCACTCTAAACAAGCTCACATTCCAGCCTTGCAGTCACATTCCTGACTCGCACACGCAGGGCCCTCAGCAGGCCTTAATGCACCTTTCACATCCGAACCGTCCATCAGACATTAATGTGGCGGAGCCATCACCAGACAACTTCATTTTGCCATTAATATCCTGGAATAAGAACGTCGAATATACACATCCTGAGATTTAATCTGTAAACAGAGTCCCGAGTGTCTGGGAGAAGGAGGTGTGTTTATACTTTGTTACTGCTACTTCCACCAAGTTAGGTGGGGCTATCTCTGGCACTAAGCAGAGATGTTTTCTCAATGGTTGGAGGGTAAAGTCTAAGATGACGTTTTGACCTGCAATGTCTGCACCCTGATGGCTGGTCCTGGGAATGGAGTTCCAGGGCTCTCCCAATTGCCAACAAACCTCATTCTGAGAGGCCCCAAATGCCAGGGACAGTGCAGTTGTGTTTGGCTAGTGTTTATCTCTGGCCACCTCTGCAGGAGACTCATGGGGATGACTCTCTCCCCTTCTTCCAGGAAATGACAAGGGTACAGAGACAAAGGCATCCTCTGTAGTCCCAGGATTCTAAACTCTGCTGTCAGCAGCCATCACTTCAGGGTGTAGGATCCAAAAGCAAATTCGAAAAGAGTTTAGTGATAATTTCTAAAGTATCAAAGTATGTGAGAGACTGACAGCTTGAGTCACTCAGAACTAATAATTGCCAGCTTCATCTTTTCCTACCTATGCCAAAAATTAGCCTGTCCCACTTGCTGTAAGAACAACGTTGGCTTCTGTTTCTTCTACCCAGTTCAGTGGGACTACAGTTACTGATTCAGGATTAGGAGACATTAGAAGAAAGGAAAACCTATTTTCTAAGAAGAAGGAGAAGGAGAAGGAGAAAGAAAATAAGGAAGCAAGAACAACTGTTTGAAATAAGGGTAAAGCATTGCCTTAGAAACTGATTTTGAACAGATTTCCTTTCCTTAAGAGGCGAAGACTCAAACTGGCAGCTACAGAGCACATCCAGCTCGGAGGTATTTTGTTTGGCCCCATCAGGGTTGGCCTGGGGAGTCCCTTTGAAACAGAGGCATGCATTTGGCTCTGAGAAACTTATTATTTCTACAAATTTGCCCTCTAACACCCAGAGGGAGACACACTGAAGCCTGGGAAGGATGTTAACTCTTGGTGGCACTGTGGTGGCACTGTCTAGACAGAAGCAGGCCTGGGAAAGATCCAGTGCAGACAGTCACCTTTAATTGAAGGCAGGGGGTTATTTATCACTTCTCCCTCTGCTCCTGCCCCCACACACGCCCTGATTGCCCCACTGCCAGCAACTCCCAACATGTATCACACACATGCACACACCACACCTGCATGCACACACTTTCTCACTATTCAATATGGCAACAAGGAGTTGCAGCTGAGTGTGAGCACGCTCCTTTGCTATAACATATGCTTTCAGTGTGCCATACTCACACACATTGACCTGCCTGGCCCTGTGGGCACTGGACTTTGTAAGCACCCTGACATCTGCTTTGTTTGATAGGGTCTAGAACTGTCCTTTCTTTACCTCTGAGAAAACTGAGACTCATGGTGCAGCCACCAGATAGGAGATCTGGTGCTAAGCCCAAGGCTGGGGCAGCAGGGAAACCACACCCAGTTACTTCCAGTCTGTTCTCTCTGACCAAGGTTCCCTGTCCCCTCCGAGAGCTAATGCATAGAAACCCTCTCACTGGTGGACAGTCCATGGTTAATATTCTTTTCTTTTCTTCTGTGATCAAAAGAAATTCTGTTTCCTCATAGATGCTGGAAGTTCCCTATGGAGAAAAAAAATATTATTTCTCTCTCATCTTTTTGCACTCATGGGCTAAGAGCTTCTCAAACCCCAAGGGCTCTGCTCACAATCACCAAACGAAGGAAAAAGCAGCTGGACATGCAGCCCGGAGATGTGTTCCCAGGAGTTGAGACTCTGGCTCCCGTAGATTGCACCTCACCCATGCACACCCTGTTTGTCTGTGTGCATTCAGAACCCGTTCTCAAGATCGAGTCTGATTCTCACAACAACCCCAAGTAACCACAAGGACAAGTGTGATGAGTTTCCCACAGTTCACAGAACAAGATAGGATGACTTGTTCAGAATCATCCCTCAGGTTAGTGGTGGGGCTGGGACCAAGAATCCTTTTGTCTGGTTTCCTCCATTATTCTTTGCCTTCTGCAATACAATATTTGACATATTAAGAATCCCAAATAAATCAAGTAATGCTATTTAATTTCAAGCTGAGGCTAAGGAAAGAGACATTTCCAAATTAATTATTTAGAAAATTGTAGTAATAGTGTAAATCATTAGAGAGGATGAGAATGACTAGTGGTGGTAGTGGAGTAGGAAAAGGTGGGGCTGGAAAAGCAGGTGATTTTGACACTGGAATCTCATCACTTTGAACTTTTTGGATTGCAACTGCATAGCCACGTTCACAGAAATTGGAGTAATAGCAATACTATGGGGACACAGTTTTTGGTACCTAGCAAGAACCAGATCCTGGGATTTGATCTAGGTCGTCACATTTAATTTTTATAGCCTCATATCTGTGTGTGAGGGAAGTATTTATTTTTATTCCCATATAACAAAGAATTGCCATTTAGTTGTGGAATCCATTTTAATAGGCCAGAATGTATCAAGAGCCCTCTGAATATCCAAAATATAACAACAATCAGACACAGCAAGACAAATACCACATGACCTCACTTATATGTGAAGTCTAAAAAAAAAAATCAAATTCACAGACGTAGAGAGTAGAAAGGTGGTTAGCAGAATCTGGTGAGGGGTGACTTGGGAAAACAGAGGTATTGGTCAAAGCGTACAAGTTTCAGTTAGACAGGAAGAATAAGTTTTACAGATCTATTTTACAGCATGGTGACTATAGTTAATAGAATGCATTATTGGTCAACTGATGGTCATGGTCCATTAATGGTGCATAATGTGTATATATCAGGAGAAAGATAGATCCAGGGCACATAGTTAATACAATCTAATATCATAAACATATTTGTGTATATATGTGTATATATGTATACATATGTGTGTATATGTATATAACCCACATACATATTCACACATGTATCTATAAAATACCAAAACAACACCAATAAAACAATGATTGGATGTTTAATAATCTTCTCATTTATTTAATTTTTATAAATTCACAAATAAATTTATAGTTTTCATTACCATAAAAAATTATAAAGCATGTAATCCCATTACTTTGGGAGGCCAAGGCGGGCCAATCATGAGGTCAAGAGATGGAGACCATCTTGGCCAACATGGTGAAACCCCGTCTCTACTAAAAATACAAAAATTAGCTGGGTGTGGTGGCATGCGCCTGTAGTACCAGCTGCTCAGGAGGCTGAGGCAGGAGAATCGCTTGAACCCAGGAGGCAGAGGTTGTAGTGAGCTGAGATCACTCCACTGCACTCCAGCCTGGCAACAGAGTGACGCTCTGTCTAAAAATAATAACAATAATAATAATAATAAATAAAACTTATCTTACGAATGAATGACATAGGCTTCTTTCTGATACTGATTGTTAGAAATCCTGAAATCTATGTAAAACAGCCATCCTTTCCTCCAAGACCCCATGTGTCACTGGAGCCACAATATTTAGCTTACTCTAACATATCTAAGATGTCAAAAAAGAAGACAATTTCAGCTTAAGTAGTGTGGCTGGTTAGGTTATTTGAGTAAATTCTCCTCCTGAAAATATCTGAAATGCTATCCAAAATATATTTTTATAGAATAAACACAGAAGAGCTTACAATACAGTAAGAAATTGTCTGGTCAAAAATCTATGTAAAGACAGGAAACCAGAGATGTAAGAGGACACTCATGGCTGCATTTTCCTGAGAGTATTGGGCAAATCGGATTAAAATATGGAGCGTGGAAGCCACACACCAAAGGCCACACTTTCCCTGGAGGAGAATCCACTAAACAACACATGCCTGTAAAGCCAGGATCCAACCAAAAATAAATCTGCTTTGCCTAATCCACCACAAGAAAACCTGTGTCTTTCCTTTCCTGAAGGGAGCCGCATAGAAATCTGCCTTGGTACTGAGAAAATAAAGTCTCTGAGAAGTTGTCACCACAAATTATCCCTAGCACATACTGAGAGTCCAAATTCACAATATTATATTCAGAATAATCTTCAGGCCAGGCACAGTGGCTCATGCCTGTAATCCCAGCACTTTGGGAGGCCGAGGCAGGCGGATCAGGAGGTCAGGAGTTCAAGACCAGCCTGGCCAACATGGTGAAACCCTGTCTCTACTGAAAATACAAAAAAAAAAAATAGGCAGGTGTGGTGGTAGGCACCTGTAATCCCAGCTACTTGGGAGGCTGAGGCAGGAGAATTGTTTGAACTTGGCAGGCAGAGGTTGCAGTGAGCTGAGATCATGCCACTGCACTCCAGCATGGGCGACAGAGCAAGACTCTGTCTCGGGGGAAAAAAAAAAAACAAAAATCTTCAAACTGCATAGATTAAAATTGCAGAGGCAAATATCAGTACTCTATGGAGAAATACACTATCATTCTATCCTTGAAGAAGGCCCAGAAATAATTTTCCAAATTAACACAACAGCTCACAGTCCAAAAAGAATAAGGAGACAATAAACCATAGGTAAGAAGCAGCAAACGAACAAAGTCTATAGGTAAAGTCTTGCATAAACCTAGGATACTAGAATTGCCAGACACAGTTTAATAAATAATTAACTATATTGTGCTTAAATACATTAAAAGGAAAGCTTTAAAAATCTGTGGAATGGAAATCCACAAAAAGTCACTGCAGATTTGACAAATATTAGAAATTTTTCAAATAAAGAGACAATGATTAAAATTAAAAACTCAATGATCAGTTTTAATCACAGATTAGAGACAGTTAAAAAATAATTGGTAAATTGTAAAACAGATTCAGAATAAATTGTCCAGATTATAACATAAACAAAGAAACCTAAAATGTGATAGAGAAGTTATGAGACATAAAACATTAAATGAAATGGTCTCAGCATATTTTCAGACTCCCAGAAGGAGGGCACAGATAACAGGTTTAAAAATAAGTATCTGAAGCTGTAACAGTTTAGAAATTTCCAGAAATGGCAAAAGACATTAATTTAGAGATCCAAGGAATTAAATGAATCAGAAACAGAAAAAAAATAAAGAAAAGCCAAGTGAAACACATTATAGAAAAACTGGTGAACATCCCAGAGATAAAAAGCTAAAGCTTGCGGGTGCTGGTGGTGTTGATGGCAGGGCACTGAAGGGAAGCATTATCTTTAAGGCAATGACAGACAAACAGCTGACTTTTGAACAGCAGCAATTGAATCCAAAGAAGTGGAATGATATCTTTATTTTGTGTGTTTGTGTGTGATGGGTGCTGTGAGGAGTACTGCTGTCCTCAAATCCTCTATCCAGAAAACACATCTCTCAGGAATGGGGTCAAAACTAAAACATTTTCAGGCAAATTAAACTATTTATTTCTTACCAGCTGACTCTCACTAAAAGAAATTCTGGAAAAAAAAAAAAATTCAGGCAGAAGAAAACTGATGCCAGATTGAAGGTCTGAGCCATAGGATGGAATAAAAACAGAAAGTGGAAATATGTGAATATCTAACAACATCTTACTCTATTCAGATTGCTGTCACAAATTACCATAAAGTAGATGGCTTGTAAACAATAGAAATTCATTTCTCACAGTTCTAGAGGGTGGGAAGTGCAAAATCAAGGCAGCACCAAATTTGGCGTCTGGGGAGGGCTCACTCTGTATTTCATATGTGGAGCCTTCCTGCTGTATCCTTACATAGCAGAAGCGGCTAGCTAGCTTTCTGGGGTATCTTTTTACAAGGGCAGTAATCCCATTCATGAAGGCATGAGCTAATCACCTCCCAAGAACTTCTAATACCTCCTTCTAATGCTATCACATTGGGGATTCGATTTCAACATACTAATTTTGGGAGGGACACAAACATTCAGTCCATAGCAAGTACTGCCTATATAAACATTAAGATAATGTCTATGGGCATACAAGACAAAACTAAACATATAAGTTAGAAAGCGGGTAACTAGAGTCAGTGTTATCTAAAATTCTTACATTGTGCAGAAAGGGTAAAAATGTTGATTAATTTCAGGCTTTTATGAGTTTAGCATTTATACCTTAATTTCTATGGTAATTGCTAAAATAACAGAAACAGAGTGCACATTTACTAGAAGTTAAAAAAATAGAATGATAAAAAAACTTCCCATCAAAATTAAGACAGAAAAATAAAACAATATAGGAGAACAAATCAAAAGGACAAAATTATATAAAAGACAAATCCATAGATAACATACAATATAAATATAGAATAAATGTTCTAATTAAAATATAAAGATTATTAGACAGTATAAAATATTCATGTGGGAACTTTT
>NW_016805181.1:4281467-4295067 GCF_001698545.2 Rhinopithecus bieti | reverse complement strand
AGATTATAAGGCAATATGCATAAAATATAAATAGCATCACTTTATAATAATACATATTTTTATTTACTGAGAAAATATAACAACTCTAAATTTGTAAATATTCATTAATATAGCTTCAAATACAGTTTGCTAAAGTTGACAAAATTACCAGAGGAAATAAGTAAATTCCAGAATCAGATGAAGAAATTTTAACACACCTCTCTCAGTAGCTGATAAAAATTCAGTCTCCTCTCTCTAAAAAAAAAATAAAAACCCTAAAAAATAAAAAAATAAATATTGGACACAATTTTTTTAATATTGTATTTTTACTGTATTTTTTAAGTTTAAATACCATTATGTTAGAATTTATTCAGCACAATTTTTAAAAGAATAGTTTATTATTTAAAAGATCTTGGCAACAAAAGTTGAAAGAAAATATCATTAAAAGATGGTTTATATTAATAAAAAGCCTGCTACAAATATAATTAATGGTTGAAAGTTTTCCTTCTGAGTTTTGTACTGAGACAAGGAGGGCTATTGCTCCCCTTTCAAAAATGATTATACTGAATGTTATAAACAGTGGGATAAAGCAACAGAAAGACATCATACAAATGTTAAGAATTAGAAACAAAATTGTCATTACTTGCTAATGAAGCAGCTGCATATGTGGAAATTCAAAAGACTCTACAGACAAATTATAAGAAAGAAAAGTTTCTGGGATCATATATATATATATATTTAACTAGTCAACAAATATATGATTTTTACAAAATATATATTGCATATATACATTATATATTACCATATTTATACATTATGTATATATTTGCAGTAAATCACTAAAAATGAAATGTTAAATTACACAATTTATAATAACATCAAGAAATAGAAAATATTTAAACATAAATCTTGCAAAAGTTATGCAAAACTTTTACAGAAAATGTTGTGAAACTTAGATAAGAGTTATTGCAGAAGACTTAAGTAATTGGAAGAATATACTGTGTTTATGATATCTGGAAGACTTCATATTTTAAAGATGTTAATTCTTCCCAAATTGGCTTATAGGTTCAGTGCAATGTCAATCAAAATTCTAAAAGAGGGATGTGTGTGCATGGAACTTGAAAAGTTGTTTATAATTTTTTTCTTCAGAGACAGGATCTCGCTCTGTCTCCCAGGCTGGAGTGCAGTGGCACAGTCATAACTCACTGTGGCCTCAAACTCCTGGCCTCATGTGATCCTTCCACCTCAGCCTCCCAATGTACTGGGATTACAGAGGTGAACCACTGTGCCCAGTCTGACAAGTCATTTTTAAATGTATATGGAAAAGCAAAAGGAGGAGTGACAAAGACATTCTAGAAAAAGAACAAATGAAGAGCATTTGCTTTAAAGGACATAAATACTTTCTGTGAAGCTATAATAATTAAGACTGTGGTATTGGTCAGGGTAAGGAAGTAGTGAACAGTATAACTCAAACAAAATTATGTATATATGAACCCTTGAACTGTGATAGAAGTTGCATTTTATTTCATTAAATGAAACATATTATTTTCAATAAATGATGCATAAGTATATTGACTAACAATATGGAAAAGTGAAATCAGACTGTTACCTCACTTCATATGCGAAAATTATTGCATGTCATTTAAACACCTAAATAAGAGAGATAAAACTATATAAATGAAATAAAATTATATAAATGTTTTATATAATAAGAGAATATCTTCATGGTCTTGGAATAAAGAAGACAAAACTTTATGAGTCATAAAAGAAACAACTAGTAATTTAACTTTATTAAAAATAAGAGCTTCAGGCCGGGTGCAGTGGCTCACGCCTGTAATCCCAGCACTTTGGGAGGCTGAGGCGGGCATATCCCAGCACTTTGGGAGGCCGAGGTCAGGAGATCGAGACCATCCTGGCTAACACGGTGAAACCCCATCTCTACTAAAAATACAAAAAATAATTAGTCGGGTGTGGTGGCGGGCGCCTGTAGTCCCAGCTACTCAGGAGGCTGAGGCATGAGAAATGGCCTGAACCCGGGAGGCGGAGCTTGCAGTGAGCCGAGATCGCGCCACTGCACTGCAGCCTAGGTGGCAGAGCGAGACTGTCTCAAAAAAAGAGAACTTCTATGTTTCAAAGATATCATGGTTAAAAAGATAACACTAAAAGTAAAACTACAACCCACTGACTTGAAAAGTATCTGCAGCACATACAATTGACAAATATCAGCCATCCGGAATATTTGAAGAGCTACATACATCCTGAAGAAAAAAAGAAACAAATGAATACAAAAAAAATGAAAAGATATGAACTGGTCTTTCTAAATTGGCCATAAGCTTATTATGAAAAGTGGTTCAACTTCAGTGGCAATTAGAGACATAAATACTGAAACCACAATGTGAAGTTGAATGTCAAAAAATTTTTAAGTTGCATAGTATTAACTTTGGTAAGATGTTTCATTCATTGCTGGTTGGAGGGTAAATCGGTACAATCACTTGAGGAAACAGTTGGCATGATCTCTTGAAGATGGAGATTCATGTACTTTATGACCAGTCTTTCTAGACTTGCTGTATATACTGTAGAAGGCTTTGTATATGCGCACCAGAGGACACATATGAGCATATTCACAATAACCCAAACTGGAAGTAACCTAGCTGTTCACCAGCAGTAGAATGGCTACCTTCATGACAGCTTCTTATACCAGGGTACTCTATACAGAAAATAAGATAAATGAACAGCAGCTACATACAATATAAGAAAAATCTCTAAACGTAATGTTCAGTAATGAACAAATCATGGTACTATACTTATATATTAAAATATATATGCATGTGTGTATACATACATCTGTGTGTGTGTGTGTGTGTGTGTATACAGTGATTCTTTTTGTAAGAAGTTGAAAAAATAGCCTAAACTAACTAATACTTTTGAGGAAAAATTATAACAGCATTAAAGCTCAAGAAAACAAATAAATGATTATGATGATAATTAGTATAGTGGTTACCCCTCTTGGATAAGAAGAGGGTTACAATTACATAGAGGCAGACACAGGGCTTCTGGGGTTCTGTAGGTGCCCCATTTCTTGACCTGGGTGCTGTTTTCACAAGGATGGTTCTTTATAATCATTCATAGAGCTATATATATATATAATGTTTAAATATAAATTTTTGCTATCTGCAAATGTTTTGAATAAGGAATAAAGGGAGGGAAAAAGGAAAAAGAGGGGAAAAGAGGAAGGAAAGAAGAAAGGGAGTTGGGCAGACTTAACTGACGCAAATGCCAGATCCATCCTCCCCCAGAGGTGGTATCCAAGCCATTGGGCTTTGCTTATTGTTTGGATGATCGCATCCAAACCAGTCTGGATACCTTCCTCTGAACCTGACGGAGCCACCACTCCAAGTTGCCAGTGCAATGAAATTATCACATGTTGAATTTCATACTGACTTTAACCTTTCATATGTGATCTAGATAAACTTCAAGTCGACAATGCCTTGGATTTCAAGAACTTAAGCCTGCACTTTGCTTCTATGAGGAACTGCCAATGTTTTGCCCTCAGGCAAAGAGGAAACCTGATTTCTTTCCCCTGACCATGTCTCAGAATGTCCAGTTCCAGCCGTTAAGATCTCTCCCCTGCTGCAATCTGCTAATTAAGAACATATTCCGTTACCTCTCTCCCTCTCCCTCTTCATCTTCCTCTCCTTTTCCCTCTCCCTCTTTTCCCCTCTCTCCACCTCCTTTCTTAATTTTTCCCTCCCACTCTTCCTCCCTTTCATAACATTGCATCATTTCTGATTCTCCTGCTTTGTGATACAGGTCAGGGAGGTTTGACACAGAGAGGAACTGTCAGTCTTTCTATTGCTTCAATCACTTCTTTATTACCAAGTTAGGGAGAAAAATGCCATTATCTTTCACAACTTTACTTTGTGGGACGGAGACGGATGTATTTTTAATAGGCTCCAGAGAACTGAAACAATTCTATATATTAACATAACTTCACAATCAACCACTTTCTCACTGATATAATTTGGAAATAAACTGAAGTGGGTCTAGTTTCCTGCTCTTCTGGAGCTTCCAAGCATTAGGGGACAACAATTAGTGAACCAACCACTCATACATAACTCTCAATTGGCCATAGGAATAGAGTGAATAGATAAGTGTTCATGTTCCTAACACACAGAAAATATAAAAAGAATTTAAGAATACTATAATCTATACATAAGATATATTTCATTCTTAGGATCTGCTCTAGCTAAAATTAAAATGATAATATGCCTACTAATTATTAAGCCATTGTTATGTATAAGGCACTATCCTAGTTGCTTGCTATACACTATTTCATTTAATCTTCAACAGTTCTACATGTATGTATTGTTTCTTTGCAGACTGCAGTGAACTGAGCTTATAGTGCATATGGGAAAAGTTTCTGTATAGTTCAGTCTGCATCTAATTTATGCATTGATGCTTAGCAACTGTCAGAAAAGCATTCTGAACACTTCTCCATGAGGTGAACATTAAAAGATTCTTTTCCCTCAAACAGGAAATTTTACAATTGTGTCTTAGAGTTTTAACTAAGTCTGAAACATTAAACAAAAATGAAAGTGTAAAATGGAGATAGGATTGCATAAGTCACAGGGGCATCAAAGAGGATGGGGTAGTGGGAGTAGGAAGTGTGGAGATAAAATTCCTAAAATCATTGCATGATACCTTCAGAAACCACTAACAGTAACTTCCAGCCTCAGCAACTCCCTTTGCTTATCAATTTACAACATGGAAATGGGTACATCATTCAAAGTCTATGTAGCAAATATTTGTGTCAATGGTGCTTAAAAATTCTGTCATTTTTTCCCCCAAAATCCCTACAGAGAATCTCCCATACCAAAAGTTAAGCTCAAGGAAAGTTTTGCTTCTCACAATTTAGCAGTTCTGAGTTTTTCGTGCATGGGCGCCACTCCACCCCATCCCACTGCATCCTAAATTGAGTTTGAGGCTTTTTTGTTTTCACTCTTGCATAACATGAAAACGAGTGAACACATTTTACTCAAAATTTCCATCTGCAAATCCCCTAAGTGGTGTGAAAAATCCTGGAAAATCTCAGAGCAAAAGAGGACACTAGGAAAAATCAGGACAAGTGGAAACAGCAGTGAGGGATGTAACCTAATGTCTGTGTCAACACAACCAGTGTTGCTCAAAGACGTCCGCTCTGCAGTGAGGCTGGCTGCTAGGTCAAAGCCATGGCTTATTTCTGTTTCACGGTGATGATCAGGAAGCACCTGCACCCATCAACAACCCAACATGCCTCTGCATTGTCCAGTAGACAAGCCCAGGCCCAGTGCCTACAGCCTATCATATGGGCAAGACACTATAAAAATGATGCCCCAAAAGAAGCATTGGCTCTAACATAAAAAAGAAAATTGGAAAATTGACATCAATGCGGTCAAACGGGTATGAAACAGAACATTATTTTAACTAGCAAATTAGAATTCACTTCATATAGAGATATATACACACACACATATATTTGTATACATATATGCATATGTATGCATGTATGTAGAGAAATCCACAAAGAAATATGCATATGTGCCTAATATTTAATTGAGATGTGAATACATTTTAGTATGTTTGATATAGTGTGGCATGGGCCTCTTAAAATATGGTCTTTGAAAAGCCCTGCTCAACTTGCAAACATTGCAATTTGTTATTCCTTCTTTCAGATGGATAAACTTGCTAAGTATGTGTCACTTAAGGAAAGCCAAATAAAACTGCTATTATGCAAGGTTCCTGAAAGTATATACCTTCCTTCAAAGAACATACAAAAAAAGTCGAGGAAGCCAGTCATTTTTAAACAAGATAAATTATGGTATAATTTTAAAAAGATAATTAGCAAATGACAGTATAAACAGGGGAGAGAGAAAAAGGCGATTCTGAAACTGCTATAGGAAAGACCACATGAAGAAGCTGGGTCTTGAGTTAGGTCTCAGAGTAGGGCTGAAGATGTGGGTAAAGGGGGAGGAGTATGTGCTAGAATTGAGGGAATGATGGGGCAAGCAGAGGGAAGGTGTTGAGACAGGGGCCACAGCCTCGATATCTTTACTGAACTTGGCTGTGCACATTCACAGAGGATGCTGGGAAGGAGCTTTTACTGGTAAGATTCGTAATATTTAATTACGTGAGTGTTAGTTATGTAACATTTAATAGCTAAAATTTTCTCTGTGCACCTACAGAGTCAAGAGCACTAGTAGCACTTGAGAGAGCAGTCAGTAACGGGCCAGCATCAAAGAAGCTGATGAGGGACTTCTTGCAACCCCACAGCTAAAGCAAGAAGACACTGAGGGCCCAAACTAACTGCTTCTTTATTCTTTTCCAGGATATCTTCAGAAATCCTTTCTTCATGATGTACGATGGATGCTATCATTTCAGTTACCATGATGTCAAAGTGGGAAT
The DNA here is from genome assembly GCF_001698545.2 of Rhinopithecus bieti. NCBI lineage: Eukaryota > Metazoa > Chordata > Mammalia > Primates > Cercopithecidae > Rhinopithecus > Rhinopithecus bieti. The sequence goes on along the minus strand of NW_016805181.1, from coordinate 4,288,647 downwards.
CAATATTGAGGGAAGGGAAATATCTACTGGTAAGACTATCTTCTTTTCTGTCGGTAGGTCTTTTATCTTCCAAGGAAAGACTTAAAAAATCAATCTGTGTTCTAAGCTCCCACCACATTTTGCTTCTATTATTCTGTAATGGATACCTCCTTCCTCGTGTTAGCATTCAGTGCACACGTGAATACCCCACGTTGCTCACATGTGGGCAAGGCAGTGGTGTCAGAGGTATCTCATCTATCTCTGTATCCCCCGTACCTAGCACAGGGTCTAGCCACTGGGAGGTGCTCAGTGAGAGGACTAAATGGGAAAAAATCATATGAATAAATAAAGAAAACAAAAATGTACACCCCGTATCTACATACATATATGCATACATTGAGAGAGAGGAAAAAAAGTGTTTAATTTCCAGAAGAGAGATACTTTTAAAAATTTTTACAAATAAGCAGTAATGCTGGTTTCTTCACATTGCAGAAATTGTTATTGTGAACCACTGGTTCCAAATACCCACCTGAGCATAAAAATGAACCTTTGGTCCTAATAGCAGTAGTGGGTTTATGTTTCTTGTTCTCAGAGTACAGAAATAATAAGGTTAGTGTTGTGTGGAAGGAGAAGTTTCAAAGAACACAACTGGGTCCAAATCCAGCACCCCCAAAGGTTGCTTTTGTAATTTTAAAGTGAGTATTCTCTTGGAGGATGAATTTCTCCTCTGCAAAACTAGAACATAATGATGTCACTATTTACAGCAGTTGCTATGAGGATAATACACATGACAATACTCTGTTAATTGTTAAGCATTATAAAATATAAGAGAAAATACTGTGTTTGCCTCCAATTTAGAATTCCTTGCTTTTTAACGCTCTGCAAAGCATTTAATGTAAAGAAAAAGGAATATCCTACAGATTGAAAACCATGCAAAAGAATCCATGCCTTCATGGTCACCTCTCCTCTCCAGATGGTTTCATCCAGAACATTCCCCGTATCCTGGCTGCAAAGTCAATGAATTTCTGAAACAAAAGAGATTACTTTGTCTAACCTCTGACTCGTCTCTGATGAGGAAACAAAGCCTCAGTAAAGGAAAGTGGCTTCTCCAAGTTTAGAGAACAGGATCCCTCATAGGGGAGTCTGAACATGCCCTGAATCCTAACTCACTTCTTTCTCCTGGGCCACACTGTCCTCATGAGAAAATACGTCATGTTTCTGCATTTGAGGTTGTCCATGTTTTCCTTTATTCAGCTTCCTATGTGAACAAAAAGTATGGCTGAGGGTTTTGTGGGGAGGAAGTTGAGGCCAAACAATGTTCTTGCTTGTTTTTACAGCATGCACCATGAAATTAGGGTAATAGAGGTTGAGATGTTGTAGAATCTAACAGAAAGATGATAGGTTTTGGAATCAAGCCTGGGTTTGAATTCTGACTTTTACCCCGATCCCATGCCCAACCCCCTAAGCACATACAACTTACTCTGAAATCATGGGAAAGTTATTTAAATTTTGTAAGTTTTAGTTTCTTTTGTAGATGGAGGAAATTGATAGAAATCAAGAGTTGTGCTGTGGATAGTTAATTCAGCTCACATTTGCAAAGCACATAACATGGTGCTTGGTTCACAGATAGTCAGTGGAGATGGCTATTTTCTTATAATAGTATGATTAAAAGGTTTTATGCTATAGTCCATGGTTCTCTGCTTTATCTAATAATGGACTAGTCAAATATTTCCTAGAATAGGGAGAAAAACAAAAGGAGACTATTAGATTTATATAAGCAATTTCATCTAATTTTGGCTAGTTTCTAAAATTAGTTTCTTTTTAAGACTGACCACTAAATGCTTTTATGATTATACAAAAGCACAGAAAGAGCACTTTGGATTAATAAATGCTTGTTAACAAGCTAGAAATATGAAACAAGATTTGTAGATGATGACACTACTATGGTAATGGTTTTCTACAAAACTCAGAAAAATTTAAAAATTCGACTGTATGAATTAATATTCCACATGCATACAACACAAGAAATTTAATAGACACAAATTTATGATGATCACTTTTGGACAAACTACCCAAAGATGAAGGGGAAGGATTACTTAAGTTGTTCCCAGAAAGCGTGGTGAACCACAATCTGTCTGGGAGTTCACAACGTCACAGTGAAGCATTGCTACATACTCACTGGGTATGTGTTCCAAGTGGCATGTCATGTATAGCCCATGAGGGAGAACATTTCACCTACCTCATGCATTCTTTAGATACAAGCAACAGATTCAGGTATGGCCTGGCACTTACATGAAGAACAGCTATTACTCAGAGATGAGAAACAAATATGAACAGAAAGATGGAAAATAGTTGCTATATGAGACATACAAAGTCAGGTATAAGCTTTGGTTTGTAGCATCTGCTTTGAAGCAGCAAAGTATTTCTTTCTAGGGTCTTTGATTGACATTGCATGTAACAATACTTTTCTTAGTGGATTGTTTAAAAATATGTTTGGCTGCACTTAACAACAAAGTTTCAGAAGCTCTAAGGATATACATGTTTTGTTTATCTATTGCACAGAAAAAGTAATTAGTGTGGGGTGGATATGATAGCTCTGAGGTTATCAGAAATTTAGTCTAACTCTTTTTAAATTTTCTACTTCTTTCACACATAGCTTCTTCTATCCTCAAGTTTACTTCATGTCATAAGATATGAGCTGGGGCCTTACCACCCCATACACATTTCAGGTAGCAGGAAGGAAGAAGAAGGAGTTCAACTGAGTCAGTCTTAGAGCTTTTGGGGAAGCTCTGCCCACACCTCTACTGCCTTGACTTGCATTTTATAGATCATTGACCCCTAATAGCTGCAAAGGAGGCTGAGAAATTTCACATTTTATCTCTGCCGTTTGCTGCACTGAATAAAGTCAGGGGGTGTAAGAAGGGGAGAATGGGTATTACGTAGGCAACAAAGTCTCTTCTACAATTGTGCTTCCCAGCTAACATTCAAACTGGAACTTTACTGGTTGATGTGATTTAATGAAGTCAGAGATAAAATCTCTTTTACAAAAAAAAGTTTTATTTCTGACAAACACTTAATACCGATTTACAGTTTGCAAAGAATCTTCATACATATGAGCTATTTGATTCTCACAGCAATCATGGACTGGATAAAGAAAATGTAATACATATACACCATTGAATACCATGCAGCCACAAAAAAGAATAAGATCATGTCTTCCGCAGGGATATGGATGGAGCTGGAGTCCATTATCCTTAACAAACTAATGCAGGAACAGAAAACAAAATACCACGTGTTCTCATTTATAAGTGGGAGGTAAATGATGAGAACACATGGACACATAGAGGAGAACAACACAAAATGGGGCCTATCAGAGGGTGGAGGGTAGGGAGAGGGAGAGGATCAGGAAAAATAACTACTGGGTACTAGGCGTAATACCTGGGTGTTGAAATTACCTGTACAAAAAGCCCACATGTCACAAGTTTACCTATGTAACAAACCTGCATATGTACCCCTGAACTTAAAATAAAAGTTAAAAAAGGAAATATTTTGTGGACATCATCAAAGAACAAAATAAGCTTAGACAAGCTTAAAAAATTGCCAAAGGCTAACCAGTTAGTAAGTGGATGAAACAAGATTTAAACCAGATCTGACAGACTCCAAAGCCCACGTTCTTTTGTTGGAAAATTGATTAACAAGCTGTCAAGTTCCCCTAATTATTTTTTAACTAGGAAATTATGATTTTCCACTTATTCTATTCTTTATTTGTAGCCAACTATCTCTTTTTAAAAAAAGGTTAACAAAGTCAAAATTATTTAACCTGGGGTGGAGAAAGGAAGGAAAGGAAAGCAAAAAAGGAAAGGAAGCTAGCTCACATGTATTATTTACTAATTTCTTTTTAAATGCATGACCTTATTCTACCCTTCCAGCAGCTGTGTTGAGTAGGTAATATTATTCCACTGATGAGGAAACTGAGATCAGAGAGGTGAGGAAACTTTCGTAAGCTCATCCTGTCAGTAAGTGACAGATGAGGATTTTAGCACCACTCTTTTTGACTCCCTACCTGAACTTTGATTTATTAATATCTCAAATTATTTGAAAGGTTGTTTCTTGATTATTTATCCATATGGAGGGATGTAATAATAAAGAGACAAAATAAAGTAAAAGCTGTGTTAGTTGAACTTCTGAATAATGAGAAGAAAATCAAACAAAGAATAAAAGCCTGTAAAAGATCTGAAGTATTTATTACTGCCTCTTTAGGAAGATCTCAAATGGCCCTTTGTTCCAGGTGGTTTAAACAGACATTTGTTTTAAAGAGGAGTGGCCTATGGTTTTCTCAATTGACATTTTTTAAAGTTCACAGTAATAATAGCTAATATTGAACACTAATAAATAAGGTTACTCAATATTGCATGAGATATAATTATATATATATATATATACATACATATATATGTTGTTTATCTTAGACTCAAATTTAATGGAGTTCCTATATTTTCATTTGCTAAATCTAGCAAACCTATGTGTACCTATATGCATGTGGCTTCATTTAATTCTTGCAACAACTCTTGATAGGGTTAGATAAGGTTATGGATATCTAGGGAGGTTAATTTGAAGGTCAAGCAATTACAATATGACGATTCACATTCATATATGTCTGCCTCATAGTCTATGGTCATAACATATTTTCCCAAGGGTTGCAGATGAAAACAACCTTGACATTCTCTAACAATTAAATCATTTAACTATTTATTGATTATTCTAAAAGAGGAGAGGGAGCCCATGAAAGCTGTAAAGAATAAAAAAATCTGCCTTGTGAACAAAAGCTGAAGTATGTGATACTTTTAATATCTCCAGATCATTAAGAGAAACAAAGAAATGTCCTCTTTTTGAGAATCGTTAAAGCAGTAGATCTCAACAGGGGGAGATTTTCACCCAGGGGAACATTTAGTGATGTCTGGAGACATGTTTGGTTATCACAATCAGAGGTACTACTGGAATCTAGAGGGTAGAAGTCAGGGATGCCAAACATCCTACAATGCATAGGTCAGCAGGTCAGCCTCCACAACAAAGAATTATCCAGTCCCCAAATGTCAATAGTGATGAGTTTCAGAAACCCATATTAAAATAATCTGTTGAGGTTTTAACATTTTGTTTTATTTTAAGACACAGAACTGCATGCAGAGAGTTGGAGGGTGGAGTTTCGGGGGCTTCCGTGAAGGGTGTCTGTATTCCAAATAGCAAAAAAAAAAAAAAAAAAAAATTCTTCCTAGGTTCTATGGAATATGCAGGAGAAACTGGCTAGAGCCCTTTGGAAACTGGCACCTAACAGTGTGCCCTCAACATCTTTAGAAATCAAAGCTGGTCTTTGCTGTGCTGTCCTTCCTGTGTTTTCTGATGGTTCAGTTTTCTTCTTTGTGGTGATACTTGCATTGGTTATTGATAAGATTTGTCTCTGTGTCCCCACCCAAATTTCATATTGAACTGTAATCCCCACATGTTGAAGGAGAGACCTGGTGAGAGGTGAATGGATCATGGGGGGAGTTTCCCCCTTGCTGTTCTCCTGACAATGAGTTCTCACAAGATTTGATGGTTTAAAAGTGTTGGCAGTTCCCCCCTCAGGCTCTCTCTCTCTCTCCTGCTGTCACAAAAGACGTGCCTTGCTTCCCCGTCACCTTCTGCCATGATTGTAAGTTTCCTGAAGCCTCCCAGCCTTAGGGAACTATGAGTCAATTAAACCTCTTTTCTTCCTAAATTACCTAGTCTCAGGTAATTCTTTATAGCAGTGTGAAAGGGGACCAATACAGTTATATGTAGACTATGCTGCGCACTGCAATTATAATCAAAGTGTATCTTTTTTTTGGACAACTCAGTTCCAAAGGCCACATGTGAGTGAGCATGGAGGAAAGCTGAGACTCCAAGTGTCCCCCATCTGCATTTGACCCTTCTGTCCTTACACTCTTACTGCCTCTCCAGATGTCCCTGTCTGTCTAAATGTCGGGGGAAAAGGGATTGTAGCTAAAGGACTGGATTAGTATAAAATGCATGGAGTTAAACTACCTTAAATTCAATCTCATTCCATTGATTTTCTCAGTATGTAACCATGCACAGTTTTTAAAAACCTCTGAACACCATAGTTATTACCAGTAAAATGCAAATAATTATATTCACCTCACAGGGTTGTGGTAAGGATTATGGAAGATAAAATATCTTAGAGAAATTATCTTATAATTTACAAAGCATCATTCAAACAGGTTAAAGTCCTTATAGACTATTTGCAAATACAGTTTTAAAGCATATATGTTAGGCTAAACCAGCTATCCATGTTTATAGTTTATTCATTCTATTGACAAACTCAATTTTATGTACCATGATATAGAGAGTATGCCCTCCCTCAACCAAAGGAACAGGACTATTTTGCTAAATGTGTTTGTTTAAACACTTCCTCCTTTTTTTGCTGGGTAGGTGGCTAGAGAGAGCAAAGTAACATTTTCTTCAAACAAATAAATGCAAGAAATACCCCATTCTGGTTGACAGAACTTGGTAAACAATGGCTAGCTTTTAAATGTTGATGGCCTTAGGGTACAATTGAGTTTGAGTGGTGCCTTCAGCATCTCTTGACAGATGAGAATTTGTAAAGTGAGAAACACCAGACTGACCTTGGCTCTGTGTTACCAAACTCAAACAGACACGATTCTAAGTGGGAGAGCCACCCTCCTCCAAGAAGCTGAGCAGGGGTTCGGGTTCTACGGCAAAACATTTCAGGGGCTGGATTCTTTAAATTTTTTTTGTTTTGTTTTTTTGTTTTGTTTTGTTTTGTTTTCTGATCCATATCGGAGTTACAGAACACACAGAGCCAGAGGGAGGCTGATGTTGAAAATGGAGAGACATGAGTAAAGAATCTAGAAAGACTTGCCTGAAGTTGGATTTAGATATCTTTTCTCTTTCCTTCCTGCCCACCCTGTTCTTCACAACTTACCACACTGTATTATTGTCTGTCTACTTTCATGTCCTCTTCGCCATGAGATTGTGAATCCCTTGGGGACAGGGAGTGAGTCTTATTTATTTTTTAACCACAGCACATTGCATGTAATGCCTATTATATAGTTTGAGCTCAATAAAGGAGGCAAGGGGAAGGGAGGGAGGGAAGGAGGGAGGGAGGGAAGGAAGGAGGGAGGGAAGGAACGAGGGAGGGAGGGAG
>NW_016805181.1:4261570-4280920 GCF_001698545.2 Rhinopithecus bieti | reverse complement strand
AGGGAGGGAAGGAAGGAAGGAGGGAAGGAAGGAAGGGGTTAAAAATGAAAGAAAGGAATAAAGGAGGGAGGGAGGGTGGAAGGAAGGAAGGAAAGAAGGAAATAAAAGAGGGGCAAAAAGAAAGGAAAGGAGGGAAGGAGAGAAAGAGGAAGGGGAAAGGGAGAAAGGAAGAGGTGACTTAGATCAAATTTTATCTTGGACTAACAACAAAATGAAATTCTTCAATCCAATGAAGTTTGTCAGGCAAGTGGTTACTACCTTTAAAAAGTTCTCTCTCTATGAGAAAGCATAAAACAAACTCTAGTTCTGCAGCAATTTCCCAGGACCTGGCTTTGCACCCTCAGGAACCTCATCCTTCTTGACTTTACCTTCCCACCCAGCTCTCTTGGTCTCCTCATGAGCTCCCCTCAATTCCTTGTTTATTTGCCCAGGTGTATTGGCACTTATATTTCATCGTCCCCATTTGAATATGGTGATCCAGTTCTGGATACTGTGTCTGTAATCTGGCAGAAAACCCACAGGACAGTGCTCCCAACACCATCACAGGTGCCTCTCTTATATCTCTGGGCATAAGGGCACACACTGGTGCTGTGCCCAGGTTCTTGGACACCAGAACCATGAACTCTGCCCCTCAGAAAGGGAATTAGAGAATGATGTTTTCAAATAAGACTCCTCACCAGGTAAGACCTACAAAACGCTGGCAGTACATTCCTGTGTCAAGCCACACCTGAAGCCAACACAGACCCTGGATTCAATCTGCATTTGCAGAAGTCAGTGAATTCTCCTTCTGCTTATGTCAAGGTTAATCAAGACGCCTTTCACTAACTGACTGATAGCATGAGTGAAGCAACATTTGTCTGGTTTTAAAACTTAGGTTCCTTCTCTATGACAAGGCTGTTCCCAAAAGGTTCCATCCCCAGGTCTCTCTGGGGGTATTTTAGTGGGTTTTCAGGGACACTTGCCCTAGAAAAGCTGCAGAATTCCTCTCAATGCTTCAGCAAGAACTGATCCACGATAAACGATTTGGATATTGGGTTTTCAGTTAATATACTTCCTCTGGAATATTCCTTTGAAATTCAATAACTAGCCATTGAAAAGCCACTGCCATATGCCATACTGATGGCTCAGTTGAAGCAAATTAGCGAACTCTCCTAATTTTCAGCTGATTCAATCATGAAGGGAAGTTATGAGTTGCTGTGAATTGAACAGTAGATGTGCTATCTGTGTGGTCGGTATTTTACTTGTTTCTTGATGGGCACAAACTGTCAAGCCCAGGGTCTCCTTTTCACCAATTATGAGAGCCTACCACTAGACAACTAGTATTAGCTTTAGTGTATCTGAAAGGCTTTCAGATGAAATAATAATAATAAACACATTTATCTGAAGGAAGCTCTAAAGCATATATAAATCTTTTTATGTAGACTAGGCTAAAGTAACAAGAAAGTTTATATATGTAACATTAAAGATGATAGGAGTTTATTTCTAAATAAGTTAATGGCCAGGATGGTTCCAGATATGTGAGTGGTGAGGAAAGTGACTCTGCTCCATGGAGTCATTCAAAAACTTTAGGATGATGGCAGCTCTGCAACTGTCAATGTGGTGCTTACAAAGTTACCATGGTGGGGCGGGTGTCATGACTCCAGTTAGCTTTAAAGATTAAAAGGCATGGAGGAAGAAAAACGAGAGGTTTTAATGGGCCACAGCTGGAAGTGGCACTCATAATTTTATTGGCTGGGGCTTAATCACATGGTCACATCTAACACAAGGGAACACGAGAGATGTAACTGAACTAGTTTCCTGCTCAGGAAAAATGGAAGAGTAGATTTTTGTTGTACAGATAGTTGTCTTTATCACAAGAAGCAAATTTCTGTTAAAGGCAAAAGAGAATTGGTTGATTGGTAGATAAGCATTGGTTTCCCCAGGAAAATAAGAAACAGGAACATGTTGTCTGGGGGTTAGGATGGGTATAGTAGGAAGATAGGAGTAGGGGACCAAAAGAGAAAGTGAGACGGTTGGAAAGTTCATCTCTGCCACCTTGTTCAAATGTCTGATCACCAGCTGGGAAGTAAGCATAGTCTCTAGGATTCTTATTGCCACAGAGTGAAGGCAACTCCTCCTCTATAAGGTCTATGTAATTTGGTATCTCCCTCACAATAAGAAATTGAAGTTGTAACTATGATCTAGAGAACTTTGCCATGCCTGGAGCCCATGAGAGAGGTCTAGTTGCAGAGGCAGGATATTTCCAAGGGCAGTGGTGGTTTGTGATTTAGGAGTGAGTCAGTGAGTAAGGAAGTCAAATCCAAGTTCACAAAGAAAAGTTTGATTTAGTAATTGAAAAACAGTAAAATAAATAATGGCCATCAGCATAATGACTACATAGACCCGTAATATGTTCAAAAGCAGTGAGCTTTAAAAAATCTGCATGCACTTGCATTTTTTCATCTTTGTCTACTGTTTTCATTCTAAAACCAAGACGTAGGTGGAAAATTTTATTAGCATCTGGGTAAGGCCCCCTGCCAGTCTTGAAATATTTCATTAATCATTGAGATTCGTACCCTCTTTTTTTTATTTTTTAGAATAATGACTCACCCATAGTTGCACAGAAGTCAGGACAGAGGTAACTGAATTTTACATTTTTTAAGCTTTTGCTTCTTAAAAAAAATCTTCGCTTCTGAAATCTAAGACTGCTTTAAGTGAATATGCATGTGTTTATGAGAGAGAAGTGGGAAAAAGTAGATTAACTGCAACTGAGAAGTGATATTTTTGTTTAAGATTTTCTTTCCTTTCCAGTTTTCAGGATTAGCTTACCCGCCTTTTTCCCTTGGGGAGAAGGAGTCCAGGGAGCTCTTGGAGGCCCCTCTCATTGTTTGTACTTCACCACTTAGTTAAAAGTACACTGGGTCACATACTCTCCCACATCTTTTATCCAGAATGTTCTGGAAAAAAACACAGTGAGAAGAGAAGAGGCAGAAGTACTTGGGAATCAAGAAAGAGGTGACATGACAACCTCTCCCTTCACAGGAGGCTCACTCTAACTGAATTTCTTGTCTGTCACAGCACATGTCCTGAAAATGTCATTTTAATTTGCCTCAGCTGGGAGTATCGTCACTGTTTGAAAGAATGAACAATCAACAAAGTAGCTAAGAAAGAAGACATCTTGCAACACTCTTCAATTTCTTATTAAATTCTTGTGGGGAACGTGTGAAATACATTGATAAATAGGAAAACAAAATTTTGGCAATAAAATTAATAAACAGCTTATATTTTCTTCCTTTCAAATTTACTGAAGTTTTCATTAAGAGTTACTTTTTCCTCTACATGCCATCAGTTCTCCCTGAAAAATTTACAGATTGATTGGCTTATCAGTAAATGGGCTAACATCTCCACACTCATATCTAGACATATAGAATTGTGCTGTATAACATCCATACATGTGGGAAGACACTTTGCCTTTTCCCATCAGGTGGACCCTCTCAGAAGAAGCCATCCCTGGTCTCTGTCTTTTTTGGCTCAGGTGATTGGGGGAGTTATTCTATTGAGTTTCCAGAGCTTACAGGCTCCTTCCTCTCCTGTAAGGCAGTGCACAGTCTGGCTTGCTCACCCAGGTCAACAGCTGCAGGAAGAAGAAATGGAAACTCTCTTCATTGTCATCAAGTCTCTTTCTCTGCCAAAGAACAATTGATCCCTGCAACTTCTAGCAGAGGGAAGAGGCTTTCCAAGGACAGCAGAAGGAAGAGACAAACTAACCCAAATGATCAGCATCCCTCGGGACAGGGAGTTGTCCAGAAGCGAGCGGTAACAGGAGTGAGAGAGAGGAGGGCAGTGGAGATGCAGGAGGAGCAGAATGTCCTGGGCTAGCCTTTCAGGGGCAGAAACTCAGGGGAGATTTGAGAACCTCACTGAGATACTTCGACACTTATTGGGGCTCTTTCTATAATATAATGTGATTTTATTCCTTTTTAAATATATTGCCTAACCTGTTATTGGAATCAAAGAAGATCTAATTCTAACTAAGCAATAAATCCTTAAGACAAAATTTAAAGTAGCCAGAGGGATAGTTAGTCATCAACGGTCTTCAATGAGTACTATTCCAACTTTGAGGCTCACAAAAAAGCACTCAGAAATGTGCCCAGACTGTGCTGGGGCCAGGCCTGTGAGCTGACCTCACATACATGAAAGTGAAAAGGAATTAAATGGTTAAACAGGAACCCCTGAAATAAAGACCAAGTTTACTACTAACGATTTTTTTCTGAAAGGAATACTAAATCATGTACTTAACACAAGAAGAAAAATAAACCCAGAAGGAATGAGATCCAACAAGAAGTAATATGAGAAAAGATGATGGTAAAATATGGTGATATGTCAAAATCATATCAACCACAACTATCAAAAATATTTGGGGAAGTTAACGTCAGAGTGTGATTTAATTACAAGGCAATCAAAACACAGAGGATGAAAGGAGGAAATTGAGAGGGAAATTAAAGCTTTCTAAGGTTCTTGTCTTATTTGGGAAGAGAATGACATATTAATTTTAGAGTTGGTTAGAAAAGTATAAATTTAAGTTTTCATGTAACTTACTATTTTTCTTTTATTAAAAAATCTCAAAAGCAATTATAGGATTAACACTGATTAATTCTGATTCCTGAATACTTGGATGATTGACATTTTCTGCATCTTAAAATTGTTCACCACATTTAAAAAAGAAAGAGTAAGGAGTAGAAGAGACAGAGAGAAAGTCCCACGTTATGGGGCAAACTGCTGAGCTTTGAGAGGAAGTTGCAGAACTATGTAAATAAAAATAAGCCATTCTGAGGCTAACTGGAAAAAAAGAACGGAGACTTTGTATAGAATTATTTGAAGGAAGCACATCTCTACATAAATCAGTCAATAAAAGACAGTTCTTAGGGGAGAAAGGTAATTCCATGGGTAACAGTTTAAGATTTTCTGCATATCATAACAAGGAAATAATGAAGTAAGATGACAGATGGAGAACAGAACCTAGATAGGTAAGGGAAATCCAAAACAGACAAGTTCGAGTACCTCTGACTCTAGCTAGGGACTCCCTCAAGAATTAAAATAAGCAGGATTTCAAACCTTGTATTAAAATGCCTTGTGTTTTACTTGACATTGAGCGCATGTATCACAATCATTCAAATTTCTAAGTTATGCCCCGTCTCACATAGGATGAGGGTTCAGTTCTTCTCAGTACTTTTGTCATCTTTATAATGTCCCAAGTTGAAAGTCTGTGCTGGTGGCTGGGCGCGGTGTCTCAAGCCTGTAATCCCAGCACTTTGGGAGGCCGAGGCAGGTGGATCACGAGGTCAGGAGATCGAGACCATCCTGGCTAACACGGTGAAATCCCGTCTCTACTAAAAATACAAAAAATATAGCCAGGCGTGTTGGCAGGCTCCTGTAGTCCCAGCTACTGGGGAGGCTGAGGCAGGAGAATGGTGTGAACCCGGGAGGCGGAGCTTGCAGTGAGCCGAGATCGCGCCACTGCACTCCAGCCTGGAGACTCACGTCTCAAAAAAAAAAAAAAAAGTCTCTTCTGGTTTTCCTCTAGATGGATACTAGGCTAAGGGAAGCTAGTTAACTATTCAGTTAGGTTCTGGTAGCAAGAGTAGGCAGCCCATAAACCAATCAACTGGGCCATTTACTTCAATCTAACAGTGGATTTCTGAGTGCATCTTCATGTACGGGGTCACTACAGGCTAAGATGGGAGTGAGCACAGGAAGTGTGTGGCGTGGCCTTCCTGGGCGTACTCCACATACTGCACGGAGAATACCTGCTTATGTGCTTGAGAATGACTTTCAAGCCTAAATATACTTTGCCTAATTAATCATTTAAAATGCAGTTTATATGAAAAATAAAATAACAAATGACATTTTTAAAGAAGTTTACAGAGTGCCATTATGGATGTGGTTTCTCTTGAATCTCCTAAAGGCTGTAAGACAGATGCATCCTGAGCCTTTCCCAGCAACTAGAATGTGCGGAAGGACCTTTTATAGGTCCTGCAACCCCCAGACCTGAACATCTTCGTCATCTATTAAACGTTTTCATTTTCGGCTTGTTACTTGTCTCCCCAGTTTTTTTCTTCCTCTGGTTAGGGTTTATTTGGCCTAAGTAGCCATCTATTGTTGCATCTTGGGATGCACTTGAAATAGTCCCTGCTCTCCATCAGCCCATAGATTATGGGCTCTTGGTTGTCTTGTCCAGAGTGTGGCTTACAGCATAGCCTAGCTCAGGAATGAGCACACAGATTTCTATGAAGAATCCTTAACTTCCTATGCTGATAGATGATTATTTTGGTCCTTGAAGGAACAGATGGAGTAAAACTGGATATTCTATTGGTATGGTGAAGTTTCATCTCTATAGAGAAAAGACTTAAATTTTCTCCTTGAACCTGCAGTCTTGTTCTGCTTCTAGGGCTGCATGGATGGAATTTTTTTTTTCATTTTCTATTGAATCTGCTTTTAAAAACAGATTAAACAGGGAGGGAAGTTTATTTTTTCTATTTCTGGAAAAAGCATAGGATATTTTGTTTTGTGAATTCTTGGAAGATTGGTATTTAAAACCTCTTTTTCCTTTTCTGGGAGATGTATAAAATTCAAATTCGATATAACTTTGAACACATTTAACCACTGAATTTATTCAGTTTATCTATATGCTACGTTCATAAAAACAACTACACTTATATCTATTAATTTGTAATTGTTAAAGTACTTTCTTTGTGCAGCAGCTATTTCTGTTCTAATGATACCCACAGGGTGAGCAGGAAAGAAAATAATTTGTCTTTCATCAAAACAGAATGATAGAGAAGCTTAGAATCATTGAGATTAAGTCACTCGCTCAGGGACGCATAGCTGGTAAGGGACTGGAATGAATCTTTAGGCTCCTAAGACAGTAGGCTTTCTCCTAAACTGCATCACCTTGTGAAAATATTTATGGAGATGTTAAAGGCCATTATACGGCAAAGGAGGCTAAAAGTGAGCAACATTTTGGCCATTTTCACATAGGGAAGCTTTTGGCCGTAGCTTCCGAAGCACTAGCATTGTCCACAAAATAAACACTCGCCTCTAAATCTCCACTTAACCTGGTCACCGGGCAGGTAAGGCCCCACATGACCCAGAACACTTCCTCCACCTATTTGGGGTTACCTCAAGGGGTACTCAAGTAGATAATCTTGTTCTTCTAAATGAAGCCTTGGGGTGAAAGTGTCTAAGCATAGACTAAGTAAAGTAGTGTAGTAAAAAGGTGGGGGCACTAGCATGCCAAAAAACTTGGCTAGACACACTGAAGGAAGGGCCCCATAGACATGGTCTATACTCTACTGGTCTGACCACCCCTTGAATAAGACAAACATTGAAAGTGTGTGTGTACCAGGCACATGTTTGGTGTTCCTTCATTCATCATTTTATTAATTCCTCTGGGAAGTAGACATTGCCAACCCAATTTAGGGAGAAGGAAACTGAGACCTAGCAGTGTCTTGCTGAAAGACACACACCTTGTGAATGGCAGAGTTGTTATACTAGAAACTGGGTCTGTCCAAATCTGAAGCTCATATTCAGACGGTTCATTTGGAGCTCAGTGGGAGGTAAAAGAGAATCATGGTTAAGGTCATGGTGAGGGAATACCTAGATGCTTTTCTGTTGAGGGAATGGCTTTTGATTGAACTTTTTTTTTTATTTTCCAGGCTTGGGGGGCACTGTGTGGAGTTGGAAGGGATGGAAGAATTAAATATCAGGGTAAAGGTTTCCAGAGAAAATGGTTTCAATGGCTTATTTTATAGCCATGTCAAAGGTAATTGTGTACCGGTATCTGTTTCACTACTTAACAGCACATTTTCAGGGAGATTGTTAAACATTATCCTATTAAGGCCAAATAGTCACTCTGTAGGAATGAAGTTTTGTACATATTCTTGTTCCCATAAGTTATTAGGAAGTTTACAAATTGTCCATTACTCAGTGTAAATTGCCAAAAGGAAAGGCATAGAGCAATTTTTCATTTTTTTATTTGGAAATCAGCTTGGGACTATAATGAATAAACAATGAAATGCATGTACTTTAGTCACTTTGGATGTTAGAGCTGGAACACAGGTGGGAAGTCACTGGCCCATCCCCTGTCCCTGGAAGGAGCTCTGGTTAAATAGATAAAGGTCTGCCATACTGCAGCTGTTCTCAGAGAGGGGCAATTTTGACCCTACCCCCCAGCCCCCAGGGAATATTCAGTAAAGTCTGGGGATATTTTTGGTTGTCACAATCGGAATGTGCTAGTGTCATTTAGCAAATAGAGGCCAGGGATGCTGCTAAGCATGTGACCACACAGAACAGCCCTCCATAACAAAATATAGTCTGGCCCCAAATATCAACATTGCCAAGGCTAAATTATCCTGCCTCCGAGACTAAAAAATAGGGGCTACCCTTGGAGTAGATTAGTAGGATGGAGACTCAATGTGCCCCTAACTCCCATGTCTATCACCTTTTAGGTGTAATAGAACAGTTAGCAAAGAAGGAGACCAGGCTCATACTGGACCTAGAATGCATTATGCATTTTACTGTTTGCACCTCAACTTGACCTCTGATCAATTTCCATGTGTTTCTACAACACAAGAAAATCTAGCTCTACTAAATCACTCCTCTTCAACATCGCCTGTCACAAAGCACTACCATTTACAACGTGCTTGAATTTCTAGGCAATAGGTCTGTGCAGAATGTACACCTTAAAAAAAAAATTACATTTGGGCCAGTGAGTTCCCAATCATAGCCTACTGCAGGAAATTAATAACTTCTCTGAACAGCTGCTGTAACCACTGACTTCAAGAAATGATAGTGTAACATTAAACTGCAGATTACTATCTTTTGGGGGAAATAATTTCTTTAAAATTGTCCATTCTCTGGTTTTAATGAGAAAATTAGACATTGGAATATTGATGTCAGAAGAACTAACTACTTCTCATAGTTTCCATTTCAGGTTACAAGGGTATTTCAGGATTTACAACGTGTCTAATGCAATTCTGTACCCTGATTCAGAGATTTGGGGATACTGAGGCAAAATTACTCAAGAGCAGCAGAACAAAGGGTAAATGTGAAGAGTAGAAAGATGGTACCTTCTTAGCTACACCCTTTGATAGCCTCTATACTGCTTTGTCTGCTGCTTCAAGACAGACTCTGTGAGAGAGCTGGGAAGCTGTGCTCTAGTTCCAGCTAGGCCTAGCATCACTTCTATCCAGAGACCTAAAGAGCATTTGAAGCATTCCATAGAGCTTTTAACAATTTGAGTCAACCCAAATGGAATGTTCTGTCAGTTCTGGCAAAGAAGATCATTGATTAGCAAGAGAAACCAATCTAATTCCCAAAGTCAGAGCATCAACGGAAGGGGACAGAGCCCTGCACTGGCAGTTGGCACCTCTTCCCAGCTCTACTGCTGACCTGGATCCCTCTCCTATCTGCTCCAGGCAGTTCTGTCATGGTTCAGGGAGCAGGCTTTTGTAGGTGATACTGCCTTCTGATACTGCTGAGGTGAGCCTCAGCCTTCATGCTCAGCCAATCCATGAGACAGCAAGAAGACATGGGTCTGCAGCCTTGGGCTGTCTCTTGGTCTGTCTCAGGGAAACCTAGGGAAGAAGGGCTCAGTGCGAGGTTCTCTGTGTGCCTCTGGCAACCCCTTGTAAAAAGCTGGTTCTGTGTGGTGATTTACAAATGAGAGATGGAAGGGAATGGGAACAGAGCTATGACAGAGGAGAGAATGGCACATGAGCAAAGGCAAAGTTTGCTCAGGGATGGCAAGCAGTTCAGCCAGGTATAGCAGCAGGTTGTATGTGAAGGAAAGAACAAGTGACTGGGTTAAAAAAGTGGGTTGAAAAATCTAGGAAGCCAGACTGTAGAAAGTGTTGAATGCCCAGTAAGGGAGTTTGGGTTTTCCATTGTCTTCACTGGGCAGTCAAGGCATTTATATGACTTCACATTTACATGTTGACATCTCTGTCTCTTCAGCTAGAGAGTGGGATCTTTGAAGTCAGAGGCCTGTTCTTTCCCCCCATCTCCAGGCCTCAGACAAGGCTGAGGTGGAGACGGGGTGGAGAATCCACTCTTTTGCTTTCAGATAGGGCTGCTGTAGGACAGCCCAGCCCCAGGCCTGTGCTGCAGTGTAAGCTGAGCTCCATGGTTTCATTAGGGAGCAAGGATTTGCACCAAGATGGCTACTCCAGCCAAGAAGCAGGTGAGATGACCATGGGACATCCCTGCCTTCATTTGCTTCTGTAGCTCTTTAGGTATTTTGCTTTCCTCATCTAAAAATCAGCTGCAAATGTGAACCCAGGTACAGACATTATCAGGCTGGCTCACACCCAGATTAGGCTGGCACCTTTTTTTTTTTTTTTTTTTTCTGAAGTCTATTTCTAGAGTAGTATCAGTGTCCAATGTTATCAGGAGCTGGAGAGACTTGAGCCCCAGTGCCTTTCCCAGGATGGAATCACAGGGAAGTTGTGTTGGGCAACAGGAAGAGAGCAGGATGGATAAGGAAGGAGGCCCTTGAGGCATCAGGCCAGTGAGGAGAAGCAAAACCACTGAGATATGTTTCCCTCTCTGTGTAATGGAAAGCAGGTTACTCTACTCTGAGCCACCAGTTCCTCAACTTTAAATAGTGATTACAAACCTACTTTGCAAGAATATTATAAGAATTAAATAGAATCATATATACAACCTAGCATGGGGTCTGCTATCATGGACCCTACCTGCATGCCATGATGATATGCAAAAGGCATCTGCAGGCCTTCCTCAATCCATTAAGTTCAACACTTAATAATCAAATAGAATATCCAGCCAAATCTGACTCTCGCTCCTCTAAATTTCCACTGATTTTATAGTCAGTTGACAGCAAGGGTGTCTCCCTTATTAGTGAAGCATGGGGGCCCTTTACAGCCTTTGTGTCCCTGAGCCCTTGGCTTCTAGCACAGTGCCTGTAGGCAGGACATTACAAAATTATAAACCAAATCCAATTTTTTTTTAATTAAATGATTTCTATTTACAAAACAGGACTTTTTTTCTGGGTTTTCTATTGACCACCCCACCCTGATTTTAAAATCTAAGGAGGAAATGACCCGTGACTCTGTGATTACCCCTCTCACTGGAGCTCTGGTAGGTTTGCAGAGTCTCTGCCAACTCCTAACATCTGGCACCTGACCTCACTCTTCCAGGATTCAGTTTCCTCATCTGTGATAGTCCCTTTCTGGACTTGCAAAATGTGTTTCTGTGCCTGTTGCAAGAACATGTTGGACTAAAGTTTCCAGAGACATAAACTGTCAGACCTGGATGGGGTGGGGGACCTCATGAGCATCTGGCTCAAGTTTCCTAACTTCGCTTGAATCTCAGATCTCTTTGAGAATCGGATGAAAGTGGTGACTGCTAAAGCTAGAAAAAGGCACCAGCAGGCATAATGGTGGATGCAATCTCAGGGGTTTCGTGACTCTCCTGAAGCCCTTCTAAGGATCCCAGGCTAGGAATCCTTGGTCTAGGTTCAGAAACCAAGGCCCAGAGAGGGGAAGGCTTGTTCAAGGTCATCCAATAAGTCTGTGAATAAAACTTCAGGGTCATCCAGTAAGTCTGTGAATAAAACTTCATCTCTTGTTGCACATTTTGCAGTGACTGTCTCTCATACATGCACACATGTCAGCATTACTGTCTGAAAGCATTTTTCATACATATTTTCTTACAGCAACTCCATAAACTCATCAGAATTGGTATTATTACAAGTGTCTGAAATACCTGGAGCCTATAAGGACTCTGTAACTTCCCTAAAATTCAACAGTTAAGAGAGGGTACAGTTTGGACTTTAAATCTGGGAGTCCTGATTCAAACACATTTTCTCTCTGCCACATCACAGTTCTGTAAGCAACCTAGTGTAACCTTAGGGAGAGTGAAATAGATGCAGAAAGTGGCTTGACAAAGAACCACAGGAACAATGCAGGTGGCTGATTAATCCAGACAGGGAGCATCTAGAAAGGCTTCATGGGCCTTGGATGGGATGGTAGAAAGGGCAAGGAAGGTTTTGTCTGCCTGGAGGCACAGCATGGGCAACATTATTTCAGGTACGATAAAAAAAGACAGAGACATAACTTCATCATGGGAATACGGAGGTGTGTGGAGAATAGCAGGTTTCCCAGGCAGTGAAGCTGTCAAAATAAGCAAATAGAATCATTACTACTCTATCACTTTAGCAAGTACCACCATCAACACCCTAGCGGCTATTCTTCTGTATTTACATGGGGTAAACTAGTTTCCTATCCAGGATCCAAATGCACTTTACATAGTTATTTTCAGGGCGCTAAAGTTTGCTTTAACACTTCTTAGCAGGAGATCACTTGTTTCCTTTTTCTGAAATCTTTCCATACAGTAAGTACTTTATGAGGAGATAGCAATTTATTA
Organism: Rhinopithecus bieti; assembly: GCF_001698545.2. Taxonomy (NCBI): domain Eukaryota; kingdom Metazoa; phylum Chordata; class Mammalia; order Primates; family Cercopithecidae; genus Rhinopithecus; species Rhinopithecus bieti. Next base: position 4,268,497 of record NW_016805181.1, on the reverse strand, counting down.
CAAAGGTTAATGAGCTTTTGTGTATTGAGTCATTCAAGTGTAGCCACCTGCTGGCAAAGACGACATTATATCTAGTTCATCTTCATAAGCTTTAAGAACGCTTCAAATTTAAGTGTCTATAGCTATATGATTGTGATGATTCTAGAGGTCAGTTTACCACAAAAGAGATTTGCCCCTGAGATCCCAGTGCCTGGAAACGGAAGTTTTAGAATTAAGTGTAGTAAATTTTATATTGATTGATCTTCTATATGTCCCAACACAATTTACTCAATTCCTCTAGAAGGAAGGGTGGATTTTTTCCAGTCAGGGAAAAGCCCTGTCTCTGGACACAGGACTCTTTCTCACCTCAGAAATGGGATGGGGGCATCCCATTTCCACCCTAAATGCTCCAGAAACCTTTTGTTAGTTTTTAAGTGCACTCTATACAAATTCATTTGTTTGGTTATTTGGCAATTCATTTATTCATTTGCTTATTTAACAAGTACTTACTGAACATGGCCACATGCCACCTTGGGGACACCTTGATGAGCAAGGTAGGTGTGCTCCCTGCCTCCTGGGGCTTACCGTGCACCAGCAGCGTTAAGCCCCAGGACTCTCTTGTGGATCTGAGGACAACTGAGGATCCTCTTGCTTCCTGTCTCCATTTTCTTAATTTCTGGCCCTATCCTGATTTCCAAACCAGTGCTGGACTCTAAGTTTGGCAAAGAGGGTCGTCTGTCTTTGGAAGGTGTGGATAAGGACAGAAAATCAGTGGCAGCCCTGTAAATGTATGAGACAACCTGTCCTCTTCTCCTCCTCAAGATGACAATCTATCTAATCACCAGGACCCAAGGAAAGCCAGTACAGTTAGTGTTAGGAGAGGAATCCCTTCTTTCAGTGCTGGAATTGACAATATCATTGGCCATGTGGTAAGGTAAGCTCCTCCCATCACCTAAAATGTCAGCTCAGTCTTTCTGGTGCTCTGACTCTTATCTGTTCTTAAGAGCCCAGTTATATTTCTCACTCCACCAGGCCCCCTTTCCTGACACCCAACTTTCTCCCAGCTCTCTCCTCTTATGAACTTCTATAGCCTTTGCCTGTGTTCCCCATAGAGATATGCTGCTTGTTTCTTTAGTCAGATTGCCAGATGCTTGTCTAAGGGGTCTTATCCCTTGTGCATATGGAGAAAAAAAGCATGCAAAAAATTCTCTTTGACTTAAGTGTAAAGCCACTAGATTGTGGCTTCTTTGGAGGAGGCAGACTAATACAATGCTTCAAAGAGTGATCGCTTGAGTTAGACTGCCTAGGTTCAAATCTAAGAACTATGTGACCTTTAGCAAGCCAGTTAACCTTACTGTGCCCCCATTTTCTCATCTATAAAAGGGAAATGACAATAGCACTGACTCCTAGCATACTTGCAATAATTAAATTATTCAACCTAAGATAGAACAGTGCCTGAAACTTCAGTGAGCATCAATAAAGTTACCATTAGAGTCTCATGCTTAAGGATAAGACATCTCACAACAACACCCCGTAGAATTCTAAACAAATAGATGTAAACGGAAATTTAGAAGTAATATGATACAATCTCCTATCTGATCCTTAGAATTGATTGGTAAAAGAATAAGGAAGTAAACTAAGCCTTTAAAAATATCTAAAAAGCCTTTGTGAATCTTTAAATACTAGCATATTAAAAGGAGCACAATAATTGGACTCACGAGAATACTCACTCTTGAAACCTCTGGTCACCATGTAAGTAGTTTCCAGGGGCCGCCATTCTCTGAGAAGGCCCAAAGTAGTCCTGCTGGAGAGACCATATGTAAAGGCCCTGAAACTATGTGAAGAGAGAGAGGGATAGAGGCCCAGCAAACTTCAACTGACATTCCTACAGACCCTTCTTTTCCAGATCCTGACCGCAACTGCATGGGAGACCCTATGCTAGGACTGCCTGGTCCCTCTTTTCTCAAATTCCTCAGAACTCTGAGATATGACTCAGAAATTGTGAGATGTAACAGAATGAGTGCTATTACTTTATGTCACTAGGTTTTGTGATGATTTGTTAAACATCAATAGATAACCAGAACAGATTTTTATTTATCAATTGAAATATTTTTTTATTTCTCCCTCCAGGAGTGAATTCAGGAGAAGTTTCCGTCTAGTTAAAATGGCCACCTCTTCCCAGGTTCTTTGTACATTAGTGGGAGGGAAAAAGGTCATTTTATCTTGTAAGAAATCAAATAGTGAGCTTTCCCTCCACCAGAAAAACAAGGAGAATACATACACAAAAGTATGCTTGCTTTAAATTTAATGCCATTGCATCATAGTGGAGCATGGGGGAAAAGGTTGTGCTGTGTGACCCTGTGAAACACAAAGCTTGCATGCCCAACCTGGGGAGCAGTGACTCTTCTCATTCTCAGCCAGCCAGTGGATTGGGCTTGATGCTCATGGTGCCCACTCTTCCACAAGCTTTGGGCAAGGATCCCAATGAAGGCTTTAATGGTGATTGCGTGCTGCATTCCTCCTTGGACCCCTTTCCAGTATGATGAGCTCTAAGGAAGCAGCACATAAAGCAGCACAGGAAATGCAAGACATCTGTACTGGAGCCTGGGAACACTTTCCCCAGTCCCCTTGCTGGTGTGGTCCTGGCATGGAGCTGGGCCTCTGGAGAAATGAATTAAAGAAACAAGTTCGGTGGAGAACATGGGATTCCACTTCCATTCATCTTCCTTATTTTGCAAACACCGCATTCTGCAAATCCCATGCCAGTAAAGCTCTTGGATCAGTCCTCAAATTCTTCTGGATCCTTTAGGGAGGAGATGTCAGGGCTGGCCAAGAATCTAAGTGAAAACTGATGACAGAAGCTGACATTAATCAGCTACACAGTATGTTCTTCCCAGCAGGTTTCTTCCAATAAATCAAAGGCCAGCAAATCCGAGGGGTGTTTAGCCATGAGAGAGCAACTGTTTGCTGTTCTCTTTCCTTGCTAAAGATGATGAATCTAATGTTTAATTGAATCCAACACTGGTGGCCGTGGGAGTATTTGCCGTAGGTGTTGGGTGCACATACCATGTACAGTCACATTTCCTCACGGGCCAGGGGCTTTATCCAAGCATCCCCCTGCTACTCATGGTTCACCATCTATATTGATGCCTCCTGGCCAAACAGAGTCACCACCCTATCTATGATCTGAAACAGACTCACTCTTTCAAATTGGAATACTCAGGCTGTTTTGGTGACCAAACAATTTATTTTCCTTCCTGTAAGATCTAATTAAGATACTTAAAGATATTAATGTAATAATGTCTGTTTAAAATCCAGCTCTTTCAACGTCAATATGTGTGGCAGCAGGAGTGCTGGATTCAAAGGACAGGATAGCCTTAGGTCTGAGGCTTTGCCCTACTCATCCTAGCCATGCTACCTGAACTACCTCATTTTGCCTCTCTGAGCCTCTTTTTTAAAAATCTCTGAAATAAGGATTAAATCTATGTAATTGATTTGTGATAAAGATTAATGAAGAAAATGGCTTGTGGAGACTGTTCTTATGCTGAGAAACACTATGAACATAAAGAATACAATTATTATGATTTGTATCATTAATAATACAGTATTTTCTAAGGAGCATGAAAAATGATAGTGGTTCATATAGCAGGAAGTTCTGGAGGAGAAGCATGAGAAAAGCAAACCGTAGGGTCTCAACAAATCCAATACAAAACTCTCTTCTAGGACAATATCTTGATGGAGATAAGATCTTTATCTCCAAGGCAAGACCCATAACATATCTATACTGGGCCCATAAATCGGAAAATTGTGAACCAAATAACTATTCCAGGATCAATTACTTGGATAATTAAGACAAGTAAGTGTTACTTGTGTGTGAATGATAGTTTAATTACAAAGTTAATTTGCATAGTTTTGGAAGGTAGACTTAGCTATGCTGATATAATTCTAACTTTTTCAGTTTCCACCCCAAAAACGTCTTGGTCTCAGTAAGAAAAGGAATATGAAGTCTGGCTTTTTTTTTTTTAAATCACAGGACCCATATCTTTAATACAGTTTTTTCAAGGTCAGGGATACATGTGCAGGCTGTGCAGGTTTGTTACATAGGTAAACATGTGCCATGCTGGTCTGCTGCACAGATCATCCCATCACCTAGGTACTAAGCCCAACATCCATTCTTCCTGATGCTCTCCCTCCCCCACACCCCCAGCTGAAAAGGCTCAGTTTGTGTTGTTCCCCACCATGTGTCCATGTGTTCTCATCATTGAACTCCCACTCATAAGAGAGAAAATATAGTATTTGGTTTTCTGTTCCTGCATTGGTTTGCTAAGGATAATGGCTTTCACCTCCATCCATGTCCCTGCAAAGGACATGATCTCATTCCTTTTTATGGCTGCATAGTATTCCATGGCACATATGTACCACATTTAATGATTATCAAAATAATTAATACAGTCTAAATTACTTATATTTATATTTTTTAAACATTATTACATTTATTTTGATGTTAGAGTCTTACAATTGTCCTAAAATAAGAAGGAAAATTATCATACCTATCTAGAGACTGAGAAACTGAAGTTCAGATAGAAAGCAATTTGCCTGAGGTCTCATGGATACCTGGTGGCACCAGATCAGAATTTTCTGGGACAGAATTTTCTGACTCTTCATCAAATCTATATATGCCTTATGCTTTTAGTGATCACCTTATTTGAAAATGTAAAAAGTTAGGATATCTAAATTGCTTAAGACAATTTTGTGACAGGCATCAGTACCATCAACAATATAAGCCTAGACATCTCATAAAAATGTATCAAAGAACCCAGTATGTAGATCAGTACCCCACATCCAGAAATATATTTATTAAAAATGATATGTGCAAATACTTCTTCTATTCACCTTCTCCTACAAGAATCAGTGTGACATAATGTTTACACATAAAATATTGGAGTTGAACCGATTCAGGCCACTTACTAGTTCTGTTACTTTAAGGCCTTGATCTCTTCACATATAAAATAGAGCCAATATTGACCTAATCGGCTGTTGTGAGGATGAAATAAGCGAATCTAGCCTTGTTTCTACCTGGTAATTTGGGTCGCAGCTCCAAGTTTACCCTATCAAGGGAGGCTTTTCCAACTTCAGAAGCTAAATCTCCTTTCCCTCATTGTCCATTTCTCTTGATGCCACCATGCTATTTTCTTTTTTGAAGAAGTTTTTCCTGTCTAAATCTATGTGATTGTTTGTTAATGAGTTTATTATTCATCTTTTTTCTCAAAACTGTGGGTCTCAAGTGAGTAAGAACTTGACTCTAAAGGACACTAGAATATAGTTAGGTACCAATCCACATTGCATTGAATGTTTATAGCACCCCTGATATTGTGCAACGCTCAGTCTTTCCAGCCATATAAGTGGCAGCCCTGCTGTTTCACAATGGATACTTAATTGGTCTTTATGTGCACAAAGAGCACAATAACATTAAACATATATTGCAGGCCAGGTTTTGTGATAAGGACAAGGAATATAAAGAAGAATAAAACACAGCCTCCACTCTCCATAGGCTCACAGTCTGGCACTGAAATGTTTTATTTATTTATCTATGGTTCTGAGATTAAAATACAGTAAGATAGCTAGCTTTATATAACTTTCTAAATATAGAACCCATTTGCAAAACACCTTACTATTTTGTATCATTTGTATCATGATGATCATTAACATCATGACTGAACCAACATTATGATTTCCTGACTCTGCTTCCTGCAAAGTTCTGTGCCAGTTGCCGTGGGGGCACAAAAATGACTAAAGCATAGTCCTAAATTTACTATATTCTAAATGTGGTTAATATTTTAAATTTTCACATTCATCGAGGATGAAAAAAATCCATGGCTTCATGATACCTAAAAGCTATAAGATAGTGTGTTGGCTTATGCCTAGAATACAAATAAACCCAAGCTGTGGCATTCATTCCATTCCTTAACTAATGACAAAATATAGAAAGGTCACCGTTTGCTTACAGTAGGTCCAACGTAAGCATTCAGAGTCTTATGTTGAAATTCTGTAATCCAAATCTTCTTTTGACGAGGTCAGGTTGGTATTAGCAGAGGGGAGTGCATTTTTTCCTCACACCCAGGTGGACACACTTGCTCACGTGGCAAAATCAGCATCCTGCTATTTACCAATAATCAGAGAGGCCAGATCCTCAAAAGCCATGGAAGCCAAGTCCAGTGGAATTGCCACCATGGCCAGCAACAAAGGCTGCTGTCAGTGTATGTGACAATCCACAGTAGTGGTGCTATAGCTGCTTACGCTGCACAATTTACATTAAAGAACAAAGGGCACAACCAAGCTAGACTGTGCTTGTCATAAGTTCCAATGGCACATTCAAGGGCATTGAGAAATTGAGGGACAGCATTATCTTGAGAAATATTTTAATGCCTTGCTCAAAATTCTAACTCCCTTCCCTGTTCTCTGATGCCTCCTTCCCAAGCCAGCCACAACTCTAAAACATGTCTGTCAGAGCTTGATTTTTCCTTAGTCCTCCCTCACATTAGTTCAGTCAATGTGGTACATTATCAGTTAACATTTCACAGGTTTATATAAGGGACTTCAGAGACCACCATGTCTAGCCACTCAACTTATAAATGACCATCTAAGAGAAGAGTTGGCTCCAAGAAATGACACAGTCTTCTAGAAGACAGGCTTGCTTTTACCAGGAATGTGAGAAACCTCTACTTTCTGTAAAGATAAATGAAGGAGGAGGAAGAGGATCTTGAAGAAAAATCTGGAGCTTGTATAGATGTCCAAAAAAACAGCAACTCACAGAGTTACTTACGAGTCATGTAAATTTATATAGTAGTAAGTGAGTATGCCAAGTGAATGAACAGGTCCACATGTGCTCCTGGGCTAAAGGCAGAGTATTAAAAAGATGAAACTCCCTTCCCTTCCCTTCCCTTCCCT
>NW_016805181.1:4225406-4261343 GCF_001698545.2 Rhinopithecus bieti | reverse complement strand
CTCCTCTCCCTTCCCCTCCTCTTCCTCCTCCCTTTCCTTGGATATTACCCTCCCTTCCTCCTCTCCTCTCCTCTCCTCCCCTCCCGTCTTCTCTCTTCTCTCTTCTCTTCTCCTCTCCTCTTCTCCTCTTTCTCTCTCTCTCCTCCGCCATCATCACCACTACTGCCACCACCACCATCATCATCATCATACAAGCTATTAGAAGAGGAGTTAAGATACTAGTAGAGACAAATTGGCAATGTAATGATTTAAGCAGAGAAGGCTAAGAGGGAACTTTCAGGAATGATGTCAGGATTAGGGAAATAGAAAGATAGTAGAATTGTCAAAGGGAATCAAAATATTTCTCAAAACGAGGCCTGCTGAGCCAAAGAGAAATTAAATGAATATGCTGAAGTTTAGTTTCCCAGCTTTACATAGGAAATTGAAGATGGTTTTGTGAAAGACAAGTGGGGAAAAGGTGAGTCTATAAACCATTATCCATTCAAAGTCTTGATTTAAAACACTTGCTTTTAAGCACACTAAGGATTCAATATGTATTTGTTAAAATTTGCAAAGTGATTTTTTTTCTCAATTTTTTTGAACAAAATACCTTGAGGAATTGGAAACATGCCAACCAGAAAAAAAAAAAAAAAAAAAGATATCCCACATAAAGGATACTTCTGGAATTTTACGGGCTATACGCCAGAAACTTCCCAACCAAAGACTTCTTCTCTCCCCATCTCCACCATTTTAGGCTGAGATGGCAGGGGACTGGGCCTCAGGGGCTGCAGAAAATAGAGGCCCTGGGGCTTGGCTTCAGAATATCTTAGATGTGTTTCCAGCACTAGGTTACCTTCGTATTGGTGGAAAAGTCAGGAAAGGAAAATTGTAGACAAAGTTTCATCCTGACTTGAAATGTCCTTAAAAGGCAATGTTGATGACTTTTCCAAGTGTGTGGCCTATCTGAGTAACAGAGAAACATGTTTCTTTGTGGAGTACTTGGATATTCTTGAGATCTGGATCCAGGCTGGGAAAGAGAAAGCACATGATTGAGGTTCATGCTTGGTTCACAGTGGATTTGTTCCCCTCCTGCTTCCTACCCTATTATCTGATGATATAGGATCCCCTGATGTCCTGTAGGGTCATGAGTCTGCCATTTGGAAAAGGCTGCAAAATCTACTCTGTCCTAGGAGGCATGACTGTATGAAGCACAGGGTGGAGTATGCAGGCATTTCCTCAATCCCAAAGGAGTGCAAGCCAGGAGACCCCTCTTTGAGGCACCAAAGGAAGGGGAGAAAAAAGGATGGGAGAACTATCTAGGAAGAAATATGGGATGATCAAATTACTGCAGCTAGAAGAATTATGAGGTTAGTTGTTCATTCCACCACCTCTTGTTTGTTTCCATACATGGAGGAGTGACTTTGATCCTTAGGGTAATTGCAGTGTATAGGGGAAAAGAGGAGGAAAAGTGGGGGTGAGCAGATGCACCAGGTCTCTCAATCTCACTGGCCACCACAGGCCAGCCTGGCTTACACAAGAGAACAGGAAAGGACAGTGTACCCAGTTCAGAGCATGCAGTGGTAGATCCTCAAAGAACACCTGGAGGAAGGCTAGAAATGGAAAGGAATAGATAAATATGGAGAAGAATGGAGGGAGAAAAGGCAGAGGAGTGGAGACTAGTGTCTAAAGTGATGAGTGGAGAGAACAGTCGTCTGCATGACTCACAGCTCTCTGCCTCTTCTCTTCTGTACCTGTAAATAATGATAATACCTTAATTACCTTCTCCTTGTGATGCAGTTTCTAAGAGCTTTTAATGTACTTTCTCATGTTCCCCACAATAAGCAGGCTATAAAGGCAGCCTCTGCAATCTCATTTTATAAATTAGTATGTTGAGGCTCAGAAATGTTTAGGAGTCCCTGGAGTCACATAGCTAATAAGAGGAAAGGAGGGTATTGCACCTCAGTTGTCACCATGAAAGGAGGGGAGGCAACAGTCATTTGTCTAGAGACTCACCACAGTCATTTCATGGCTCAAGACTTTCAGGGAGCAGCCAGGAAAAGAGAGACACATGGCAAGAGGTCTGCAGCAAGACATTTGGAGAAAAAGGCCAAAGAGACAAGAGGTTAAGGGGAGAGAGGTGTGAAGGAAAGAAAACACTCCATCTGTAGCTGCAGCCTCTGCATCATCGTGTTTCAATTAACAGACTGTGTCCTGGACTGGGGAATGGATGAAAAGATAAACAACACCCACGCAGACTGACTAAGGCCTCTGAGACAGCAGCAGCGTGGAGAGGAGCCACAAACAGATTCTCACCCAGGTCTTCCAGGGGTAAGAGGGGAGGAAAGTGCCTATGAGACCATCAGCTGGGGCCAAAGAGGGTAGGAGACAGGGTGGAATGTGCCAGCCTCTGCGCAGAAGTGGCATAAGAACAAGGAAAGAGTAAGCAGTGTGGCAGGTGTCTTTTCCTCATCAATCCTTCGTCCTCAGACCCCTGCTTGGCCACCCCTGAACCTCACATTCCTGAATGATTCAGTGTCATTATTGATTCCTGCTGTGAATTCACAAGACTGGAGGGGCGGGAAGATGACTTGAGCATAGCAGGCCTCCGAAAACATGAATTTGGCCTAGTTAGCACCCCAGTGCTCTGCTCTTTGCAGCTTTCTGCACCCACAGGATTTTATTAGCTAGAACACCACCTATGCTATTGCATCCTTAATGTTTTCATAAGAAAATGTTCATTATTTCAGCCAGTTATTCACTCATACAATAAACACATTTACATACGCCTTCACATATTCAATAAACATTATTGTGCAGCAGGCACCTTGCTAGAAATGAGAGCTGTCTAGCCTTGAAGGTCCCAGCCTTCTTGGAGAACATAGCCTGGTGAGAAATCCAGGCAGGTCAGGTGACAATTTCAATGTAGGTGTTAGGGAAGATGTGATGGAGGCAAGTGATGGTGGAGCTGGACTGGGCCAAGTTGGAGGCTGGGTAGTGGGTGGGAGGAGAGCCTGGGCAATCTAGGAGGGGAGCCTAGAGGTGCCACAATCCTGTAGGAACCAGACTCCATCCCAAAGGTCATCCTTTAGTACCCAGAAATTGACTTTTGTCCTCATGGCTCTAGATGGCTAGTAGAGCCATAAGCATGAAAAACAAACTCAATGGATAGCATACTACTTGATAGTCCTAGGAATTAAGAAGTGTCTTCTTTCATGCTTATTTTTTAACCATCATTCGTTTACGACCAGTAGTATGTGGAAAATCCAGCCTTCCCATGTGTTGGTGGGGTATGAAGTTACTTCTAAGGAGGTGAAGGGACTGGGGTTGGGGCACCTGGCATCTTCCACCTCTGATGTGTTGACACCACACCTGATTGCAGTCATGGTCTTTGATGACCTGGTTCTACTTGAGGCTGTAGCTACAGAGTTATATCCTTTCTCATTTTCCTCCCACTGCATCTTTCTACTTAGAAAGATTAAGCAGCCCACAGCCTGGAAGGTGGTGTTATGGAAGCACTGAACATGGCTCCAGGAGTCCAGTGAACTTGGAGCAGGGCCCTTAGAAAATTTTGTAATATGAGATAAGCCATTTCAATAATGAGCCTGTTTCTTGTAAAATCAGAGATGGCAATAATACCTACCTGAAGATTTTTATGAACATTATATTTTAGATGCAAGTAAGTCTGACAAGTCATTCCATAAAAATAATAGTTTCTTTTCTTTTCTTTTTTTTTTTTTAGATGGAGTCTCTCTCTGTCACCCACGCTGGAGTGCAGTGGCATGATCTCAGCTAACTGCAACCCCTGCTTCCCACATTCAAGCAATTCTCCTGTCTCAGCCTCCTGAGTAGCTGGGACTACAGGTGCCTGGACCACTCCCGGCTAATTTTTATATTTTTAGTATAGATGAAGTTTTGTCATGTTGGCCAGGCTGGTCTCAGACTCCTGACCTCAGGTGGTCCACCCACCTCAGCCTCCCAAAGTGCTGGGATTATAGGCGTGAGCCACCGCGCCTGGCCTCTTTTTCTTTAAAGGGGTTTTCTTTTCCAAAATATTTGCAATCCTAGGAAATTGAGGGTCTCTTAAAAAAAAGGAGGGGGAAGTAACTCAACCACAAAAACTCTGTGCTGACCTGGATTTGAGGAAGACTCCATAACTAACAGCTCAAATTTCCTTCTCTCTTGGCTGACAGAATTGGAGGCAAGACCTGATACTTATCTACTTCCATCTGTTTCTGTGTGCAGACTTATTATAATGAGATGTTTCTATTCCAAAACAGTGGCCCCTTCTATACAACTGTGCAAAGCATTTCTCTAAATTTCCTGGTGTTTTGCTCTGAGGCTTCCAACTGCAAAATCAAGAAGTGCTGAAAAGATGGCTTTTTCCTGACTTATTTGCTGTGGGGCAGTCCCTGGGGAGAGGAGGGCTGAGAGACAAACTTGGGGTGCGAATGTGATCTACAGAGCCCTTCCTTAGTTTTCAAGTCCCCCAGTATCCGGCAACCCTTCCCTGAGCACATCCTCAGCTTGAGCCAGGTTGGCTTCCATGTTCCCTAAACATAGCCTCTTTTCCCATCTGTGTGGTTTGGGTTTATCTCTCTGCTCTTTCTTCCCATCATTCTTTATTGAAGTCTTGTATCCAATTCAAATGCCCTCTTCTGAATTTCTCTGACTGCCTAATTACACTCCCACACCTCAAAGACACCACAGCCCTTTCTGTGACCTCCTAAAGGGCATGGGTCTCTTGCTCCCTAATATCAGAGTTCTTGATATCCACAGCTGATGTGCTGGATGCTTCTCACACTGGTGTTAGGAGAAGTCATAGAGAGATTCCTGGGTGGGAGAATGGATTTGTACTCATAGATTATCCTGTGTTTCTGCTTTTTCCTCTATAAGAGAAGAGATTATATGAATTAAGTCTTGAGCTTCTATGACATCAGCTTTGTAAATGAAATTCCTGCTGAACTACTCTTTGGCCACTATTTAAGTAAACTACTATTTTTTTTGGTCATGCAAGAGTAACCTCTCTGTGTGCAACAGGTGTCCCAACTTCAACCCCCACCCAAAGCCCTGCTTCCCATCTGTAGCTCCGGCCCCTCACTCCCCACCCCATCTCCAAGCTTAGGTTGTGCTATGCTCTACAACTGGGGATAATAGAAGGGTGGGTCATGGGATCATCTGGACAGACTGAAATCTTGAGCATTGCTCTGAGGGGAAGAGCTTTCCACAGGCACAGGCAGGTACTGAGGAAGATTTGCTGACATCTGATAAAATAAATCTGATGGATCTGGCCTTCTTCTGACCCCACTGGTTTCCAGGAGCCTCCATTCCTACAAGTCCAAACCTCTACTTAGAAACTGAGTGTTAGAAACTAAACGTTTGTGTCCTCCCCAGATTCTTATGATGAACCCGTAATCACCAATATGAGGATACTTATAGGTGGGGCATTTGGAAGGTAATTCATTTTAGATGAGGTCATGAGGGTCGAGCCTCCATGATAGGAATGATTCTCTCCTAAGAAGAGGAAGAGGCCAGAACTCCCCTCTCTCTACCATGTAAAGATACAGTGAGAAGTTGTCATATGCATACAATGAAGAGGGTCCACACCAGACACTAATTCCAAGGCACCTTGACCTTGGACTTCCCAGCCTTCAGAACTGTGAGAAATAAATGTCTCTTGTTTAAGCCACCCCAGTCTATGGCATTCTGTGATAGCAGCCCCAGCTGGTTAAGATACTGAGGATGTATATGATAGATATATTTACCTCAAGTTGCTTTTAGGGAAGGCATGTGGAATGCAAGTCTTGGCATAGAAGCCTATGCACCCTGGTTGGTGTAGCCTGACCTTCAATTATTGCTTATAGACATGGAACCCAAAATGTTAGATTCCAGGCTTTAGAATTCCAGGCTTTGGAATCTAACATTTTGGGTTCCATGCCTGTAAGCAATATGTTCATAGGAATGGCTCCTATATGAGAGTGAGCTGACAATCTTACTTTATAGAACACATATTTTCTTTTTTTTGCAATTTTTCCTACTTCAAGAACAAATAAACCTGATATGCCATGAGCATAGGTTTATAGACAAACTGTAACTTAAACCTCAAAACAGCCCAGTGAAATAAATATTATGATCCTCATTTTACAGATAAGAAACCTGAGGCTTAGAGGAGTTATTTTCTCCAGCACCATACAGCAATCAAGTGGTAGCGGGAACTGGGATAGAAACGCAAGTTTGTATTCATCCAAATCCTTTGTTATTTCTAGTGTGATCCTTGTCTGATTGTCACTTTGGAGTGCTGATGTTTCTACAGACACCTGGTTCACATGACAAATCAGACAAAAGAACTTCCAGATCATTTTTAAATGACAACCAGGGACCGTAAATGTCCTGCTTCAAAATTATGAAGTATATTTTTTATCTTTAGATTGATAAAATACTGACCACTTTTTCTTTTGACTTTTTATTACACCATACGTGCATCTTTATCATGGCATCTATAACACTTGAGCACATTATATTACATGGCAGGCAGAGTTAGAAGAACATTCCACAAAATAGGAGATTTCCTTGAGAGCAGACATTATGATTTAGTCACTGATACCCACACCACCCTGAGATCCAGGCAAGGGGTGCCTGCCCCAGGCCCTAAACATCAGGCAGCCTCATACTTTGTAGAAGATTCCTGGGAATTTTCTAAGTTATCTTCTAGTACCAATGATCACTCTGGGGCAGCAGTTTCATTTGGGTTAATGGAGCTGTTCTGGGGTCCTGTGGCCTGACCTTGGTTTTATGCTTCTAGGAGGGGGTTTGGAAAAAGGATAGCTCCTGCTGGCCAGCATAACATTTTTTTCATGGAATGGCATGAAATTAGTTTCCAGATGCATCTGATACACAGATTTTGGTGACTTAAGTAGTTTTTATAGAAAATTACTTGCCCAGAGGCCTGAAGACCTAAGGGCATCTCCAACCCGCACACACCAAGTGTCTGTTCAGTAAATACTTGTTAAATCAATCAATAAATGGTTAAATGGTCTGTGAACACTTCAAAATAAATTGAAGGATGATTCTGGTATTTTCCTTATTGTGAAACTGGCATAATTTAAGAGTCATTTTCCAAAGAAAAACCGCATAAAACTCATTCCACTAATTAGACTTAGTTTGGTGAATTGCTCCCAGAGTTAACTAATGATAACGTTGATACCAATTGGTCTGTTCAGAAAGTCATGCACTCTGTCCGTGTTAGCTAAATTCTCTGGGCTTTGGACATCAATGCTGTTGTATCCTAGATAGATTCATTAAGTGTATCTATACTCCTTAGTCACGGGAAACCTGGCATCTTTTGACAGCTGCCGTCCCTCCATGGCCACCACCCCAGGTTCATCAGGGAAGGTCAGGGAAGTCCAAGGAAGCAAAAAACAAGGAGACACACACACACACACACACACACACACACACACAAAGAGCCTGATTTATCTCAATCTTGTTCAGGAACAAAATGGCTTTTTAAAAATTATTGTTCCTACACTGATGTTAGAAATGAAATCTTCAAGAAAAATGACTTCTGGGCAGTGGAAATTCAGGTCCCAAGAGAGGAAGAAAATGAGATTTCTGTGCTAACGGCTGAAGCCACCAAGATTGTGGTATCTGATTGGCCAGTGTGTTATGTTTTGAGTGAGGCTTGACGAGAGCCGTATGTGAAACCATCATGTGATTCCATGGAAGATACCTCTCTTACTTCTTACTACGTGATTTCCAAAGGAATTGGGCCTCTTCTCAAAAATAACATGCTTCATATGAAATACAGATTCATTGGGACTTGGGAAAGTTATTTATGATCTTGGGTTTATGGCTTTAATAACTGATTCTCCAAGAGGGTGTCTGAAGAAGGAAAGCCCTATGGCTCAGGGCCAGCAAATTACACACCATGATGGAGGAGGAGGCCGCCGGTTCCTCTCATAGAGAGAGGGCTTGCCCTTACAGATGGCCTGAGCAACCAGCTTGTGTGCAGCCCCACATTAAGCACTAAGTGTAGGCACACAAGACATAGGTCTTAATCTTAAGGCCTTATAATAAAATTGCTGTAACATGAGAACATCATATGCCATTTAAATTAGCATTTAATTCACACCATAAGAATTCAGTTCTCAGGAGACTGAGAGCCTCAGAAAGATCTGGATTTAGGCAGGGTATTTTGGGCAAGATGCTGAAGATTTGATTTGTTTGTTAGGAATCTAGAATAGAATTACGGAAAGCATTTGAATAAACAACATAAAGGAAAAAACAGGTGGGAGAGTTCATGTCATTTTAAGCACAAAAGGAGACAGCATGGGTTGGATGGTAAAGATTTAGAGTAGGTCAGTAGGAATTAAGGCTGAAAGGGTAGGTTTGCTAATTTTATTCTGCTTCAATGTTTCTGTTTTAAAAATTCATTGATAGTAGCAGTCTATATCTTTATTCATAATTATTGAGTATGTATCTTAAACATATCAGAATTTATTCCAATTCCAGTGTGTATGCACGTGCAACATACATTGTTCGTATTCGTGAGCAGGTAGCAAGGGTCTGGTGTGTGATGTGAAAATCAGGGCATGGTAGGATGCAGCAATGTGACATATTCTGTATGGATATGTATGTTTTATATGGAGGGGCCTTAGCTAAGCTGAACAGAAATGTGGCAGAATCTTCCATGTCACCAAGATCTACCCAGTGGACTTTAAAGGCAGCCCAGTATTTGAGAAAAGGACCCCACCCCCCCCACTGCCCACCACCACCACCATATATGCCTTCTTAGGAGACAGTCTACCTTTGCTAAAAGACTATTTGGGAAACAATCAACTTTGGTAGGAAGGATATCCTAGCTTTATCCCACACTACAGTATAAATGATTTTATATTTCTGCCAAAATCAGAAACCAGGCGCGGGAGCCTAGAGATCTGACCCAATTATTTTGTTTTAAAGCTGTAGGCAATGGCACTAAAGGCAAATTCAGGCACTAACAATACAAAGGCAGATCTAAGCTATGCTTTTGGACTCAAAGATTATCACATATTGTCCCTGCTCCCAGAGAACTTACTGACCAGTGGAGGAGAAAAAACAAGCTCTAGTGAAATGCAGGAGGTGAGTAAAGGTAGAGATGGAGGTATAAGCTATATTCTGCAGGAATACAGAGAAAGACACAGGCTGGAGTCGTAGGGAAAGTAATGTAAAATTTCTCAGCTGTGTTTATAGGTTGAGTGGGGTGTTAAAGTTAGGAAAAATGTGGGGGGAAGAAAGATATTTCCAGCTCGAGGAACAGCATGAGCTGAGGTACAGAGAGAGTTCACAGGAAATGTGGAGGATTTGATGTAGTAGAGGGCAATGAGGCTATTGGTGCATGGGACAGAGGTCAGCTGGGAGAGCAGTGGGGCCAGAGAGGTAGTTCAGGTTTGGCTTTTGGAATATTTTTGGGGGTTGTCATAACTGGTATCCTCCGTCATATGGATCCTGGCCAAGAAGATGTAGTTGCTCGTAGAAAAAATATGAGGGAATTATCACATATAAACCAGCCAAATTGGATGTTACCCCTTTTTAATTGTTCTACTGTTATTCTGTACCCTTAGCAAAGTCTTGTTTAAATCTTGAATATCAGCCGTGCTATTAGAAAGTAAAGAAGGGGCCGGGCGCGGTGGCTCAAGCCTGTAATCCCAGCACTTTGGGAGGCCGAGACGGGCGGATCACGAGGTCAGGAGATCGAGACCATCCTGGCTAATACGGTGAAACCCCGTCTCTACTAAAAAATACAAAAACTAGCCGGGCGACGAGGCGGGCGCCTGTAGTCCCAGCTACTCGGGAGGCTGAGACAGGAGAATGGCGTGAACCCGGGAGGCGGAGCTTGCAGTGAGCTGAGAGCCGGCCACTGCACTCCAGCCTGGGCGGCAGAGCAAGACTCCGTCTCAAAAAAAAAAAAAAAAAAAAAGTAAAGAAGGGTATGTAAGTCATGACTCTTCTTTCAGCAAAATGCCAAACTCACCCAGAAATGGAAAATTCAGAGATGGGGCTGAAGGCACTGCTGGATCCAGAGGCTTTAATTAAGTTATTAAAATCTGTTCTAATAACTTTTTATTAAATTATAAACAATTTTATAGTTATTGATATGGTGTGGCTGTGTCACCACCCAAATCTCATCTTGAATTGTAGCTCTCATAATTCCCACATGTTGTGGGAGGGACCCAGTGGGAGATAATTGAATCATGAGGGCGATTTCCCCCATACTATTCTCATGGTAGTGAATAAGTCTCACGAGATCTGATGGTTTTATAAGGCGAAACCCTTTTCACTTGGCTCTCATTCTCTCTTGTATTTTGTGAAGTAAGACGCGCCTCTTGCCTCCTGCCATGACTGTGAGGCCTGCTCAGCCATGTGAAACTATGAGTCCATTATGCCTCTCTTTCTTTACAAATTATTCTGTCTCTGGTATGTCTTTATCAGCAACGTGAAAATGGACTAATACACTTACGTATTTGTTTATTTTTACTTTATCCAGCAATGTTTCTTTTACATTACTAAGGAAAACTAACAACAGAAACAATAATCATAGAAGTGCTTAGAGAAAAAGTGATATTTAGCTTTCAAACCATTTAGGATAATGTCAGTTTCCAAGTGGTATGACCATGCGTCTCCCTTGAAATCAGTAAGTTATTCAGAGAATACCTTTTAAAAAGTTTGAATATTCCCTATAGGAGCCTTGTTCTTATATGAAGAAGACCTTGCACACTGACTCCTAGAAGTATAAGCCACTCTTTCCCAAGAGACTACCCCTTATGATAGCAAGAGGGTTTTGCATAAAGTGATCTAATTCACATCACAGTTTTCAGTAGCATGACTGTGTTATTATTGAATTATTAAAGGAAATATAGTGGTTTTGGTAAAAGATACCTTAAGCAAATACATGGAAGGTAGATTGCTGATTTAACAGAACAAAAATTAGTGTCTATATTATGACCTCAGACCAGCTAAGGACTCTAGAGAACAATGAACACCCCTAAGTAGTCTTTCCTAGAATATCTGGGAGATATCCAGGCTTCAGTGTCATAAGGTTAGAACAGAAAGCTTGGCCAGTGTTTTGAATTCATACTGATGGATTGTGAATGGCATGTTCTCCACGGAGACCTTTTTTGTAATTAAATAATCTTCTCTTTCTATTCTTGTATCTTCAAGAGATCATTGAGTAATTTACTTCCATGGACTCAATTGATCTTCAAGTTTTGTGGAGCAAATATTTTATATTTACTTCTGATTAATGTCCTTTTGCTCACACATTAAGGATGACATTTATTTACCTAAAATTTTTCCTCTCTCTTATGTAAATACAGAAGTGTAGCCTCCTTGACTAGACAATTGCACATCTGAAAATTATTTGTTTTGTTTAGTTAGAGATAGGCTTTCACTCTGTTTCCCTATGCTGGAGGGCAGTAGTGGTGTGATCATACCTCACAACATCCTGGAACTCCTGGGCTAAAGCCATCCTTCTGCCTCAGCTTCCTGAGTAGCTGGGATTGCAGGTGTGTGCCATCACAACAGGCTAATTTTTAACAAATCTTTGTAGAGATGGGGTCTTGCTATGTTTTCCAGGCCAATCTTGAGCTCCTGGCCTCAAGAAATCCACCAGCCTTGACCCCCCAAAGCTCTGGTATTATGGTTGTGCGATCTACTGCACCTGGCCCTGAACATTTTTGAAGGCCCAATAACTGGAAGCATTTCACAGCTCTGCCTCATAGGCTAAAATGCCTTTTTAATCTTGGCATGGATTTCATTCTTGTGCTTAAATTTATAAACAATATGCAAGGGTAGCTGGCAAGGTGGCCAAATAGGAACAGCTCCAGTCTGGAGCTCCCAGCAAGATCAATGTCAAAGGCAGGTGATTTCTGCATTTCTAACTGAGGTACATGGTTCATCTCATTGGGACTGGTTAGACAGTGGGTGTAGCCCACAGAGCGCAAGCAGAAGCAGGATGGGGTGTCGCCTCACCTGGGAAATGCAAGGAGTTGAGAAACTCCCTCCCCTAGTCAAAGGAAGCCATGAGGGACTGTGCTGTGAGGAACAGTGCATTCAGGGCCAGATACTATGCTTTTCCCATGGTCTTCACAACCTACAGAAAAGGAGATTCCCTCTGGTGCCTACACCACCAGGGCCCTGGGTTTCAAGCATGAAACTGGATGGCCATTTGGGCAGACACCAAACTGGCTGCAGGAGTTTCTTTTCATACCCCAGTGGCACCTGAAACGCCAGCAAGACATAACCATTCACTCCCCTGGAAAGGGGGCTGAAGCCAGGAAGCCAAGTGGTCTAGCTCAGTGGATCCCCCTCCCACAGAGACCAGCAAGCTAAGATCCACTGGCTTGAAATTCTTTTTGCCAACACAGCAGTCTGAAGTCGAACTAGGATGCTCTAGCTTGATGAGGGGAGGGTCCTCTGCCATTACTGCAGCTTGAGTAGGCGGTTTTCCCCTCACAGCATAAACAAAGCCACTAGGAAGTTCAAACTGGGCGGAGTCTACCACAGCTTGGGAAAGCCACTATAGCCAGACTGCCTCTCTAGATTCCTCCTCCCTGGGCAGGGCATCTCTGAAACAAAGGCAGCAGCCCCAGTCAGGGGCTTATAGGGCTTATAGCACCTGGGGGAAGGGGCAGCTGTGGGTACAGCTTCAGCAGACTTAAACGTTTCTGCCTGCCAGCTCTGAAGAGTGCAGTGGATCTCCCAGCACAGCATTTAAGCTCTGCTAAGGGACAGACTGCCTCCTCAAGTGGGTCCCTGACCCCAATGTCTCCTGACCGGGAGACACCTCCCAGCAGGGGTCAACAGGCACCTCATACAGGAGAGCTCTGGCTGGCATCTGGCGGGTGCCTCTCTGGGACAAAGCTTCCAGAGGAAGAAACAGGCAGCAATCTTTGCTGTTCTGCAGCCTCCACTGGCAATACCCAGGCAAACAGGGTCTGAAGTGGACCTCCAACAAACGCCAGCAGACCTTCAGCAGAGGGGAATGTTAGAAGGAAAACTAACAAACAGAAAAGAATAGTATCAACATCAATAAAATGGACATCTACACCAAAACCTCATCCGAAGGTCACCAACATCAAAGACCAAAGGTAGATAAACACACAAAGATGGAGAGAAACCAGCACAAAAAGGCTGATAATTGCAAAAACCGGAATGCCTCTTCTCCTTCAAAGGATTACAACTCTTCCCAGCAAGGGAACAAAACTGGATAGAGAATGAGTTTAATGAATTGACAGAAGTAGGCTTCAGAAGGTGGGTAATAATGAACTACTCCAAGATAAAGGAGAATGTTCTAACCCAATGCAAGGAAGCTAAGAACCTTGAAAAAAGGTTAGACAAATTGCTAACTAGAATAACCAGTTTAAAGAAGAACATAAATGACCTGATAAAGCTGAAAAACACAGCATGAGAACTTCATGAAGCATATACAATTATCAATACCCAAATAGACCAAGCAGAAGAAAGGATATCAGAGATTGAAGATCAACTTAATGAAATAAAGCATGAAGACAAGATTAGAGAAAAAAGAATGAAAAGGAATGAACAAAGCCTCCCAGAAATATGGGACTATGTGAAAAGACCAAACCTACATTTGATTGGTGTACCTGAAAGTGACGGGGAGCATGGAACCAAGTTGGAAAATAATCTTCAGGATATTATCCAGGAGGACTTCCCCAATGTAGCAAGACAGGCCAACATTCAAATTCAGGAAACACAGAAAACACCACAAAGATACCCCTCGAGAAGAGCAACCCCAAGAAACATAATCATCAGATTCACCAATGTTGAAATGAAGGAAAAAATGTTAAGGGCAGCCAGAGAGAAAAGTTGGGTTACCCACAAAGGGAAGCCCATCAGACTAACAGCAGGTCTCTCTGCAGAAACCCTATGAGCCAGAAGAGAGTGGGGGCCAATATTCAACATTCTTAAAAAAAAAGAATTTTCAAACCAGAATTTCATATCCAGTCAAATTAAGCATCATAAGTGAAGGGAAATAAAATCCTTTACAGACAAGCAAACGCTGAGAGATTTTGTCACCACCAGGCCTGCCTTATAAGAGCTGCTGAAGAAAGCACTAAACATGGAAAGGAACAACTGGTACCATCAAAGGCAAAAACATACCAAATTGTAAAGACCATCATCAACCCTATGAAGAAACTGCATCAACTAATGGGCAAAATAACCAACTAGCACCATAATGACAGGATCAAATTCACACAAAACAATATTACCTTTAAATTTAAATGGGATAAATGCCCCAGTTAAAAGATGCAGACTGGCAAATTGGATAACGATTCAAGACCCATCGGTGTGCTGTATTCAGGAGAACCATCTCAACTGCAAAGACACATATAGGCTCAAAATAAAGGGATGGAGGAATATTTACCAAGCAAATAGAAAGCAAAACATTGCAGGGGTTGTATTCCTAGTCTCTGATAAATCAGACTTTAAACCAACAAAGATCAAAAGAGACAAAGAAGGGCATTACATAATGGTAAAGGGATCAATGCAACAAGAAGAGCTAACTATTCTAAATCTATATGCACCCAATACAGGAACACCCAGATTCATAAAGCAAGTTCTCAGAGACCTACAAAGAAACTTAGAGTCCCACACAATAATACTGAGAGACTTTAACACCCCACTGTCAATGTTAGATCAATGAGACAGAAAACTAACAAGGATATTCAGGACTTGAACTCAGTTCTAGACCAAATGGATCTCTTTAATTATTTTTTCTACAGAACCCTCCACCCCACATCAACAGAATGTACATTCCTCTCAGCACCAAAATGACACTTATTCTAAAACTGACCACATAATTGGAAGTAAAACACTCCTCAGCAAAGGCAAAAGAATAGAAATCATAACAAACAGCCTCTCAAATCACGGTACAATCAAATTAGAACCTACAATTAAGAAACTCACTCAAAACCGTACAACTACATGGAAATTGAACAACCTGCTCCTGAATGACTACTGGGTAAATAACAAAATTAAAGCAGAAATAAATAAGTTATTTGAAACCAGTGAGAACAGAGACACAATGTAACAGAATCTCTGGGACACAGCTAAAGCAGTGTTTAAAGGGAAATTTATATCACTAAATGCCCACAAGAGAAAGGAGGAAAGATCTAAAATCGACACGCTAACATCACAATTAAAAGAACTAGAGGAGCAAGAGCAAACAAATTCAAAATCTAGCAGAAGACAAGAAATAATTAAGATCAGAGTAGAACTCAAGGAGATAGAGACATGAAAAACCCTTCAAAAAATCAATGAATCCAGGAGCTGGTGTTTTGAAAAGATCAACAAAATTGATAGACCACTAGCAAGACTAATAAAGAAGAAAAGAGAGAAGAATCAAATAGACACAAAAAAATTGGTAAAGGGAACATCACCACTGATTCCACAGAAATACAAACTACCACCAGAGAATACTACAAACACCTCTATGCAAATAAAGTAGAAAATTAGAAGAAATGGAGAAATTCCTGGACACATACACCCTTCCAAGATTAAATCAGGAAGAAGTCGAATCCCTGAATAGACCAATAACAAGTTCTCAAATTGAGGCAGTAATTAATAGCCTACCAACCAAAGAAAAAAAAAAGAAAAAAAAGTCCAGGATCAGATGGATTCACAGCTGAATTATGTGAGAGGTACAAAGAGGAGCTGGTAGCATTCCTTCTGAAACTATTCCAAACAATAGAAAAAGAGAGAATCCTCCCTAACTCATTTTGTGAGCCTAGCACCATCCTGATACCAAAACCTGGCAGAGACACAACAAAAAAAGAAAATTTCAGGCCAATATCCCTGATGAATATTGATGAAAATCCTCAATAAAATATTGGCAAACTGAATCCAGCAGCACATTAAAAAGCTTATACACCACAATCAAGTCAGCTTCATCCCTGGGATGCAAGGTTGGTTCGATATATGCAAATCAATCAACATAATCCATCACATAAACAGAACCAATGACAACAAACACGTGATTAGCTCAATAGATGCAGAAAAGTCCTTCAACAAAATTCAACATCCCTTCATGCTAAAAACTCTCAATAAACTACGTATTGATGGGATGTATCTCAAAATAACAAGGGCTATTTATGACAAACCCAGAGCCAATATCATACAGAATGGACAAAAGCTGGAACCATTCCCTCTGAAAACCGGCACAAAACAAGGATGCCCTCTTTCACCACTCCTATTCAATATAGTCCTGGAAGTTCTGGCCAAGACAATCAGGCAGGAGAAAGAAATAAAGAGTATTCAAATAGGAAAATAGGAAGTCAAATTGTCTGTTTGCAGATGACATCATTGCATATTTTTGCATATTTAGAAAACTCCATCGTCTCAGCCCAAAATCTCCTTAAGCTGATAAGCAACTTCAGCAAAGTCTCAGGATACAAAATCAATGTGCAAAAATCACAAGCATTCCTCTACCCCAATAACAGACAAACAGAGAGCCAAATCATAAGTGAACTCCCATTTACAATTGCTACAAAGAGAATTAAATACCTAGGTATACAACTTACAAGGATTGTGAAGGACCTCTTCAAGGAGAACTACAAACCACTGCTCAAGGAAATCAGAGAGGACACAAACAAATGAAAGAACATTCCATGCTCATGAATAGGAAGAATCAATATCGTGAAAATGGCCATACTGCCCAGAGTAATTTGTAGATTCACTGCTATCCCCATCAAGCTATCATTGACTTTCTCCACAGAATTGGAAAAAAACTACTTTAAATTTCATATAAAAGAGCCCGCATTGCTAAGACAATCCTAAGCCAAAAGAACAAAGCTGGAGGCATCACGCTACCTTACTTAAAACTATGCTACAAGGATACAGTAACCAAAACACAATGGTACTGGTACCAAAACAGATATATAGACCAATGGAACAGAACAGAGGCCTCAGAAGTACCACCACACATCTACAACCATTCGATCTTTGACAAACCTGACAAAAACAAGCAATGGGGAAAGGATTCCCTATTTAATAAATGGTGTTGGGAAAACTGGCTAGCCATATGCAGAAAACTGAAACTGGATCCCTTCCTTATGCCTTATACAAAAATTAACTCAAGATGGATTAAAGACTTAAACATAATACCGAAAACCATAAAATCCCTAGAAAACCTAGGCAATACCATTCAGGACATAGGCATGGGCAAAGACTTCATGACGAAAACACCAAAAGCAATGGTAACAAACCCCAAAATTCACAAATGGGATCTAATTAGACTAAAGAGCTTCTGCATAGCAAAAAGAGACTATCATCAGAGTGAACGGGCAACCTACAGAATGGGAGAAAATTTTTGTAATCTATCCATCTAACAAAGGGCTAATATCCAGAATCTACAAAGAACTTAAGCAAATTAACAAGAAAAAAACAAACAACCCCATCAAAAAATGAGGGAAGGACATGAATAGAAACTTCTCAAAAGAAGACATTTATGCAGCCAACAAACATATGAAAAAAGCTCATCATCATGGGTCATTAGAGAAATGCAAATCAAAACCACGAGATACCATTTCATGCCAGTTAGAACGGCGATCATTAAAAAGTCAGGAAACAACGGATGCTGGAGAGGATGTGGAGGAATAGGAAGGCTTTTACATTGTTGGTGGGAGTGTAAATTAGTTCAACCATTGTGGAAGATAGTGTGGCAATTCCTCAAGGGTCTAGAACCATAAATGCCATTTGACTCAGAAATCCCATTACTGAGTATATACCCAAAGGATTATAAATCATTCTACTACAAAGACATATGCATACATATGTTTATTGTGTCACTGTTCGCAATAGCAAAGACTTGGAACCAACCCAAATGCCCATCAATGTTAGACTGGATAAAGAAAATGTGGCACATATACACCATGGAATACTCTGCAGCCATAAAAAAGGATGAGTTCATGTCCTTTGCAGGGACATTGGTGAAGCTGGAAACCATCATTCTCAGCAAACTAACACAAGAACAGAAAACCAAACACTACGTGTTTTCACTAATAAGTGGGAGTTGAACAATGAGAACACATGGACACAGGGAGGGGAACATCACACACTGGGACCTGTCATGGTGGGGGGCTAGGGGAGGGATAGCATTAGGAGAAATACCTAATGTAGACAATGGGCTGATAGGTGCAGCAAACCACCATGGCACATGTATACCTATGTAACAAACCTGCATGTTCTGTACATGTATCTTAAAGTATAATTAAAATTTTTTTAAAAATTATAAACAATATGCTCTGAAAAGTGTATTTCTAAGAAGCATATTCCTCTTATATTTTCTAATTTTAGATGAAACAAAAATTAAGAGGTATCTTACAATAACGTGTGTTTTGGTCCAATGAATTTTCAAAAGCTCAACACACTTTAGTCAAGGCCCTCTGTTTTCAGTTCAAGGCATATCCTTATTGAGGAATTCTAAAAACAGGCTCATTAATGTCCTTCTATCTAGTTATTTTTAATGCCAAGTACACTTAACATTGAGAACTAATACATTTTAATCTCTTACCAGTGGTAATTGTGAAACTCATTTTTTAATTTTTTTATTCAATGAGTTATTTAAAACAATTTCTTTCTAGATTAGTAAAGACATTGCTTTAGATAACTTTACATCTGGAACCTTTTGCACAAGACTGTCTTTGATTATAATAAAAATGCTCTAGAAACTTGCTACTCAAAAAAGGACTTAAAGACCAGGAGCATCAGCATCATTTGATGTCTTGTTAGAAATATAGAATCCCAGGCTTATCTCCAGAAATCAAAATCTGCATTTTAATAAGATCCCTGGATGATGTATATGCACATGAAAATTGTACAACCACTTCTTTACAGCACCCTCTCTCCAATGTCAAATACTACAAATACTGCAAATGTAGAGATTCAAAAGAATGAAAGGAAACATAAAAGGCTTGAGATTTGGAATTGGGAAGAACTATGTTCAAATCCTGGCTCAGTGGCTTTGAGTAAGTTACTGAGCCTCTTTAATATAAATTAACATTAACCAATTTCTGGTGCATACCAGGTGTTTAGTTAATAGGCTCAGTGTCTTTGAGTAAGTTACTGAGCCTCTTTAATATAAATTAACATTAACCAATTTCTGGAGCATACCAGGTGCTTAGTTAATGTTAGCTTCGTTTTTCCTCATTCTCACTTAAATCTAGGAACACTAATCCATTGTGCCTTGGATTACATGGTCTACACAATGTTTAATTAGCAGTTAGTTAATAGTATTTATCACGAGCAGATAAACAAGCATTCGGTGTAACAAGCTGCTAAGATTATGGGGTTAATTTGTCATTGCAGTACAACTTAATCTGATATTGTTAGCACAAAATTGCTACCAAGAGTGAGGATCAGCCAAAAAAAAAGTAAATTATGTAGCACTGGCTTACATGTCAGATGGTAGGCAGAGGCACCTGAGGATAATATTAAAGGCGGAGAAAAATGGAGATCCATGGCATGCAGTGCAAAAATGTTTGGTAAAATAATTGCCAATAGTGGTTGGGAGGGAGATCAGAAATTTAATGAAGTTATGACTCTAGAAGATGGGGTGAGAAATGAGGATGTTAATAGTGTGCTAATAGCTGTGGCATTTAGCAAAGTATTTTAACAGAGATGAGCTCAGGAAATAATTGGCTGATTTAAATAAAAGAATAATGAGAAGAAAAGTCTGAGAAAGACCCTCAGCTCCCAAAGAGGGTATGCCACCCCATGCTTATATCAGAAGTGGCTAAGAAGGATAATAATGGGGAAAAAAAAGACCTAGCCAGAGGGCAGATCCATGGGCCTAAAAGAACAAGTTATGAAGCTGCTCCCAGAGAGCAAAATCAGGGTTTAATAAAGGCACAGTCTCCTTCCTCAGGTGAGAGGAACCCGTAGTATCTCCCAGATTTCATAACTGTCCATTCAGTTACTGATGAGTGGTCTCATTCTCCCTTCACCTGTATGGTGTATTTATTATGATGATCTTATTTCATTATATATAGTATATGCCCCGTTTCAATCTCGCATGTTTCCTTTTTAGGATATGAATCTTTGGAATGAGAGGAAAAAATTCCCAAACCTAATGTATGGGCTACCATTCATGCCCCCAATATCCTGGATGTTGACCTACTTGTGATGAATGGAGGAGACTTGTATTTTCTATTGTGATTTCTATTGTGATCAATATGTGTTTAATTGCGTGGGGAAAAAAAAGTGAAGCAATCATTCAATGACCAAAAGGGCAGATGCTGTTGACACTGCTAGTATTCACCACTTTTTTTTTCCTTTTAAGTGCACAGAGAATTTCATTTATACTTTCACAACTGAGGAGGGCCATGGGACTGGTTCTAACCAAAGAAATATGAGCAGAAGTAACAAGTGTCATTTCTTGGCTGAAACAGTGAAAAGCCCTTGTGAAATTATTTAATCTCTCTCCTTTGCTGCCACAAAGACCAGAGAAGGGAGCCTCGTTCTGCCTAGGTCCTTGAGCTGGTTGGAATCCATCTCTGACTTGTGTTGGACATGATGTGGAAGCAGATAAATATATTAATTCCTGAGACTTCTGGGATTAATTTGTTACTACTGCACAATTTAAGATGATTTTCATAAGCACAATGACCACTCCACAGAATCTTACAAAGTATAATTACTCACCCAACTCAGGCTAAGCTATGAAAACCCCTAATGGATTAAACTCTTTTCTTCTAGGTCCCTCCGCCTTTCAGATTTGCTTGTGGCACCACAGACTACAGAGACTGTCACTGAGCATGCAGGATTGGCTTTACTTTCCCAGCTCTCTTCAATTTAACAAATCCAATCTGTTGTTCTAATTTTAAATCAGGAGATGCTGCAATATGAGTCATTAGGTTGTAAATGAGATATGTCAACCAGGATTTGCCAAAACTGAGAAAAGTGGGCTGAAACATAATTCTTTGGCAGGAACAAAGTAAATACCACTCTAATCAGAGTGGACAACAAATACCGTATATTTGCTCCCTGGCAATAGAGGTGACATGGATGGCAGGCAGGGGGCCTCAGAGTACAATGAGGTGGCCCTGTCAACAAGGTAGGTGACTGGGGCACTTAGAATGGAGGAGTGATTTTGAAAATAAAGGAAAACAAACTCTGGGACAACTCCATTAGCCCATCAGTTGAGCAGTCACTTAATGGGCATGTATTTATTACCTGTTACGTGTCAGCATTAGCAATATCAGTGGACAGGAAAACATGATGTAAAGTTGCAAGGATGTTTTCATTTTCAACCAGAGGACAGAATTGTCTGCAAAGACCTCCCTGATTATTTATTCAAAGAACGGCAAATTTCTCTAGGGAAAAGAAATGAGACAGTTCCCTTCCAAACTCACAGCTCACATGGCCCAAACATTCTGAAGGTGACTTCAAGAACCTATTAGAGGAAAAAAGAACAAAAGAATGGGGTTCCATGCTTGCACTGTAAATATATTAGCAAAGATCTGGACTTGCTTTACTCAGTAACCATCCAACTGGCAAAAGTCCATGTGAAAGTGTGGTGGCTTCAAGCTCTGCTTCCATGTCTAAGACCCAAAGTCAACTGAAAAGTAGAGGCTTGCTGCATCAACGTCAATGGACTAATATTGTAATAGACACAGGGCAGCTGTGACGCTGTTCCCTAGAGTTTTGTACCACATTGTGACCCAGCCCTTTTGAGACTGGGATACCATCCTAGGAAAACGTCCTGCTTAGAGCAGTCCCAGGCTGGCTGAAATCATTTCTGCTTTTTCTTCTGCAGACTGTGAATATCCACCCACAGATCAGGCCTCACTGAGCACCAGATAAGGGCCCATCTCTACTCCAAGTAGTAGAGAAGGACACCAACTTCTTGCTCCATGGGGCAAATGAGGAGAAGAGTTCTAAGTAGACATACAACCTCCAGGGGCCATGGGAAAATAAAGTAGCATAAGTGAGAAGTTTGCTGGTACAATTCATATTTCCAAAGCCACAGCCTGTTGCTATCAGTTTTTTTGCTTTAATTTCATGTCTCCTGATTCTGGACATGCTAGTACCTAAGCATGAATTGCCTTCCCCCTCTCCCTGTCCTCTGTATTGAATCCTCACCTGTCATTCATTGTCCCACTCAATGCCACCTCTTCTCTGACAGTTTCCTTCATTTTCCTAGTCAGAACTATGTGACCCTTCTCCTGCCTTCCTTCTGCTTTGTACTTGTTTTGTGTACCTCTGTCTAACTCCATTAGAATGTGAGCTTCTTTGGAGAGCGCTCTCTAGGGTCCATGTTTCTATCACTGCTGTGTCCAAATGCTATTAATCAGAGCCCATTTGATGTGTTCAGCGCACTGTTGCCGCCCTGGGCTGTCACCAGGAGATGCTCCCTACTGCCTGTGAAGTAGAGCCTCCCCCGATTGAACCTAGCACACAGGGCACTTCATGCACGTGCTCTTCTAAGTCAGCATACTCTGCTTTATCTCTCTGCATATGCATACCTTCTTGTGGTGCCCTGCTCTCATTCATACCTGGTTATGATTTATGATGGTAAGTTGACCACCCAAAGATTTTAATTACATCCTTCCATAAACTTAAAAAAAAAATGCATAGGGTACTTGCAGGTCCAGGGCTAAGTTTTATATAGCACCTGTTTACTCCTCCATTAGAAATCAAGGCAGTTCACTGTGACTATTTCAATATAAAGTACATGAGAGACTGAAGGATAAGTGATGGGTAGAGATAGAAACACAGGAAGCTGGATAATATGTATGAAGAAGCTAGTCCTCCTGGCCATGCCCTCCCCAAACCTTCCTGTCTGCTGCCCTGGGCTGTCTCCTAACAGGGAATCAGAGGAAGGTTTCCTCCAAGTCTCCTCTCCAGTTATTTCTCCTTAGTATTCCTCCTTGGTGAGAATAACCCATAGATTATTCTCATATTTCCTACCTAGAAGATAGGCTGACACCAACCAAGTCACAAGGTACTGCCGATTTACCCTGCACTCCCCATGGGACTCCTGACGTGCATATCATGAATAAATCAACTCTGTTTGTCAAACCAAGCAGTGGCCTGGCATGAAAGTCATCAACAGCAACAACATTCCCCGCTGACACCAAGTCACCCAGGCCACGCCCGCAATAACTGTTGAACAAACATGGAAAAGATATTGGCTTGATGGGGAACCAACCTATTGGTTTGTCTGGAGAACCCACGCATCTTGATCTGGCCCTGGATTGAGGCTCCTTAGATTGAAAGGATCCAAAAGGCCACGAGTGGCCGACTGTTCCTGGATGCCCTGTTCTCTACCCCCATACAGTTATTTCTCTTGCCTCTTCTCACTCCCTCTGACTGCCTCCAGACCCCTCCCCTTGCTGCCTTTCTCCCCTCTCTTCTTGTGCAGCTGGTGGATTCTGACTTGAAAGCAGATGGTGGCTTGCAGTTTCAGAAGGTTTGCCATTCTCAGCCACTTTGACCTGTCATTAAGAAGCACAGGTAATCTGGTAAAACAAGCTTGTAGCGAAACTAGTGATTTTTATATTCTTAGTTGTGGTCAACAAAGTATTTACTGCAAGTTTATAATGTTCCAAGCACTATTATGCCTTTTTGAAAACCATATCCTTAGTTCTGGACCTGGGCTCTCTCACTTTGTTTCTACAATTTCATTAAAAAAGAATTGATTGACTGCCTGTTTCAGGCCTGGGTTTGTTACTGTTTCGTATCACCCTACATTTCATTCCATGTTTAAGGTAAAATCAACCTCAGTTTACAGAACTAATTTATAGAATCAATCTATTAGAAACAGATTCTGTTACTGAAAATTATTTCAGGTGGAAGCAACAGAAATCTAATTAAACCAACTTAAGTTAAAAAAAATAATTAAAGGCAGGGGATATAGTGGGAGAATTCTGGAGTAGATTTTAGACTCAAAGGAAAAACTATTGGAATCTGGGAAACTCAGTGAGCCCCTGACCAGGACTCTGGACCTGAGTGATTGCTTCTCCTCTTCTCTGACCATTGGCTTCCTTGTCTCAGTCTCTTCTCTGTGGTAAGAAGCCTGGTTTCCAGAAGTTCTCAGTTCACACCCTGAGCCCACCTTCAATAGGAAAGAGAAAACTCTGTTTCTAAATGTCAGTGTGCCATGCCCCACGGAAGGACTCTGATGGACTGGTTTCAGTCCCATGCCCACCCGAGCCACTTTGACCAGGAAGATGAGCACAGTAATTAATCTGACCTGGTGCCCATGCCCACCCATCCAGCAACAAAATGAGGTTGCAGGATGTACATGCGATGGTCTCACATTAGCTCATGTTTGCAGATGGAGAAGAGCAATAAGGTGGTTGGATCTCTAAGGGCATTGAATAAGAAGGGGGAAAATGTACCAGGTAGGCAAAAAAAATCACGTACATTCACTCTGTGTCAGTTCAGGTGCTCCGAGAAGCAGGTACCAAAATGGAGTTTTGTGTGCATGAGATTTATCGGGGAAAACTCTTGTGAAGAAAAAAGGGAAAAGGAGCAGGAACAGGCAGGGGTAGTCGGCGGAGTGGGATGCAAATCTGATACCTGAAAAGGGAGAGTAGGTAGGAGGAGGAAGGATGGTATAGGAAGAATTGCAGACTCCAGTGCAGCGCTGGAGTGCCAGCCAGACAACAGGGAGCCCGACAGCACGTTCTACTCATTAAAGAAGCCCTGTGTCGGGCAGGACTGCTGGGCTTGGCTTTTTACCCCGGCTGTGTTCAGTCATTGGGAGCATCTCAGAAAGGGTGTGGCCTTGGCAAGGATGCCATGGTAGGCATGGGGCTGTGGCAGCTTGGAGATATCAGCTCATCAATTCTCACCACAAGTTTCCTCCTTAAGGAAGATCTGAGTGGCATGCTTCCATGGTTACCACACTGATTCCCAAAGAGGTCCAGACATATGCTTAAAGCACATCACATGGTTAGCTCAGTGATGGAGTTGAGTCCTGAAGCCAGAATTCATAGTTTCTAATCTCACAAACTTTCCACTGTGCCATATTTCCCCAAAGCAGATGCTCCTGTTTCCATGCAATCTTCTTCTTGTCTGGCCATGCTGCTGATACACAGGAAAAAGAGCAAGTCTCATCCTAGGAAGGCTCACATTCTCAAGATACAGCCCTGTTCAGGAGGCCAGAAGGGAAACTGGTCCAGCCAAAGCAGCAGGAACCATGAGAAGCCTCCCTTAGCTGGAAAGTGACATGTGAGCATGTTAAAAATATACCATTCTTTAGCTGGATGTCACCATAAATCCTGAATTCTTGTCCAGCTAGAACAGAGTATCCAGAGCCATAAAACAGTGACACAAACAACTCAATTCTGTTCTGTTTAAAAGTCCCTTAGGCATATTCTTCCTAAACACACAATCTTCCATCCAACTTGTCTCCACCGTGGAGTTAGATTTATAAACTTTATATTACCGACTGGTTAGACAGCAGGAAATACATGAAGAATGACACAAGCACCTGCAGAGCTAAACATCCTGGCATTTGCCCCTTAACTGAACCAGGTGGGACTATGTAGCTGTAGTCACACCTACCAGTGGGGCTGAGCCATAGCCCTGTCTCTGTCCACTAGCAGGAGCCAGCCATCACATTGAGCATGGCAATGCACTGACAAGGAAAAACATCATTCTTTGTTATATGAGTTGGAATTCAAAGTATAAGAAGAAATGACACCATAGTGTCTGGCCAGTGTTCCTCATCTCTAAATATACCCGAGATCTGGAATTGTTCACGTACATAAATCATAGACTACTGAAGTAGCTCCTGATCCCTGAAATCACTCAGTTCTCTGTTTTCCAACCATGGCCTTGTGGTGCTTTGAGCAAGTTTGTCGCCTGATGACCAAGGGTGAGGATGGGAAACGCAATCATGATAAAGAGAGTGAAAGGAAAGTGATGCTAGTACACATACAAATGTACAGCTATAACACAAATATTACAGGGATATTCATCATTGATCCAGAAAACAATTATTTCCAGATACCCAGATGTCCAGAAAATAGATGCTTTATAAAGAACAGGTTGTCGTTCTGTTGCCCAGGCTGGCGTGCTGTGGTGCAATCACTGTAACCCTGGATCCTGGGCCCAAGTGATTCTCCTGCCTCAGCCTCCTGTGTAACTGTACTACAGGTGCACACCATCACATGTGGATAGTTTTTCTTATTTTTAGTTTTTATTTGTAGAGATTGGCTCTTGCTATGTTGCCCAGGCTTATCTTGAACTCCTGGTCTCAAGTGATCCTCCCTCCTTGCCTCCCAAAGTGCTAGGATTATAGGCATGAACCACCATGCCTGGCCCTCTTGCATTATCTTGATTCCAAGTTCATAGTCAAATTAGAAATTTCTATTTAAAGGGGAACTTTAGGAACAGGACACTGAGTACCTCAGTGACAGCTGGCTGGTAGGCAAAGAAGGTGGAAGACAAGGTGAACTCAAACTCATATACAAGAGTTTAAGAAGCACTCAGATCTATTTATTATAG
Source organism: Rhinopithecus bieti (assembly GCF_001698545.2). Lineage (NCBI taxonomy): Eukaryota > Metazoa > Chordata > Mammalia > Primates > Cercopithecidae > Rhinopithecus > Rhinopithecus bieti. The sequence continues at coordinate 4,234,850 of NW_016805181.1, read as the reverse complement.
AATAAGAAATTTATTTAGATTTACCTACAATAAATAGAATTTATTGTAGAAAAAATAGCCCCAAGCATTTTAATACTCCTTGATGCTTCTTATAGTGATGAAATGAATACTGTGAAATACCTACTATGAAAACCACTACATCTAGTGATAATTACAATAGCTTAAGTTTGCAGAGTGCCTGCTATGTGACAAGTATCATTCTCTGAACATTCCCTGTGCTACCTCATTTAATCCTCACAATTCTAAGGGTCAGGCATTATCATCCCCATTTTACCAATGGGGTAAGTGAGGCACAGATGGCTTAACTAATTTTCCGAGGCTACAGGATTACTGAAAGACTCTACTATATTCAACTAATCTTACTTCAGTTACAAACTAATTGTGCCAGTTATTATAGATATTTGACAGACCAAGATATTTTGAAATCATTCCTAACCTAACAGGCTGTAGTTCACTTTAACAAACATTTACTGAGTACATGCTCTGTGTCAATCATTGAGCCTGGTACCAGGGATTCAGAGATATGTAAGACTCAATTCTCCTCTTCTTGTAGCTCATGATCTTGTGAATGTCTCACGTGAGAAATCTGATTTGCTGATAATGCCAAATTTTTCTGACTCTGTGTGTGTGTGTGTGTGTGTGTGTGTGTGTGCGCGCGCGCGCGCGCACACGCACTAAAACTAATTCTTAGGTTAACTATTTTTTCTAAGGAAGGACACACAGGGTAAACAATGGTACTTGTTTGCATTTTTGTATCTGTATAAGTTAATCCCACTTCATTTTACATAGCACTGTTTATTTTCTATAACATTCAAAGAAATTAAGAAAAAAAAGACTTTCAAGGAAGAAATGAGATAGCAAGCAACTTGAAGGGGGTCTCCAGTCCCATCACTGAGCAGACAGTAAGAAAGAGAAGCCTGACACTGGCAAGACTGGAGTGTATGTGGCCTGGCCTGGAGCCTGGGTCCTAGAAGTTTATTCTTTTGGTAGGGGCTTCTGCCATAGAGTAAACATCAGGGAAAAAAGTAGAAGAGGCCATTTGAGCTAGAAGAAGACGAAGAACGAATTGTTTCTGCATTTCAGGAAACATGCCTGGCCACATAAAAGCCAAATCCCATGCACAGCCTGCAGCATGGGCAAGAAGAGCTTTCCATCTCAGCACAGTGCAATTTCAAGGGCTAGAGCAAAGGTTTCTACCATGAGCCTATACTTCTCTCCAAGGTATCCATGAATAAAATTCAGTGGGTTCTTGGACTTGGGAGAGAAACAATATTATACCTTTATTTTCTATAGTTTTAACTAAAATTTAGCATTTCCTCTCCTTATAAATGTAGACAATAAGCTATGGGAGTATTAGCAGAACTTGTGACTTCTTGCCAATACGAGATATTACCCTATTGCATTACAATTGTGGCAGATATTTCAAAATATTTTAGCTTTATTGAGATATAATTGATATACAAAATTTGCACGTATTTTATGTATATATTTTGATGAGTTTAGGCATATTTTTACACCTGTGATGCCATAACCAGAATCCAGGTATTAAACATATCTATCATTTACAAAATTTCCTTGTGTTGTTTTTGACTTGTGGTGAGAACACAACATGGGATCTATCCTCCAATCCTACTTGTAGGTATGTATCCAAAAGCATTAGAATCAGGATCTCAAAGATACCTTTGCACTCCCATGTTCATTGCTGCATTATTCACACTAGTCAAGATAGGGAAACAACCAAACTACCCATAGAAAGATGAATGAACAAAGAAAATGTGGTATATAAACAAAATATAATATTCTCCAGCTTAAAAAAATAAGAAAACCCTACTACTTGGGACACACATATGAACCCAGAGGACATTATGTGACATGAAATAAGCCAGTCACAGAAGGATAAATATTGCATGACTCCAGTTATATGAGATATCTAAAATTGTCAAACTCTTTGCAAAATCTCTAAACTTCTTTCCACAGTGGCTGAACTAATTTGTATTACCGCAAACCATATATAAGCATTCCCTTTTCCCTACAGCCTTGCCTGCATCTATTATTTTCTGACATTTTAATAATAGCTATTCTGACTTATGTGAGATGGTGTCTCATTGTGGTTTTGATTTGCATTTCTCTAATGATTAGTAATGTTAAGCATTTTTTCATATTGATAGTTATACGTATGTCTTCTTTTTAGAATTGTCCATGTCCTTTGCCCATTTTTTAATGGGGCTGTTTGATTTTTTGCTTTTTGATTTGTTTAAGTTGCTTATAGATTCTGGATATTAGACCCTTGCCAGATGCATAGTTTGCAAATATTTTCTCTCATCCTGTAGGTTGTCTGTTTACTCTGTTGATAGTTTCTTTTGCTCTGCAGAAGCTCTTCATTTGATTTGGACCTACTTGTCTATTTTGTTTTCATTGCAATTGCTTTTGGAGACTTCCTCATGAAATCTGTGCCAAGGCCTATATCCAGAATGGTATGTCGTAGGTCCTTTAGGATTTTTAGAGTTTTAGGTCTTACATCTAAGTCTTTAATCTATCTTGGGTTGATTTTTGTATATGGTGAAAGGCAGGGGTCTAGTTTCATTCTTCTGCCTGTGGCTAGCCAGTTATCCCAACACCATTTATTGAATAGGGAGTTCTTTTCTCTTGCTTGTTATTATTGACTTTGTCACAGATCAGATGGCTGTAGGTGGACAACTTTATATCTGGGTTCTCTAACTTGCTCTATTGGTCTGTATGTCTGTTTTTGTACCACTATCATGCCATTCTGCTTACTGTAGCCTTGTAGTATAACTTGAAATCCAGTAGTGGAGATTTCTCAAAGAACTTAAAACAGAACTACCATTCAACCCAGCAATTCCATTACTGAGTATACATCCAAAGGAATATAAATCGTTCTACCAAAAAAACACATGCATGTGTATGTTTATCACAACACTACTCACAGTAGCAAAGGCACAGAATTAACCTAGGTGTTAATCATCAACAGTGGAGTGGATGAAGAAAATGTGGTACATATACATTATGGAATAACATGCAGTCATAAAAACAAATGAAATCATGTCCTTTGCAGCAACATGGATACAGCTGGAGGCCATTATCCTAAGCAAATTAATGCAAAAACAGAAAACCAAACACTGCATGTACTCTCTTATAAGTGGGAGCTGAACACTGAGTACACATGGACACAGAGGGGAACAATAGACATTGTGACCTACTTGAGGGTGGAAGGTGGGAGGAGAATGAGTGTCAAAAAACTACTTATTGGGTACTATGCTCACTACCCAGGTGATGAAATCATTTGCACATGAACCCCCATTATACACAATTTACCCATGTAACAAACCTACACATGTACCCCCCGAACCTAAAATAAAAGTTTATAAAGGGGAAAAAATGAAGAGGTTTAAGTGATAAAGTAATAAATAAACTAAAGAGCTTTTGCATGGCAAAAGGAGAAATCAGCAAAGTAAACAGACAACCCACAGAGTGCAGATACCTTCATAGTCTATATATCTGACAAAAGATTAATATCCGGAATCTACAACGGACTCAAACAAATCAGTTAGAAAAAACAACCGCATCAAAAAGTGGGCTAAGGACATGAATAGACAATTCTTAAAAGAAGATACACAAATGACCAACAAACATATGAAAAAATGCTCAACATCACTAATAATAAGGGAACTGCAAATCAAAACCACAATGTAATACCACCTTACTCCTGTGAGAATGGTCATAATCAAAAAATTTAAAAAATCAGTAGATGTTGGCCTGGATGCAGTGAACAGGGAACACTTCTACGCTGCTGGTAGGAATGTAAACTAGTACAGCTACTATGGAAAACAGTGTAAAAATGCCTTAAAGAACTAAAAGAAGAACTACCATTTGATCCAGCAATCCCACTACTGGGTAGCTACCCAGAGGAAAAGAAGTCATTACTCAAAAAACACACTTGCACATGTATGTTTATAGCAGCACAATTTACAATTGCAAAATCATGGAACCAACCCAAATGCCCCTCAATCAACGAGTGGATAAAGAAACTGTGGTATGTATGTGTGTGTATGTACATACATACACATACATGTACACATGTGTGTACATATATATGATAGAATACTATGCAGCCATAAAAAAGGAATGAATTAACANAAACTAGTACAGCTACTATGGAAAACAGTGTAAAAATGCCTTAAAGAACTAAAAGAAGAACTACCATTTGATCCAGCAATCCCACTACTGGGTAGCTACCCAGAGGAAAAGAAGTCATTACTCAAAAAACACACTTGCACATGTATGTTTATAGCAGCACAATTTACAATTGCAAAATCATGGAACCAACCCAAATGCCCCTCAATCAACGAGTGGATAAAGAAACTGTGGTATGTATGTGTGTGTATGTACATACATACACATACATGTACACATGTGTGTACATATATATGATAGAATACTATGCAGCCATAAAAAAGGAATGAATTAACAGCATTTGCAGTGACTTGGATGAGATGGGAGAATATTATTCTAAGTGATGCCACTCAGGAATGGAAAACCAAACATCGTATGGTCTCACTGATATGTGAGAGCTAAGCTGTGAGGATGCAAAGGCGTAAGAATGATACAATGGACTTTGGGGACTTGGGGGAAAGAATGGGAGGGGAACAAGGGATAAAAGACTACAAATATGGTGCAGTGTATACTACTCGGGTGATGGGTGCACCAAAATCTCACAAATCACCACTAAAGAACTTACTCATGTAACCATATACAACCTGTACCCCAATAACTTATGGAAAAAATCAATTAATTAAATTGTCAAACTCATAGAAGCAGAAAATAGAATGGTGGTTTACAGAAACTAGGAGTAGGGGGAAATGAGGAATTGTTGCTCAATAAGAATAAAGTTTTAGTTACACAAGTGAGTAAGTTCTAGAGATCTGCTGTACACCATAGTACCTATAATTAAAAGGATAGTATTATGCACTTTAAAATATGCTAAGAAGGTTGAGTGCAGTGGCTCACATCTGTAACCCCAGCACTTTTGGAGGCTGAGGTGAGTGGATTGCTGAAGCCTAGTAATTCTAGACCAGCCTGGGAAATCAAATTGACCCTGAATATTAACCTTCACAGCATGGAAGATCAGAAAGTAGTCAGATATTCTTGAGATACACATAAGGAATGGCAGATTTACTGTTACCTTTCATCTAACTGTATTAGCAAAATATCAGCTGCAATAACAAATAACACCAAAATTTCAATGGTTTAGAACAATATGTTTGTTTCTTGGTCATTGAATAATGCTGGGAGAAGTGAGCAAGGCAGCAGGGAAATCCTTCTCCATGCAGTATTTTAATGATTCAAGATGACACAGCTTCTGTCATTTTCATCATATTACTTTCCAGTTTTCCATGGATATAGACTCCATTCCAGGCAGCTAGAAGAGAAAAAGAGCCTGGAGACACATATATGTAAGGTTTTCATGGGTATATTACTTCCACTCACAGGTTAGAACTCAGTCATATGGCCACAGGGACTATACAGCAGCTGCATGTCTTAGAAGAATAGGAAGTAGGTTTGGTGAACATCTAGACAGTCTCTGTGACTCAGCTCTGTTAGGAGAAATATAGGTTGTAGGGATATTATAGTATGCATACTGTTTATAAATATAGTACTACCTTGCAATTGTTTATCTCACAAACTGTATATAAAATAGTGTTGCATACCACTTGAATTAGAATCCCAGAGCTTGGTAAAAATACAAATCTCAGATCTACTAAATAAGGAGCTCCCAGCATGTTTCTTAGGCACGCTAATGTAGAGTGACAAGGGAGATTAGATAATACCTTTATTGGGGAATAATATTATTAAAGGGAGTAAGGAGAAAGAGCCAAAGCAAGAAACTTGCAAAGAGAATAGATAAAGAAATAGAAGGTTACAAGAATTAAGGAAGACGTTCCAGTAAGAGGGTAGTGGTCAAAGGCATTGAATGCCTCAGAGAGTGCAAATAAGGTAACAAAGACAATCTGCACAGCTCTGAGACTTTAGGAAGCTGACCACTCCAGGCTGGGATGTGTATTTTGCCCTTTTTCAAAGAGGTCTGCTATGATCAAGGCTTTAGAACAATAATTATGTAGTAACATGGACATATTTTGAGTTTGCAAGACTGCGCATAGGGTGACCATTGACTAAGATATCAGGAAGGAGGAGATACAGGCTTTGGGTGAAATGTTGGGGTTGGTTTGGAATCCATTGTGTTAAAGGTATCTTTGAGATAATCAGGCATGACTTTACAGAAATAATTAGTGCCCAGAAAGGAGGTTGAGTCTACAATGTATAAATGAGGTTTCATCCTCCTGCATGTGGTATTGGGCTTCAAAGATGAATGAGATTGTCCAGAGAGAATGTGTGACTGGAGAAGAAATAAGGAATTATTTGTGTGATTCAGACAAGAAATGTTTTTCATATGATCAGAGGAAAGGTCCAGGCTGATGCCCAGACAAAGGGACACAATGCAACAATCACTGAGCTGGGCTGGAGTTGTTGAAATCTCTGTTTGGGGTGTCTGTGGGTTTTGCACAACTGCTGCCTGCTTTGCCTGCCCTTAGTTACTTCACAGGATCCACTGGAGAGAAGGAAAAGTTGGCTTGGGTATTACTCCCCCAGCCCCTCCCACTGATGGTTAATTATTTCCCCCTTTGATTTCATTTCTTGGTAAAAGCCATCAGTTACACTTCAGGCAATCCCTCTAGTGTTATTTTGCTTCTTTTCTTGGCTCTTTTATCTCCAGAGAAGAGACAGTACGTCCCCATAGACAATGGTGCTGCTTTTAGCCTCCCAGTGGACATCCCCCTTTCCACCAGCCGAGATGGAGACTTTAGGGAGAAGGAGAGTCTTGCACAATCATGATCAAATGTATGATTTATTTTAAACTAACAAACAACTGTTCTGACTCTCCCAGGGGACAAATTCTAATATTTCCAAAAGAAAGTAGAGCCAGCACCACGGGCAGGCTTGTTGAGATGTACTGTAAATAGCTTCCAAATCGGGAGTAAAAAATGCAACTCAGTTGGAAGGAGAGAAGACAAGGCCCAGAGAAATGGCCACGTTGGCTCGTTATTTTTCTGAAGATGTCCATATTGGCACTGCTCAGCCCGATGTCGGCAGAACACATTTATTGCCTCACACAGCCAGCCTTTGTCATGTGGAATCAGTTGACATCTGGGGGCTGTTTCATGTTTCTCTTCTTCATCTGCCCTCACTCAAGCATTTGGAGACATCAGTTACTAAATCAAGCATGAAGAAAGCAATGCTAATTAGGTCATCCTCTATAGTGCAGTACACATGGTGAAGCTGTATTAAAATAAATAATGGAATAATTAATGAATTCATTAACAAATTCATTTCCCGTCACAGTGAGTCTCATCTGGGGGCTCGTTGCAGAGGTTGTTCCTAATTTCATTAAAGACAAGGACTTAAGCAGGTCTGTGAAAATGTTCAGGATATCACATATTGGGAAAAATGATGATAGAATTTTTCTTTCACCCCTTTCTCATGTCATGGCAGGGATTGGGAGGGGAGTTGTTGTTAACCATCTCCTAATGTGAATATGTAAGGAGGAGGGGTTGGCGAGTAGATGGGTAGGTCTTCTAGTTAACAAAAGAGGAGGAAGGAGCATCCCAGGATGCTTCCCACATAAGTCAAGAGCCAAGCGCAATGGGGATCTGAATGGCAGCCAACATCAACTGTTGTATTATCTTGGCAATTCTTGGTGCAGATACTTGTTTGTCCAAGGACTTGAAGTTTAAGAAGAAGGCTGCAGAACTCTAAAGGACTATGTCCATTCTTAACAACTATTCAAGCTTAACCCTGAGTCAAATTTATTCTCATCTCTGTGTCTGAATATAACCTCAGCTGGACCCTAATAGCTGTTCTTTTACTCACACCTAGAAAATTACTCACTGAATTTTCCCCAACAGCTATTTAAAAGTGTCTCCATTCTTTCCAAATCCTTTACCAAACTCTGTCTTGATCATTTCCCAGAATTTTAGATTGCCTTCTTTGCTAAGATTGAGGCCATCTGAGGGTGATGTCCTTTTCTCTCCACATAGCAGAAGAGAAGAAGGTTTTCTGCCTTCTCGTACCTTTACTTCAACCTTAGAGAAAGTACTGCCCTTCCAGACCATGGTGACACACTCCACTTATCCTCAGAATCCCATCATTTCCACTTTCTCAGGGGCCTTACCCCAACAACTATTCTTCCCCTTTCTCCTTTTTCCTTTATCCTGTATTAATCCAAATTTCTAAACATATTTATGATGCTTTGACAGTCTGGGGGGCCTAAGTGGAGAGGGAGAGACTGTCTCTCGCAGGGATAGCTGATCTCCAGAGACAATAGGCAACTTGCCTGCCAACACACCTTTCCCATGCAAATCAACCAGTCCTGAGAGGCCAGGCCCTTAACCTCCTTCGTTATCTAGCTTTCCCAAACCAAGCCAATATTTCCCCTGCCCTAAATCAACCCAGGAACCAACCATCGCATAGCCCAGAGCCTGCCCACATTATTCAAGAGCCAGTCCTAAGCTGTTTCCCTGCCCTGCTTGCCATTCCCACAGAAAACACAATAAAAGCACCGAGCCAAGCTTTCCCTGACGGTCCTGCCTTTGCTTCCTGCCCAAACCTGGTGTGGGAACCGTGGCCCTGTATGGTGTGGCCTGCTCCCTTCTCTTGAAAACTGTAAGTAACAAACATTTATTTCAGTACCAAGGACCTCTCTGTGTCATCAATCAGTTGTCTCCATAGGCTAAAGCCTTGTGGGTGCATCTTAACATACCTCCCTCCCTCTTCTCTCGCTCTCTTTCTCCTTCTCTCTCTTCTTTTCTCCCCCCCTCTTTGGTTCTTTCTCTTAATTTATTTTATATATTTCATTTGAAAATGTTACTGCTTTGGCAAAAAAATAAACTTTTAAAATTTTATTTCAAAATGGAAATAACATAGAAAATACAATAATATTTTTAAATGCACCAGAAGATTTAAGATCCAGAGAAATACACTGATAATATTCTGGTGAACATCCCTCTAGACATCTCTTTTGTATAGAAATATAGATACACTGTATATATGTATGTGTACATGTATATATTTCTAATAAATGGGATAATGCCACACATCTCTCAAAAACATGGTTTATAGCTTTACATTTCAATAAATTAAGGTCTACTTCACCAGTTTTAGGAGCTAAAGATTTTAGGCATAACAAAATGTATTTACCTAAATTATTCTATATTTTATTGTTATTTTTATTAATTTAAGCAATAATGCAATAAACATACTCATTCATTTATATGTTCACATGTGTATATTTATCTTCTTAAATTCCCAAAAGTGAATTTGACAAGGTCAAAGGGTATATTCCTTTTATTTTTTTATATTTATTAATTAATT
>NW_016805181.1:4200050-4220411 GCF_001698545.2 Rhinopithecus bieti | reverse complement strand
CTGCTGTGAGCTCCACCCAGTTCGAGCTTCCCAGCGGTTTTGTTTACCTACTTAAGCCTCAGCAATGGCGGGCGCCCCTCCCCCAGCCTCGCTGCTGCCTTGCGGTTAGATCGCCGCAGACTGCTGTGTTAGCAATGAGAGAGGCTCCGTGGGCATGGGACCCTCCGGGCCAGGTGTGGGATATATTCTCCTGGTGTGCCCGTTTGCTTAAAGCGCAGTATTGGGGTGGGAGTTACCTGATTTTCCAGGTGTTGTGTGTCAGTTCCCCTGGCTAGGAAAAGGGATTCCCTTCCCACTTGCGCTTCCCAGGTGAGGCGATGCCTCGCCCTGCTTCAGCTTTCGCTGGTCAGGCTGCAGCAGCTGACCAGCACTGATTGTCCAGCACTCCCCAGTGAGATGACCCCAGTACCTCAGTTGAAAATGCAGAAATCACCGGTCTTCTGTGTCGCTCGCGCTGGGAGTTGGAGACTGGAGCTGTTCCTATTCAGCCATCTTGCTCCGCCCCTGGTATATTCCTTTTATATACTGATATGTATCACAAAATTGAACACCAGAAAGACTATTATATTTTGTATTTCATCTCCACTTCAATAGTTCATTCAAGTAATTGTTTCCAACCCTTCATAAACATAGCATTTTCAATCTTCTTAATTAAGTTACCAAATATAGTGGTTAAAAAACACCTAATTTTATTTGAATTTCTTAATTAAGTTTTAATATGTTTTATTTTGTATATTGGTCATTTCTATTTCTTCTCTTACAAATAACTAATACACATTATTTTCTATTGGACTATTTGTTTATATTTTTAATCATCATATAAAAGTCTTAATGTACTCAGAAATTAACTATGTCAATCATATGACTGACAAACATTTCCCTCTCTGCCATTTTTCTTTCAAACTTACTATCATTTGTTATATAAAAATCGTAACTTCTAATGTAGCCAAATTGATCAATATTTCCCTTTTTGGTTTCTAACTTTCTTGGAATTCTTATAATTTCTCCACTGCTACATTATAAAATATCTTCAGTGTTTCTATGGTTTCAAGTTTATGGTTAAGTCTTTGATCCATCTGGAGTTTAATTTGAGGCAATGGGTGAGTGCTGACTCTCTTTTCCTTCTTTCCTTCCTTTCATTTTTTGGCACTGCGATTCTCCACCTTCAGAGTCATGTTGGCTCAAAACATAAGGTCCATCTGAGATCCTTCCCTTCCATTTGTCCCACAGATCCAGATAGTAACTTAACCACAATGGACTTCTTAGGATTTTTCAGAGTTGACGAAGTGTTTTCACATATATTATCACAACCCTCCCCTCCCACCATGCTTCCAATATCACACGCACACAAACCTTGGCAAGGGGGTGGAGAGGGAGGTCTGGAGAAATTGTGAGTTACTCCAGGTAGTTCTAAGAGTGAGGAAAAAATAAAGCTCATCTTACAGTTTCTCTGATGCCAAAAGCCATACTCCTCTTATAACAACACATAACTTCTGAAGCCCGATCAATTCCTCTTTTGTACATCTACTCTATGCATCCCTTCTTCTCCAAACCAACTGCTCCAGTTGAAGTTTTATCATTGCTCAGCTGCATTTTTTTTTTTTTTTCGGGATTCCCCACTGTCAATTTATCCTACTCATGGACTAATCTTCCTAAATTATAAATAGTTATGTTCACCTACTCAGAATACTTCAGCCTCCTGAATCTGAGGGCCTTGCCTTGCACTGGAAACATTCAGGATGTAGCCTCAGCATGTCTTTCACCTTCTCTCATTATTCCTCTATATGAACTGTGTCTTTTAGGAAAACTGACGATTTGCCAACACTCAAGCATGCCCCATGCTGTTCTATAGCCATGCCTTGTTTCCAGCTACTGCTTCCTTTTACAATCACCACTGCCTCTCCTTTCTTTCTTCCAACACCCGATCCCTTAAGGCACAGCCCAAATTCTACATCCTTCATTACACCCTTCCTGGAAACTTCCAGTCAACATTTTATTCCTTTTCCCCTTTAACTTTCCACAGACCTTTCTCTGTGACTCTCTTATGACTCATAACGTTCTACTTTATAGTTGGTGCCAGTGTCTTACTTTCCTTATCAAACTGTCAACTTCTTGAGTTGATAGATTGCCGCTTCTTTATATTTTTATCTCCCATTTCTCAATGCTTGGAACAATGACTGGCACAGGTAAATATTTGAAAAATAAAGTAATTAGTGAACAAATGTGTAAATAAAAGAATGATGGAATGAAAGAATAAAATGAGTGGGTAACTTGATTCTTTGGGGAAGCCTCCATTTTCCAAAATATTTTATCCTTTTATTTCTGTTGCTTATTCCAGTGCCACCAACGCACATCCAGAAGGAGATCAAAGCCTGAAATCCCACCAGCAGAATGTCATAGTTTCCATTTATTACTTTAATTTTTGCAAAATGTGGATGTCGCAAGGATCAACGGCCTACTTTTCTGAAAGAAATGCTCTGTCATCTATGATAAATAAAGGATCTGAAAAGGGAAAATTTTTCTTAAAGTTGCATATGGGATAGAACACATGCCACATACAGCTGCAGAAGTGGTAGCTTAAGGATAAAACAGGCCAGTTGTGGGGAGTTGGTCATTAAAATATGGACTCATCTGCCCTCAGAGGTCTACATATAAACCTTTCCTCCTTGATGTCCTGCTCCCCACTCATGACACTCCAGCTACCTTTCCAGAGGGATGTGGCTCTGGGTCGATGGACTGCCCTGGAGAGAGCAGAGTATGTGGCACATTCCAGTCAGCTCTCTGTCCAGGGAAGTCCTTCCTTTTCTGCTACAAGGACAACATCTCTCAGAGAACAGAAGCATAGTCACGTGACACATGGAAAGGATTGTAAGCTCAAAGGAAAACTGGTCAGTTACACCTTCTTGCCCCAAAGGCGAGGCATTACTTTAGAGAGGGCTGAGTGCCAGTTTCTGAATAAATTGAATAAATCAGATTTCTGATGTTTAATAACAGATGTTCTGGTACAACTCATGAAATCACTTAATATCACTTTATGCTGTGGTAATAATAAAAAAAAAGTCATCTGGCTTCACTTGGCCCAGGTTACATATCTTCTCAAAGGGTCAACATGATTTGATGCAGTTCTTGGATCAAAAGGACTGATGCTCTCTGCGTGTTACAGGCTGCGGGCAGAGGTTGCTTCAAAAATGGGGCAGATGCTTTCCTAATACATGCATTGCATCCAATGGCCTGAGATGTGCCTCTGACCCTCCGAGACTTGCCTGAACTCAGGTCCTAGGAGAAGACGAATGTTCTCCAGGAGACTCACTTTTTCCACCTCTCCCACATCTCACATCTGGCAGGGTGAACTTTTGAGAAAGGCTAAAATAGGCTGATTGACCCTGTTAGACGTGGCTGGCATGGTACCAGAGCTTTATCTCTGCAGCCCTGAAAAGGAGCAAAAAAGTGGGAATGATTTGGCCTCTCGAACAAGCCTTGCAGATGAGTTTGGATTAATCTACTGAGGTAGAGAGCAAGGGAAAATGTGCCTGATGAAGCCTCATAATAAATCAAAGGGACTTGCAACATGGATAGCTGATGAAATCGCCAAGATGACTCAAATACTGAAATAACCATGTTCATCAAGAAAAGTCTTCTAAAGAACATAACTAAAAAGTGAGGCGCTTCCTTATCCTCAGAAAAAAATCTAAAATAAAAATTAAGCAAAGGCAAGTTCAGAGGGCTGAGAGAGATACTGGGATAACTGGAGCTTCATTCCAGGAGCAAATTGAAGGGCAATAAAAGGGAATCCATGGGGTACAAATAAAGGAACCATTGCTGCAACTTCTCAAAGAGAGTCATAATTCCTCCCCAGGAAATGATGTCAATACTCAGTAAAATAATAGGCAAATACTGAATAGCAACATAAATACCACAAAGGCTAATGAATTCTAGAGTGGTCACTATATGGACTCACAGAAACCTGGAGGCAAGAGTGCTAGGTAAATTTCATGGTTAAAATATGTACAATAAGTAACAACTATATACATACCAGTAAGGTAAAAAATGTCTCAGAATCAGAATGTCTGGCCAAGAAAGATTAGGAAGAATAGCCAATTCAACTCTCCTGATTACAAATTGAGGCTCAGCAAGGAGAACCAGCTTACCAAGATCCTGGTGCTGGCCAATGGTAGAATGGGAAGTTAGATATAATCTAGTTTTATTTTCTCTGAGAGGCAGTATAATTTTATACTTACTTTTCAACTTCAGTAAAATTTGCATGTTAGATGAAATTTAACTGTACAACTTGTTCTGCTACTGTAAGCACATGATTTTGGAGTAAGAAAATCTATATATTTTTTTACCTTCAGACATCCTATTTTGGAATGTGCAACCCAAGTTCTAATTGTCTTTGTGTCATTTTACCAAAAGCAAAGAGTTGAGCAACTTGTTTCATAGAAGAACAAAAGTCAAGAAAGAAAACCACTATTTGAGACAGACGATTGAGAGTCAAGTTGAATTTGAGAGTACTGAAAACTCCAGATACTCAAGGAAAAAAGAGACAGACAATCCTATGTCTGTGAGAGGAAAGGGGATCTTATCATGCTGAAAACCAACTTAAATCAAAATCCAATCTAATTGCAGGCACATGACCTGATGATACCACCAATGTTATCATGAGCATTTGTTGAATACTCACTATCCCTTGAGAACTACAGTCAGCTCTAACACTCAGCAGCCTCTGCCTTCTACTCTCCTCTGAGATGACCAGTGACTAGGTGCAAGAACTAGAGCTGGGCACCAGTGCTGGTGAGCGAGGCTTGAATGTACCTGGCTTTCCATGTTCCAGGAGCTCAGAACTGATGAGCTCCTGGAACTCATCAGGAGGTGATGGGAGTGGGGTGGGCTGTGATACAAATTAGGAGACTATAAGGGCTGCCTCAGGTAGCACAGCAGGACTTCCAGAGGAGGTCAGAGCTGCCCCAGAGACTGGAACTTGGTGTTTGGCAGAGGCTGATATAACTAAATGTGCATTGACTTTGAAACAGAGTTCCCCGCGGCACTATTCACAATAGCAAAGACTTGGAACCAACCCAAATGTCCATCAATGACAGACTGGATTAAGAAAATGTGGCACATATACACCATGGAATACTATGCAGCCATAAAAAATGATGAGTTCATGTCGTTTGTAGGGACATGGATGCAGCTGGAAACCATCATTCTCAGCAAACTATCGCAAGAACAGAAAACCAAACACCACAAGTTCTCACTCATAGGTGGGAACTGAACAATGAGCTCACTTGGACATACGAAGGGGAACATCACACACCGGGTCCTATTGTGAGGAAGGGGACTGGGGAGGGATAGCATTAGGAGATATACTTAATGTAAATGACGAGTTAATGGGTGCAGCACACCAACATGGCACATGTATACATATGTAACAAACCTGCACGTTGTACACATGTACCCTAGAACTTAAAGTAGAAAAAAAAAAAGTCAGGAAACAACAGATTATGGAGACAAGGTGGAGAAATAGGGATGCTTTTACAGTGTTGGCGGGAGTGTAAATTAATTCAACCATTGTGGAAGACAGTGTGGCAATTCCTCAAGGATCTAGAACCAGAAATACCATTTGACCCAGCAATCCTATTACTGGGTATATACCCTAAAGGATTAAAACCATTCTACTATAAGGACACATGCACATGTATGTTTATTGCGGCACTATTCACAATGGCAAAGACTTGGAACCAATCCAAATGCCCATCAATAATAGGGAGGATTAAGAAAATGTGGTACATATACACCATGGAATACTATGCAGCCATAAAAAACGATGAGTTCATGTCCTTTACAGGGACATGGATGAAGCTGGAAATTATTCTCAGTAAACCAACACAGGAACAGAAAANTTTGTAGGGACATGGATGCAGCTGGAAACCATCATTCTCAGCAAACTGTCGCAAGAACAGAAAACCAAACACCGCATGTTCTCACTCATAGGTGGGAATTGAACAATGAGAACACCTGGACACAGGAAGGGGAACATCACACACCAGGGCCTGTTGTGGGGTCAGGGGAGGGGGAGGAGGGATAGCATTAGGAGATATACCTAATGTAAATGACGAGTTGATGGGTGCAGCACACCAACATGGCACATGTATACATATGTAACAAACCTGCACGTTGTGCACATGTACCCTAGAACATAAAGTATAATAAAATAAAATAAAATAAAATAAATAAATAAATAAAATAAAATTCTGGTTCTGCCACTAACTCCATATGAGGTCAAGGAAACTCCTTACTCTATTTCATTGACTTTAAAGGCACATTCTTTTCCCTATATTTTAAAATCTCTGAAATTCTGATATGCCTTATTAACAGTAGCATCTTACAGTTATAATTGGCAGGTTTTTTTTCATTTCCTTAGGTAGCAGTACCATCTTAGTCGACTCAAGTTACTATAACAAAATATCATAAACTGAAAGGCTTATAAACAATAGGAATTTACTTTTCACCATTCTGAAGGCTGGAAATCTGAGATCAGGGTGTCAACATGGTTGGGTTCTGGTGAGGGCTCTACTCCAGATCGCACACAGCTGACTTCTGCTTGTATCCTCACATGATAGAAAGAGCACTAGCTAGCTCTCCAGCCTCTTCTTATAAGGGTACTAATCCCATTTATCAGGGTTACACCCTTTTGACCTAATTACCTGCTGGAGATTCCTATCTCCCATCAGATTGAGATTGGAATTTCAACATTTGAATTTTGGGGGAAAACATACATTCAGTCCATAGCACATTCCTTACAACTATTAAATTCATTTAAGTTTAGCCTGAGGCTTCCTCCATAACTTGGTCCCTGAATAACAAACTGCAATGTTATTTAGGAGTAAAACAAACAGCTCAGTTTCAGCCAATCATAGGCAGCCAGCTCATCATACCATGCCCAAATAAGGCAGATACCAAGTAGTAGCCAATCCAGTGATTTCTCTATTTGGCTTCTCTGCGTACCCTACAAAAAAGCTCCCTGTTCACATTGCTGGCCAGATGTCTCTCAACCTCTTCTGGTTCTGAGTGCTGCACAATTCATAAATCATTCTTTGCTCAAATAAAAGACTGCTAAATTTAATTTGCTAGCTGAGTGCAGTGGTTCACAACTGTAATCCTAACACTTTGGGAGGCTGAGGCAAGAGGATTACTTGAGGCCAGGAGTTTGACAGCAGCCTGGGCAACATAGGGAGACCCCATCTCTACAAATAATACAAGAATTAACCAGGTATAGTGACACGTGGGGAGGATTGCTCGAGTCCGGGAGGTCGAAGCTGCAGTGAGCCATCATCATGGCACCAAATTACATCCTGGACAATAGAGCAAAACCCTGTCTCAAAGGAACATAAATGAATTTCATTTGCTAAAGCTTTTCTGTTAACACAACCAATGGCAATTTAGGTTTGGCAACATTATTGGTATTTGTGATATTTTGTTTAGATGGACATATAGAAACCTGCTCAGAAGTTTACTGCAAAGATTAAATTAGATAACATTTTTAAAAACTTAGAAAAGTATCAGATATATGAGAATTGTCTCAAATGATAAATGTAGATATTAAATAACTCCCCCTCTTGGTCACCTGACCCAGGCAGGATTGTCCCCGGTTCTTAGCTTACAAGGATTACCTGGGAAAGTAGAATAATAAAAATAGCTACTATTCACGATTGCTTATTTGTTGCCAGACAGTGTGCCTATTGACTTTATGAGCTTTATTTCGCTTTCTCTTCACAAACCTCTTAGGATACAATTATCTACTTACCTGTCTAAGATCACACAGTAAATAGGAACACTCGGTCTTGAATTGTTTCTTCATGACACCAAATTCATGCTTTTCACTATCAACTCGATGAACACAAGTTGATTACTGCGAGCCCTGAAAACTCCAGGAATTATTCTACAGTCAGTATAGCAGACCTCTTCCTCTGGGCTCTCCTATGTGTGGATAATGGACTTTTCTATCCAGCCTAGGAAACTGGATTAATATATTGGAGCAAAATCTCAGAAGCTGGATGAGAACTACCCAGGTAATACAGCAAATCATCTGCAAAGATGCCTAACTCTGACTCAACCCAAGATCATTCCTGGTTCCCGGTGCAAAGCTCCAACTATGACAACTTCAAGTAGAAGAAAAGGGGGGTGGGGAAACACCATCGGGGTCTTGTTACAATGGTTTGAACTCAAGCGATCTCACAATGGCTTCTCTGGGCCAAGGCCAACTGCAATGGTGTGTTCCTCACAAGTAGTCTTTTCCCATTTCTCGGACTCCCTGAGGTGTATTCAATAATGCACTCCTCATTCTGAAGCAGATGGAAAAGCGTTTAAAAAGGTGCCAGGTTTATTTATGGAAGCATGAGATTGAATTTAAGAGATGCTCTTTGCCAATATGAAATGTGAACTCTCAAAACAGGAAGTGTGCTTTACTGCCTATTTATTTTACTGCCGTATCAGCTGCCCAGAGCTGAGGAATCCTTCCTCTCAGGAATTATTTATTTTCTAACTTCTGAACCAAAACATCTTGACCATCAGAACTCAAGCTCCTTCCTGCCAGATTCCCAACTACAAACATGTGCCTGTCTGTCTTTCAGAGTGGATCTATCGAGGGTTTTGGTGAAAAACATTTTGAACTCATATTTTGTCCTGAATCTTCATTTTTATGTCAATGGAGACGTTTCAAACAAATTAAGTCAAACTATAAAACATAATAAAATTTTAAATACCTTTAAATGCAGGGATTCTTGAATTTGCTCATATATCCTAAGATACCCAATAGTTAATACTCTGCCATCATTTAATTGGTAAGAAGATGTTCGTTGTTAAGAAAATAATTAATCATTTGAACTTATCACTATTACTGACGGTAATAAGGAAGAAGTCAACCATACTTTAGTGTGTTGTGTACTACCCAGTTCTCCTCCTGCATTGAAGGTTTCACAACTTTGCAGAGTTGGAAGTTATTACTCTAGTCTTCATTAAATAGGCCCAAAATAATTTGCTAGAAACAGTTTTTAATATAAGTAGAAATAGCCTAACATATATGAAGGCACTAAACTGGAACTCAGAAAACTTGTTCTTATTCAAGGATTTATAGATTTCAGCCTGGTGTGAGCATTTGTGCAAACTTCCCCTCCAAATGCCAGGTCTTCAAGGAGGCACAAGAGATATACATAAATAAAAAACAGGCTATGGGGAGAAGTGAATAATATAACAAAGGACAGACCTGCTGTGTTAGAGTTCTTTTAGCCTTGAGGAGGAACCATCCCAGTCCCATCCACAGTGGATACTTCTAAATAGATGTGTTTTCACACATGGGCTTTACCTACAAACTTCAAATTCTTGAAACTCTAGGCAGAAGATATGTTACAATGGCGCCACCTTCTGGATACTCCCCAAAACACATATTTTCTTCATATTTTTCTCCCACTCAAAATTCCTCAATGGCTCCCTATTGTTGACAGAAGAGTCTAAAATCTTTAGCATTCAAGACCTTTTATAATCTAGCACAAGTTTATGTTCAGGTCTCATCTACTGACATTCTACGTGGGTAATCTGTGCCACTCCCCAGAATAAATTCAGAATTGTCTGCATTCTAATGTTCAAATCCAGCATTAATTCAATGCAATAAGCCAGAGAGAAACACAAAGCAGTTTAGGGGATTCAGGGTCAGAGTCTCAGTATGAATGAAAATGGCTAGCAGGTATGGGATGTCCCCATACCTACACTATGCAGGTCACTCAGTGCTCACAGCAACCTGAAGACAGCTCTTCTCTGTGGCTATTTAGAAGTTGAAATAGAAGCAAAGTTAGCCATAGATAAAACAGATTAAAGGACATAAGTACACACACAAAATGTACATAATAAAATAAATATAAAGAAACAGATGGCTAAATTCACAGATGATCAAAAATGCATGGTAAAGTCAAGCAATATTATGTTTGTCCATCAAACTTGAAAAGATTCTTTTCACACTGATGGTGATGCCATATTGGTAAGGGCCCAGGAAATAGGCAACTAATCGACTTTTGCAAGGCAACACTGCTGGAGGGCAATTTGCAAATATTCATCCAAGCTGAGAATTGTCCTTACATTATAATCTTGAAATTCAATTTTAAAACTTTACTTTAGGATATTATCACAGTTTTATACTAAGAAATATCTACTGGAATGGTAATTATCACTGCAACATCAATTATTATAGAGAAAACATTGAAACAAGTTGCATGGCTAACCATAGGAGATTTAATATAGTCACATAATAAATTTAAATAGTCATTAAAACTGTTATTATGGCAAAAGTGTCTATTACATGTCTAGTGTTCATATGATGCTATTAAATGAAAAACAGATTAAAATCCAATGTATTCTGTGTCTGATTCTATTTTTGTTTTTAAAATGTGTGCATAGAATGATAATCAGAATTACTACGCAAGATCAGTGGTGTCTTATTCAGGTGGCAGCAGTATAAATTATTTTTGTTTTATTCTTTCTCAAATTTTAAAATGTATTATAATAAATCATATATTTCTTTTATAACCATCATACTAGTTTTAAGAAAGACAATGATAATAAAAAACCAATAAAAGGAAGATGTCTATTAAGTGGTATCTGTATATAATATTAAATTTGACTGAATTCCACTTGTCTTGATTTTTGGTTTTGGTCAGTGCCTACCACAGCTCAAAGTCTCTGGGATACCTAATATTTCCTTCTTCGCTATATCCAATGTGAGTGGTGGTGTGGGTGTGGTGAAATGGTACCTGAACAATAGCAAGTAAACCCTGTAACTGAACAAAGCCTTCTGCAAGGCAACATATATGCTTGTATAAAGAGCCAGAAAATAGTTATATATTTGCACCTGATAATTCCACTATAAGGGGATTCCATTCTGACATAATTACATTGAAAGAAGACAAATATCCATGCTCAAAAATATTTATTGCTGAGTTATCATTAATAATGAAAAATTTGGAAACAATCTAAATATCCAGTAATAGGTAAATGGTTAAGTAGATTCAATGGAAACTGAAGTACTAATTAAAATAACTCTTATGGAAATGACATAGCAGGATGATACATGCCCATGGCATAATGTTAAGTGAAAATAAGTAGAACAAAATGCAGTTGGCTTCCTGTGAGTATGAGTACATAAAAATAAGTCTGCATGCAAAGAAAGGGGAGATGAAAATACATAAATAGAAGACATAACAATCAAAATTGTCTTGAATTTCACTGTTTTTTTTTCTTGAAATGAAAGTCAGCTATGCTCTTTTTAGGCTCTAAATCCCTGCCTCAAATGAGTGGCTAGAATGAAAATCCACAGTTGCTCAGTGCTATGAAAAATTATGAGAATCTGAAGGTTTGAGCAACAGCAGAAACACTGTGTCCACGACAGCTTCCTAAACAAGTCTGCTCGAGGAAAAACTCCATTCTCTGGTGGGTTTTTCAAAGAATGAGATTTGTCTGCTCAAACAAACTGTTTTATAACTCTGATGTCACAGAACAATATATGGGGCTCTAACCTTTATTCTACACCCGAATGGACTCAATGACTAGAAATTTTATAGCAGGAACTTGGATCTTCAGTTTATATAACTTAATCCCTTTGTAATTTTCTCTTATACAGAGACACCCTATTTTGGAGAGCAATGGACAAACCCTCCCTAAGTGACCCAGGGCATCCAGATCCAAACAAGGAAAGAGATTGAAAGAAAGAGACAAATTAGCCTTTAATAGAAGGAAGAATGAGCCAGCTCAGTGCCGCATTCTCTGGAACAGCAGATCCTCTAAGGACATGGCTCCACTCTCAAGGAGGTTGGCCTGGCAACTCATTTACACACTCCACTTGGGGAAAATTCTTTTCAGCACTAGCCAACATGCCGACCCAGGCTTCTTTGCCGAGCAGCCTTGAAAGCTTGCACACATTTAGAGAAAATACTTTCAAATGACTCTGGAGTTCTGCTTTATGTTTCATATTCCTTTGAACTTATTACCTCTTTACAATGTCTTGGACTATTAGTTTGGGAACATTTAAAGTTAATGACTATATGGAAAGTAAAACAACACTTTGATGTTGCCCAAGTCATTCATTTCTCTTTCATACACAGGAGGTTATAGAAGGGCTGGGTGATGCCAGACCAAGTCATTTCAGGAATAAATAACGTATTTGGGGGTCTATATAGATTGTTGCTCACGGGAAAATGAGAATAGATCAGCTCTGGAACGTCTAAGGGAACCAAGGCCATGATTAATGAGGGTCAACTTTAAAACCAGAGCACACACAGATAGGATTACTTCATACAGAGAGCAGAGTCTGTCTGACCCAGGCTACCCTAACACAATCTCCTGAGGCACATCATTCACAAATCTTGCTGGTTTCAGGCATACACTGACAGTAAAAGAGATACATAGAGAACTTCCTTTGGCCATAAGGAGACAGGACCAAAGCGCCATAAATGCAATGATGATGGCTATTAAGGAAAGTTGGCAAGTATTTCTAGAAGTTCAAAGTTGAAGTTTTGGTAAAGCACATGCTAGTGCTTGCATATGCTAGTCATTGCTGCTACATTTTTTTTTTTTTTTACTTGTTTCTTATTTCTATAGATAAGAGCTTGGAAGCTGCTGTGGGATGGAGTTTCCTGTGGTATGTAAGACACTCAGAAGTGGAAGTAGAGCCACAGGACCAGAGAGCCAAAAGAAGGGAAAGACCTGCTCATACTAGATTTCTTAGATGGTCCAATATGAGTTTACCAAAGGAGAAATAGAAATCACTCACAAGAAATGGCCTTAATCTCTTCAAATAAACAACAAAAGAAAGTCGACCAAGGACAGAGCCTCTAAAACACAAAAGGGACCCAAGGGTATTCAGCAGAAATCCTAGAACACCATTCCTTGTTCCTCTTTCCAAAACAGCTAAATGTGTATTTGCTGAAGGCAACTACATGTGTGGAGAACAATAAAATCATGTCTTCTTTCATGGAGCTTATGGTGTTAAAAGACCACAATCAGTATATTTAAGCAATTGAGAATAAGAGACAACACTGTATCTGGGCATGGTGGCTCACACCTGTAATCCCAGCACTTTAGGAGGCTAAGGCAGGAAGATCACTTGAAGCTGGAGTTTGAGGCCAAGTTGGGCAAGAAATTGAGACCCTGTCTCTACAAATATATACATACACATATACCTGTATATATATATGAAAATTAGCCAGGCATGGTGGCACGTGCCTGTAGTCCTAGCTACTCAAGAGGCTGAGGCTGGAGGATCGCTTGAATCCAGGAGTTCAAAAAAGCTGTGGCGAGCTATGATTGATTACACCACTACACTCTTGATTGGATGACAGAGAATGAGATGCTGTTTCCAAAAAGATAGAGAGAGAAAGAGAGAGAGAGAGAGAGAGAGAGAGAGAGAGAGAGAGAGAGAGATAGAGAGAGAGAGAGAGAGAGAGAACACTGCATTTGTTATTCAGTCATTGAACAAATATTTGTAAAGCATCTATTGTGTGCTTCATATTGATCTAGATACTGGGACACAACGGTGAAAACATGGACAAAGTCCCAGTTCTCATGACATTTATATTCTAGTGTCTGTGTGGGGAAGAGATACATAATAAACAAGTAACAATAAATGAAGATGATTTTAGTTGTTAAGAGCAATAAAGAAAATGGAGCAGAGAGGCATGACTGAGGGTGAATGATAGAGGATGAGTGAGGATGGAGTAATTTAGACTAAAGGATTGGAGGAAATCTCACTGAGAAAGTGATGTTTGAGATAAGACTACAAAGATAGACCTGTTAAGATAAACGAGAATGTTTACAGGCAGGAAAACCATATGCAAGAGCCCGAAGGCTAAAAACAACTTTGTTCAGAAAACACAAAGAAAGCCACTGTGGTTGGGGCTTATCAGTTGCAAGCAGGAGAAGGACAGAAGACATTTTCAGAGAGGTCCATAGGGACATGGTCATATAAAGCCTTTTAGGTCAAGGTAAGATGCCTCTATTTCATTTCAAGTGCAATGGGAAGACATTGGAGAGTTTTAAGCAGATGATTAACATAGTTCATGTTTGCAAGAGATCATAATTACTGCTCTGCTAAAAATAGATGATGGAAGGAATGGGATAGAAGGAGGAGGACTAGTTAAGAGACATCACAATTCTTCAAGCAATAAATCATGGTGTTTTGGACAAGGTGCTACTAGTGATGTGGAGAGAATCCAGATATGTTTGGCAGTTGGGCCTGCAGAACTTGCTGTGGAATTGAATAGTAGTACCTTATACTGAGACAAGACACCCAGGCAGGAACTGGCTTAGAAATGCCAACATAGTTTTGGGAGTCTTATGAAATCAGAATTGTGTGACTCTTACCGGTGCTGGTTGTTTGGAAGAGTTTCTAAAACGTAAACCTGAGTTTGATCTGTCAGAATGGGTAGAATTTGAATACTTAGCGACGTGTCACTGAGACTGATTTTCGAGTAACTAAAATTTGTTGCTTCATTACTTCACCAACTTCAGTCATTAGAGACTTATTTGGCCACATCAAATGTACTTTTACTTAACATATATTTAAAAATTGAAGCCTTTTCTTTTTGTTATGAAATAATATATATTTTTAAAATACACATCATACCAAGGCACTGATTGGGCTGGAGCTCCTTAAACACTGCACTAAGTTAAACGCCATCAGCCACCCTATTCTTAAAACCAATGCTGTGTGCCTTCATTAGCACTCACCACCCTGAATCAAACATTCTGTTGACTGGTCTTTGTCTTTCTCTCCCAATAGATTTTAAGTTTCTTGAGAGAGTGCGGCTAAAATATTTTTGTTTTGGTATTGTTTTAAGGAGATGTGAGATGAAACCATGTCAGTTTCATCACTGCCATCTTCAACCTTGTCTCACTTGGTGGCTGTTACTGGCAGTGGATCCATAGGGGCCTGCAGGAATCTCAGTTCTTGCCTCCTCAGAAGAAAGAATTGGACAGAGGGGGATAAGGCAGAAAGAGAGTAGGCAAGTTTCAGAACAGGAATGAAAGTTTATTAGAAAGCTTTAGTTGGGCTTTTTAGTTTACTTCCTTTCCGGAAGGAAAGGAAGTAAAGTATGCTTAGAGGAGGGCCAAGCGGGCAACTTGAGAGATAAAGTGCTCTGTTTGACCTTTGACTTGGGGTTTTATACGTTGGCATACTTCCAGGGTCTTTTGTTGGGGTGGGCTCTCTGCATGCACAGTGGCCTGCAAGCACTTGGGAGGGGAGCATGCTCAGTGTGCTTACTGGAGTTGTACACATGCTCCATCGAGGCTTTCTTTCCTGACAAGTCAAATGTTTCTAGGAGGTGATATACCAGTTAAACTCTGTCATTTTGCCTCTTAGCACACATGTGTGAGCCCACTCACCCAGCTCCTGAGATCTTATTGGGAAGTACTGACTGCCAGTTTCAGGTTTTTCCTACCTGTTAAGAGATTGTCTTTCCCTGGCGCCAACTGCAACCAAATATTATTTTAGAGAGGCAGTTAACAACCGCCTGACCATCACCTGATGGTCACCTGATATTCCTGGTGTGTGTGGCGGTGGGGGTGAGGGGAGCCCTCTCCTGCTTTGTTCATGTCTGACTAGCTGCCTACTGTAACAAGACCATAGTAATGGGGACAGAGCTAGCACTGGGCAAAGACATGTTGAATAAATAGTTCTACACAGATCATCTGACGGTCTGAAGTTCTGGATTTCAATATCTTGATTCCAATCTGTCTTGAGGTGAATGGTGAGTCCCCAAAAGCTGTGTCCACCTGAAGTCTGTGTGACCTGCTTTATTAAAAGTGCCTTGCAGATGTAATTAAAGATCTTGAGATGAGATCCTGGATTACCTAGGTGGGCCCTAAATATTGTGTTGGTTCAAAAGTATTTGTGGTCTTTGCCACTGAAAGCAATGGCAAAGACCACAATTATTTTATACCAATCTAATACGATGTTGTCCTTATGAGAAGAGGAGAAGACACAGACAGTGAAGGTCATTTGGAATCTGAGGCAGATGTTGCACTTACATTGCCACAAACCAAAGAACACCTGGGACCACCAGATGCTGAAATAGGCAAGGAAAAATTCTGTCCTAGAGTCTTTTGGGGAAGCATGGCCCTGCCAACACCTTGATTTTGAACTTCTAGCCTTCAGAACAATTGAACGATGAATTTCTGTTGTTGAAGACTCCAAATCTGTAGGAATTTTTTATGGCAGTCCTAGGAAGCTAATATACAATCTTCATGTCCAGCTCATTTTAGATCTCAGTGAGGAGCTTCCTGCCCCATTTAGCAGGAAGAGAACGGGGACAAAATGGGTGAGGCACCTGGGGTGAAACATCTCAGGAGACACTCAAGCACAGTCATGTCTCCTACTCCTGCAGTATCCGTGATTATGCAGGCTTTAAGAAATCAAGACAAAGAAAATAAGCCTGTAAGTATAACTTTGTCCTGAATTCTGAGTTCAAGTTACATCTACAGGTCTATTTTCAAGCTGATAGACCCAAGACATTCTGATTGCAGTCCGAGTACCTCAGAAAGTCCCAGAAATGTTCATGGTGGCCTCATAAGGGACAATAAACTGCAAGAGTGTTTATCCAAACAGTTGGCCAAATTTTTCAAACACTCAGACACCTCATTTTGAGAAGAAAAAAAAGCAAACAGTCTCAACCTGAATAATAATTCCGTTACTATTACCCCCAATTCTTTTGGGTGTGCCGGACATACATGGCAAGGAAGAGAGTTGGAGAGAAAGCAGGGATTTCTGAATGGGACAAATAGAAACCCAAGAGAGAAAATCATAGAGAGAGAGAAAATTACAGATGGAGCCCAGGAAGTTGAGAGCATCCTCAGCCAGCGTGGTTATCAGTCCAAGTGTGACTTGATCCTTCTTTGTTTTTCTCCCCATCTGCTCCTTGATAACACAGAGTAACTGACTCCCATTTTAAGCCAATTAACCAGAAACGTAAGTTTCCATTTCTAGATTTTAAAATGTTAGAAATTCCTCTCTCTCCGTTGTAATGGAGTTAGAGTTGCTGTTTACATCAAAGTTATGTTTTGTAAACAGCTACTCAAAGGAAAAAGAAAGCCAAACTTCTCTCCCTGAAGATTCCAAACAGGAAGACAGCAACATATAAAATGAGCCAGATGATCTAATCTCTAAGTGTTCCATACAAAGTTTTAAATGGCTAATCTTTTCACATTCTCCAACGGGCTGACCAGGGAGAATTACATTTTTTTGTCCTTAAGTCCATGATTATGTGGCAGGAGGGAAGACCCTTGTCTTTCGTCTTCAGTTTATTTTTTCAAGTTCTTTTTTTCATGTGGAGACTGTGTACAAGTCACTGTTGGGTTAAGTCATTGCTGTCCAGTGATGTGAGTTTCCAAGTTAGTAGTGACCAACAGAATATCTTCTGGAGCTAGCACACTCATTTACAGATGAGCCGGCTGAGCCCCAGTGTGAAGTAAAGACCTGTCAAGGCCATCAGAAAATTAGAGAAAAGGAAGACTTGCTGCGCACCTTCTTTTGCTAGCATTTTATTCAATATTTTATCTGCATTTTCTATTTAAATCTCCTGATAGTCTTGTGAGGTGAGTATAATTATTGTCATGTTATAGGTGATATTCAATAATAAGATTCCAGGTTTGGAAAGTTTGGAAAGTATTATCTTGCTTCATTTCCAGCCCCCTATATGTGGTCCTTTCCTCATCTGTTCATCTATTCATTAAATAAAACATCTTCTGTAGAAGACAAACTATGATTCCTGCCCTCTGATATTCACACCTTGCATAGTTACCTTCACTGAGTATGGGTAGGATCTGTGACTTGCTTGTAACCAGCAGAATATGGTCAAAGTGATGGGATATCACTCAATCATGTGATGTGATGATGTCACATTATATGAGTGTCTTGCTAGAAGACTGGTTCTAGAAACTTTCTCCCTTACTGACTTTAAAGACATAAACTGTCATGTTGTAGAGGGTCTATGAAGAAGGCCACATGACAAGAAACTGCAGGTGGCTTCTTAGAGCTGAGAGTGGTCCCTGGGTGACAGCCAACAAGAGGCCAAGACCATACTCCCACAACCATACAAGATGAATGCTGCTAACACCTTGAGTGAGCTGAAAAGCAGATTCTTCTCCAGTTGACCCTTCACATGGCAACACAACCTGACCTACATATTAAATTAAGCCTGTAGCAGAGAATCCAGTTAAGCTGTGTCTTGACTTGACCCACAGCAATTGTGAGAGAGTGAATGGACGTTGTTCTAAGATGCTATGTGTGTGGTAACTTGTTAACTCAGCATAGAAAAATAACATAACCTCTATTATAACTCAGGTCCTGGGGTGGGTGTTGGAGATTCAAAAATCAATAGCAGATTTCCTTTACCCTCAAGTTGGGGGCAGAAGAGATAAATAGGTAAACATTATATAGTTACAATGTACAGTAATAAATTCTACAAGCTTTTGTATAAAAGTTTGTGACAGTGGACAGGAAAGATGATGTGAGAAAGTTTTCTACCAGTACTTCCTTCTTCTCTCTCCAGCCCCCAAAGTCTCCTTTCTTTTTATTTCAACTTTCTCTTAAATTCTTCATTCCCACTGATAGGCCATTACTAATGACTCAAACTGACCCTTTTGTTCTTCACGAGATATAGCAGAGAATGTGTTCATCAACCTCCATGAGTTTCCTATCCTTTGGCACTCAGTATAGTAAATTTTGTAGACTTTCTTAAGTTGTGTGGTGGCATGTGATTGAGTTCCAGACAATATTATTTTGGTACAGTAACGTGCACTATGTTTTTGCCTGGTTCCTCAACTCTCACACAAGGTCCTTCACACCAAATGAAGAGGATGTGGTGGAAGACTTCATGGCCCTGGAAATGGAAGGACCCTGGGTTCCTAAACCTCTTTGTGGAAGCATGCCCATCATATAATCATCTTACCATAGTATGAGCAAGAAATAAACATTTATAGCATTAATCCACTAGGATTTGAGTTGTTTTCTACAGCAGTTATATAGTAGAGGATACCAGTTCATTTCAACTGATATCAAAGATAATTAAAGGGATACAAGCAATGGGTAAAGATTTTTCACTGTGTTTAGCTATCTTTGAGATCTCTAGTATCCCACAGTTAAACATATTTACTTCTGTATGACTCTGAGAGTGGGGACAAAGGTACGGAGGGACTTAGCTATTTATCATCTTGATCAAGGCAAGTAGCAAGGCCAGTGCTCCAACCTTTCCAACAACATGGGCTCTCCCTCACTAGCAAATCTGTCGTCCAGGCTTCCCAGTTTATTTCTAGCTGGTTTCTAGGACTATACTTCAGGGGAAAAAGCTTTTCCAGGGGTTATTATAAGCTCTGGGAAAAGGGCCAGGATGTTTCATATTGTAATGGAAAATAATCTTTCTACCCTCAATCTGCACATTTTATTTAAGGTGTGAAAAATGCTTTCCCAGCTTCAGCCAAGAGCATTCAGGTCTCCATGGGGATATGGGCTAAGGAGGTGGAGGACAATGATTAGGTGAGGGAGAGAACACTCCCTGCAGCAGTTTCCAGGGGAGCAGCAAGCACGTAGTCAAAAGAAAACAATACTTGACCTCCAGTCTTGCTCATAGTGCTTGTTTCTTCCTCACCCTGGTGCCCAGAAGTTTCAGTTCATACTTGGCCTGGAACCAGGGGGAACTGAGTAGAGGGGCAGTTCCTCTGTGGACCTGGAATCTAGAAATCTGCAGTGCTCCCTCTAGAGGTTGATATTATCACCAGACCATGGGCTGGCAAGGACCGGGGGACCTGGTCAGGATTGGTCCTTGAAGGCAGTAGATCAGCACTCACAGATACCCATCTTTGACAGCTATTGGAGAAGCTAGAATTATATTATTTTTCAAAAGGACAAAGTAACAAAAGAGCTGGCTGACTGATATATGCAGTAGGTAAAGTTTTCATCTTTAGTAATTCTGGATCCTCATTCAATGATTTCATTTTTTTAGATATTTGTGATCAATATTACACCATTTCCCAACAGTGGTTTCCAGGTGAGTAGATAATTATACAAGAGCTAAAATCACAAAGTCCATCAGATACAATGATATGATATTTGGGGGGTATTAATATGGTAATATTTCTCTAGATCATGTTTAATATTCTTCAAAAATGTAAATGAATCATTAACAATGCTCCAAGAAATAAATATATATTTTAAATATATATTTTAAATATTTTTTAGGATCATTAATCTATGTTTTTTAACCTTATGAAGTAAGATTGAATTTTTCTGAGATCTTAAAAATAAATTGAAGATACAGCTCCAGG
>NW_016805181.1:4133391-4199924 GCF_001698545.2 Rhinopithecus bieti | reverse complement strand
TATATTTTGAATATATATTTTAAATATTTTTTAGGATCATTAATCTATGTTTTTTAACCTTATGAAGTAAGATTGAATTTTCTGAGATCTTAAAATAAATTGAAGATACAGCTCCAGGTTACAGATCTATTTTACTTAGAAGAAACTGTAGCTGAGAGTGGTTACTTCACAAGTCCATGCTCTGCTGGGGGTAGCAGAGTTGGGATTCTTTAATTTAGGACAAACTACTTTCTGACTTGGATAAGCCAGTTAAAACTTCAGGGCTGCTTGTTCTTCGATGAAATGAAGTCCTATTATACTACTCCACAATCACTCCAACATTCATCCCACTGAGGGAGCTTCTCCTGCTGGTCCATGTTGCTTTCCCTTATTTCAAATATGAGGTGGGCACCTCTCATTTGAACATTTATTCAGACACTATCTAGCTGCTTCATGAACATATCTTTAACTAGATGTGACTGGCACTTAATATGCCTACTGACAATTTATTTTTCCAAGCACTCCGCAAGGCATTTTACAGGCATTATTTTAGTTGATCCTTACAACTAACTTGGGAAGAAAATATTATTAGCTCCATCGTACATGTGAGGAAACAGAGACTCATAGAGATTTAGTCACTTGCTGGAAATCATAGCTAGAAAGAGTCGATGCTGGAATCCACTGACTACACTCAGTAGCTAAAACCATTTGTGTCCTTCTTAATTCCTTTATTCCTACTAATCTTTACATCTACCTCATCAGCTAATTCTGCTGACTCTAACTCAAAATAGATCCTGCATCTGAGCAATTCTTGCCATCTTCTCTAATACCCTAATTCAAATCACCTACATTTCTTGATTATTCAGATAATTCATTCTCCACACAGCAACCAAACTGATCTTTAAAGAAACATAACATGACAAAAACCCAAGAGTTTGCCATTTCTCTTAAAATGTATATTTTCTCATAGCCTAACATGTCCTCATGACCCAGCCCTTGGCTAAATGTATCATATTATAATAGTACACAATCCTCCTGCTCTCAGCCTGCACATTTAACTTAAGGGATGTGTTATGGGCTGAATTGTGCCTCCTTAAAATTCATGTTGAAGTCCTAACCCTCAATACTTTAGCATGTGACACTTATTTGGACATAAGGCTTTTAACGGGGTAATCAAGGCAAAATGACGCCATGTTGGTATTCCCTAGTCCAATATGGCTGGTTTACTTATAAGAAGAGGAAATGAGGATACAGACAACATAGACAGAGGAATGGCTGTGTGGGGACACAGGGAGAAGGGAGCCATCTGCAAACCAAGGAGAGAGGCCTCAGAAGAAACCAACCCTGCTGACACTTTAATGTTGAATTTCTAGTCTCCAGAACGGTGAGAAAATAAACTTCTATTGTTTAAGCCACCTTATCTGTTGCACTTGTTTATGGCAACCCTTGCAAACTAATACAGTGTTAAAAACTGTTAACTCAGTTTCTACCAGGAGCACTTAGATCTCCATAGGGACCTGGTCTAAGTGGGAAGCAATGATGAGGACGAGAACCCTCGCTGACAGAACCCTTCCCTCAGCCATGAATGTCCTGCCTTCCTGGCCTACATTCTTTTCTTGAACTTAATCCATTTCTGCCTGTCTTTTAACTGGATGGTTACTCAGACTACACACTCTGACTACAAAGGCAAGGGTGTCTTTTGCTTTTAACTCAAGTACTAGAAGGTCTTCCTGCCCATCCTCAGTCACCCTCCCACCACTGTTTTATGCTTGACTTTCTTCCTAGCACTTGTCACCTGCCAATGTGATTGATGTGTTTATTTGCTTTACTGTCTCCCCTGAACAGTTTCATAAGAGCAGTGCTTGACTCCTATGTAGCAGCTCATTGAATCTTTGTTGAATGACTAAATGGGTTTTCCTGGATTGGGCTCTAAGTTCCTCAAAGGCATATTTATAGCTTATTTATCTTTGTATTCCCATTTCCCAACATAAAACCTGTCACATAGTAAGTTCTCAATAAAAGCAAAATAAATTAAATAAGTCACTAAAAGCATTGCATGAATGTTGAATGAATGAAATGAAGATGTTTTATGTACATACACACACACACACACACACACACATATAGCATGCTTATAAGTCTCTTCCTTTTAGGCTTTGAAGTCAGAAAGAAATATGCACAGAAAGGAAAAATCTGTTCTTAATAAACTACAATATTGAATTTTTGCCTAGAGTGTCAGTAGATGTGGAGTGAGGAAGTGATCAGGAAGGTCAGGGAGCCTGTCTCAGCCCTTTCCTAGTCACCAGCATCATCTCAGAATATTCCTGGAACAATTTGCCAATCTCTCTTTAAAATTGGAAATTGATTAATTCCTTATTTCTAGTATAAAAAAGGAATCTGAACTCTAGAGAAGGCCATCATTATGTTCACATATCTTAAAGCACCATGAACACAAGAACACATGGCTGACTTCTTGACTGTATCCATATCACTCAGCCACTTTAACTTCTATGAGAATCACTTAGTTGCTACTAACTTCAATTGTTGTTTAAACCCCTTTTATATTTAGATACAATTTTTATGTACTCAGGTTTGTGGTATGAAAAACCAGGTTTAATGGCTGTGGCAGAGACTAGATAGATGGTTGCCAATCCTGTTTCCCTTTTCTGGGCTAAATCACATTTTCTAGCTGTAGTCTAAAGATAATTAGGTCATATGATAGTTTTTGAGCAATGAATATGATTAGAACTGTCAGGTGTCACTTCTCAACTAAGATAAGAGCTTCACAATATTCTCTTTCTCACTTCTTTTTCTATGGGGATCATAGAGGTCAAGTGAAAATGACATTAGTTCTATCAGATAGAATAGGTCTGGGCCCCAATTTGAGGGAACAGAAATTATAGCCTACAAGCCTTGGACTATAACACACCAGCAAGAAAACATTATTTTCTTTGATATTTTGGTATTATTTGTTATGTCAGCTTTGCGATATTTGTTTTTACTAATACAATAGTTTTAACAGAATTGCTTAGGTTGATTCAATTTAATGTCAGGAATTATGTATGTTTTATTTCAATATGTATTAAAATCATTTGGAAGTCCAATGCAAGTGTCTTCCTACCATGAGTAATAGTAACATAATAAATGTCTTGGAATATAATAAAAGTATGTACTCTCAAAATTTACTATTTTAAATATTTTGTATTTATAAATGCATAGGCAATTTTAGATTAAGTATGCATGGGATCCTGATTATTTTACAATTATTAAGAAAACTCATTTACTGGCTGAAACAGGAGATGCAGTGATGTTAGGATTTTTCAACTGTTAGTAGTGTAAAGTCAGACAGGAAATGCGACCTTAGTGTAATAGAGCTCCTAAAGTGTTGTCATAGCCCATGCTACATTCTCTTACTGATGTCAACAATGTGATAAATGCTCATGATTGCAGGTCACTCTGTAGGTCACCCATGTACTTCTGTTCTCCATTAATGAGTTCTAAGATTACCTGGAATCAGTTGTTTTTATTCTCAAACCTGCTTATGATAGTTTTATTTGCCATTGTATTTATATAGTAAGATTGAAAGTTATCTAAGTGATAAAATATGAAGGAAAAAGAATTATTGTTTAAATGAAAAGTAGATAAAGGCAAGCTACTAAAGATAAATTTCAGTTAAATACAGAAGGAACAATGCAAATATAAAAGATTGTGGGGGCAGGGCAGGTGTATCAGCCCTCTTTTACTGAGTAACTAACCAACAAAAATAGTTATGGTTTAAAACAATAACTATTTATTTTCTTGATTATTCTGCAAATCAATAATTTGGGTTGTGCTAAGCAGCAATTCTTTCTGGGTCAGGTTTTGCTGATCTTAGGTGGGCGGGCTTGCTAACATGTCCACAATAAGCTAGTGGGTTGGCTGAGATCATGTGGTCTCTCTCCACATGATCTTTTATCCTCCACAGGCTAGCCCAAGTTTTCACATAAGAGGTTTCAGAGTTCTAAGAACAGCAAGTATGCAAACCCTAATCCACTAGTGTGTTTCAAGCCTATCAACATGATGCTTGAGGCTAATTGCACCATTAACCAAAGAAAATCATATGATGTAGGCCTGTTGTCAGTATGAGAGGGAACTACCAAAAGGCATGAATATTGAGAAATGAGAACAATTTGGGTAATAACTACAATCTGCCCACCAAAAACGGACAACCAAGTAGTTCTTCACTTGAGTGACTTAATAAGAGTCTTTAATTTCTTGTTTCTTTTTAGAAAACCAAAAAAGTCCCAATCCTGAATATCACAGATTATATGAATTAGTTTGTGCCATATATATATGCACACATATATACACACACACACACACACATATATATATATATATATACATTTCTTACTCAAAGCTGCTGATCCTGATTATGCAAAGCTTGTCTGCCGTATTTACACTCTTGATGTACCGTGGCAAAACTTCTGTAAACAGGGTTGAATAAATAGATGACAGAGAATACCTTATGTAGTGTTACACAAGTAAAAGGTATACTTCAAACTTGGAATATACATTCACCAAATGTAAAAGACAATGTTTTACAAAGCTTACTATATAATGTAACCTTACCATAATGATTTCTTTTATATTTTCTGTATTTAATTTTAAAAATTATAATAGTAATGTATGATTGTTGAAACAATTGCTATAATATATAGCATATTCAACATAAATTATCCCTTCTACCACCTTTATATTTACAGATATATTGAAATATTCCCAGTTGCTTTTATTAAAATATAATACCATACATATTAGCCTACAAATTACTTTTATACTTGGAAATATATCATAGATATTCCTATAAGTTTGTATCAGGAAACTGACTTTTTTCTAAAGTTTTATGCTTACACTTACATTTATATAAATGGTATCATATCCATGCTGGGTATTTTGCTTTTTTCATTTCTATTTTTTATTGTGGTAAAATATATATATAACATTAAATTTACTATTAGCTATTTTTAAATATTTTAATTTTTTAATTATCATGAATACATGATAGCTGTATATACTCATGAGTTACATGTGATATTTTGATACAAGCATATAATGTGTAATGGTCAAGTCAGGGTAATTGGGATATCCATCACCTCAAGCATTTATAATTTCTTTGTGTTAGGATCATTCCAGTTCCACCCTTTTAGTTATTTTGAAATATAAAATAAATTATTGTTAACTGTAGTTGCCCTATTGTGCTACCAAGCACTAGATCTTATTCCGTCTATCTAACTGTGTTTTTGTACCAGTTAACCATCCATTCTATGTCTCGCCCCCCACTACTCTGCCTAGCTGTTGGTAAACATTATTTTACTCTGTATTTCCATGTGTTCTTTATTTAGCTGTCACATATGGGTGAGAACATGCAATATTTGTCTTCTTGTGCCTGGCTTATTTCACTTAACATAATGTCCTTTGGTTCCATATATGTTGTTGAAAATGACAGGATTTCATTCTTTTTCAGGTTGGATAATATTCCCGTGTATATGTACCACATTTTCTTTACGATGGACTCCTAAGATTGATTCCACATTTTGGTTATTGTGAACAGTGCTGCAATAAACATGGGAGTGCAGATGTCTCTTCAATATAGATTTCTTTTCTTTTGAATACATGTCCAGCAGTGGGATGGCTGGATCATACGGTAGTTATATTTTTAGCTTTTGAGGAACCTCTATACTATTCTTTATAATGGCTGAACAAACAATCTTGAGAAAACTGAACAAAGCTGTGGGTATCATATTACCAGACTTCAAATTATACTACAAAGCTAGGGTAACCAAAACAGCATGTACTGGCAACAAAACAAAACAAAACAAAACAAAACAAAACAAAACACACAGACCAAGGAAACAGAATAGATAATCCAGAAATAAACTCACGCATTTACAGTCATCTCATTTTCAACAAAGGCATCCATAACATACATTGGGGAAAAGGCAATCTCTTTAATAAACACTGCTGGAAAAACTGGATATTCACATGCATAATATAACTAGACCCCTATCTCTCACCATATGCAAACAAATAAAATCAAAATGGACTAAAGACTTAAATCTAAAACCAGAAGCTATAAAACTAGATATAA
The DNA here is from genome assembly GCF_001698545.2 of Rhinopithecus bieti. Classification (NCBI taxonomy): domain Eukaryota; kingdom Metazoa; phylum Chordata; class Mammalia; order Primates; family Cercopithecidae; genus Rhinopithecus; species Rhinopithecus bieti. Next base: position 4,193,815 of record NW_016805181.1, on the reverse strand, counting down.
AATCACCAGAAGAAAACATTAGCAAAACTCTCCAGGACATTTGTATGGACAACAATTTTTTTTGGTAAGACTTCACAGCAACCAAAGCACAGGCAACCAAAGCACATGTAGACAAATGGGATCACATCAATCTAAAAAGCTTCTGCACAGCAAAGGAAACAATCAACAAAATGAAGAGACAACCCACAGAATGAGAGAAAAGATTTGCAAACTACCCTTCTGACAAGGGATTAATAACCAGGATATACAAGGAATTTAAACAACTTGATAGGAAAAATATTCTAATTTAAAAATGGGCAAACGATCTGAACAAATGTTTCTTAAAAGAAGACATACAAAGACCATAAGGTACACGAAAAAATGCTTAACATCAGTAGTCATTAGAGAACTGCAAATCAAAACTATAATGAGATACTATTTCACCCCATTTAAAATGTGTTTTTCTATTTCTGAAAAAAAAAATCATTGGAATTTTGATAGAAATTGTACTAAACCTGTAGATTGCTTTGGGTAGTATTGACATCTTGCCAATATTAATTATGTCTTCCAATCCATGACCATGGGCTTTCTTTCCATTTACTTATGTTTACTCTGATTTCTTTCCAAAATGTTTTGTAGTCTTAATTGTAAAAGTTATTCACCTCCTTGGTTAATTTAATTACTAAGTATTTGATACTTTTCGATGCTTTTGTAAATGGAATTGTTTTCTTAATTTTCTTTTTAGATTTTTCAGTATTACTACATAGAAATAAATTAATTTTTGTCTGTTAGCTTTGTATATTGCACACTGCCAAATTAACTTATTAGTCTTAACAGTATTGTGTATGCATGTGTATGTATATGGGTGTGTATGTGATCTTTAGGATTTTTCACATACAAGATTATATTTTCTGTGAAGGGAAATAATTTTACTGCTTTCTTTCCAAGCTAGATGTATTTTATTTCTTTTTAAGGCCTAATTGCTCTGGCTAGGACTTCCAGTGCTATGTTGAATAGATGTAGTGAAAGTGGGCCTATGTGTCTGGTTTCTGATCTTAGAGTAAAGCTTCCAATCTTTCAGCATTGAGTATGATGTTCTCATTGCTGAGAGTTGTAATTGGTTTGTTTTATCTTTCTCACTGGTTTTAAGATCTTCTCCTTGTCTTTTAGGTTTTGAAGTTTTACCAAAATGTGTCTTATGTAAATTTTAAAATTTATGTTGCTTGCCATATAATATTTCCTACATCTATGGACTCATATACTTAATCACTTATGGATAATTCTTGGCTTTTAAACATTCAACTATTACCTATTTTTTGACATCTCTAATCTGTCTTTCTGGGACTTGCAGTAGGTACATTTTAGATTTTTTAAAATATCCTGTTTATATTTTTCATTTCCTCATCTAACTATATCAGATTAATATTATCAGATTGTCTTCATTTCACTAATTCTTTATTTCTAATCTTTACTTTGATTAACCCACCAAGTTTTTAACTTTCACCATAGATAAATAGGTAGAGGTAGAGATTCATTGCATTTATTTATTACATTACATATATAGTGATATATATCATGTAATGTATATTCATAAGTATTACATATTTTCAAATTCTAATTAGTTCATTTCCAGATATATCTAATATTTTATTAGTCTTTTGATAGCTACTATTTTATGACTCCATCACTTGATATTTTTTATACATAGTTATTTCATTTCTGTATTTGAAAATTTTAATACTTTCCTTGGTAGCTTGGTTTGTCTTGTCCCATGTTGAATACAAGGCATTTGTGTATTTGTTTATTTTCATTCATTAGGATACAGGTGGATGTGTAAATTGAGTTTTAACTCCAAAAGAAGTGCTCATGGATGTTATTGGAGTGCTTTAACCTGTGGACTGCACAGAAACATTGCTATAGCTGCTTATCTTCCTGGTTACCACTAGAAGATCTATTTAGTAAAGAAGAAAAGATTGGGCTGGATTTGGGATTAGAATAGAGGCAAGGCATCCTTCCAAAATCTCTGAAATGTAATAATTCGTCTAAAATGGCTTTTAAAGTCATTTACACCAGGTATAATGGATAAAGATCATGAAGTAATAAAATATAAAGGAGATATAAATATCTAAAAAAATACTAAAAATCAAAGTGATATAAGTATTACAAGTAATATACATTTTAAACAATGAAATACTGCTTTGTCTATTAAGCTAATTCATTTTTGAAAGCAATAACATTTCTAGTGGTTATTAAAAACAGTTGGGAAGACTTATATATATGATGATATGAAAAGATGTCCAAGATATTACATGAACCAAGTGAAGTACAGAGAAGTTTGTATCATAAGAACATACTTGTATAAGTTTTGAAAAGGGATCTCCATATATATGCAGCTATGTTCTTTTTTTTCCAAAGGATATTTAAGAAACTGTTAGCAGTGATTACTATGGGGATGAAGAAATAGTGACAAGGCAATGATAAAACAGAGATATTTTCTTTTTAAGTGTACATTTTCTAGTGTGCATAAATTTTGTTTGATGCTATATTTTGCATTTTAACTAAACTAATTTTAAGAAAAAATAGAAAAAATACAAATAAACAACATGGGAACCAAAAGTCTATTTGTAACCATAGTTATGAAGGTTTTATTCTAATTACAAGAAAGTATGGTATATTTTCAAACCTTTAAGCTTAAAAATTTTTTTTAACAATAATAGTAATTTTCTCTATGTCTATATGCTTATTCATTTCTATTTGGGTTTTGTTTTCTTTCTTTTAAAAACTTTTTAAGCTTAAAGGTACGAAGCTTTAAGCTTTAAGGTGCTCTCTCTCATGGTGGAAATAAAGACTTTTATCCAGTCCCCTGAAGTTCAATTTGTGATATGTAGAAAGAATATTAACAGTGTTCCTAAGCATCTAATTAATGGAAATAGTCATCAATTCATACAAATATTATGTCAAATGAAATACATATTTTAAAGCTATTTACATATAATAAAAGTCAGATCTGACCAAAAAGTTTAAACTAAGAAGGTGGTTAAACTACCAATGCTATCTCTAAATAATAACAAAGTATGAAATTATAGCTTTTTCTAAGACCCTTTAAGGACATGGTAAAACATTCAGTATTTAACACTAACTGACAAAATATCCAGGATGGAGTTTTTTTTGTTTGTTTGTTTGTTTGTTTGAGACAGAGTTTTGCCCTGTTGCCCAGGCCGGAGTGCAATGACGCGATCTCGGCTAACTGCACCCTCCGCCTGCCAGATTCTCCTGCTTCAGCATCCCGAGTAGCTGGGATTACAGGCGCATGTCACCACGCCCAATTAATTTTTTTGTATCTTTAGTAGACATGGGGTTTCACCATGTTGGCCAGGCTGGTCTCGAACTCCTGACCTCGTGATCCGCCTGCCTGGGCCTCCCAAAGTGCTGGGATTACAGGCATGAGCCACTGCGCCTGGCTCAGGATGGAGTTTTATATATAACATTAATTTTAATTTAACATGTAAAACAAAGTATGGAAGAAAATATATTCAATAATAATAGTAATTTTCTCTATGTCTATATGCTACTAATTTCTATTTGGGTTTTGTTTTGTTTCTTTTAAACTAGTTTTTCACATTTCACATTTTTAATAATGCATTTCTTTTATAACTAAAAAAATTTAACAAAGTAATCTAAGAAGATCTAAATAATATGTATCATGTGTGCACACACACACACGAGTTAAGTTGGACATTTCACTGTTGCTTTCCATGTGGTACAGAATATGTTTTTTGCAATGTTATAAATTACTGCTCAGCAATTTTCTCACCATTAGTTTAACTGTGGTTACAATTGTTTGTGTCTATAGTAATTCAATATAAATATTTTTACAAAAATTGCAGGAAAATACCCCATAAGAACAGAGGTAGAAATGCTATTAAGATGTTGAATTACATATGTTTTCTCTATTTAAAAAATCTTATTATACGTTGCCATTGCATTTATAACAAGTCATATTTTATTAGAATAGAAAAATGATAGTACTTTAAAAGGTAAATAGCATTTAACATGAAGATAATGTTTATAATAAATTTTCCATCCTAACAAAATTTAGAATTCAATACCAGAAGTCTAGAATCAAATTAATATAATAAATTATCCTATCTTTATTAATAAGTGTCTAATTAATGAATTCAAAATTTCAATGTTGCTCCAATGTTAAGCACTGTCCCTATGGCAGTTCCATTAGTACAGAGAATTAGTTTATTAAAATATGTATAAAATAGCCTGCATTTTTAGGAGTCTCATAGTTCAGAGGAGAGAGACAGAAAAATTGGAAAATGAGTACCACCTAGCATGATCAAACACAAATCTATCCTAACTAGAGAGGCAACAAGAGAGTGCAGGGAAATTTTGAGGGGAGAAGAAGAGCTATTAAATAACTACTTTCAGGGGGCTGAAGTTCGGGTGGGACTGGAAGCTGCTTTTTGTTAAAGCTGCAATTGGTATCAGTGTTTGGGTGGTATTTGTTGGACAGTCATTATTTCCAGAACTAGACCTCAAAATAAAAAAGAGTTTGAAAAACAACAGAATTTTCTCATCTTTCTTAATTCCACTAAGACAGCTAAGCACTTATTTTGAAAGAGATACAGAAACATGAGTCACCTGGAATAAGATCCACCGAGTGGAGATACCCCTCAATGCCCCTTTGCATTTCATTCTCTGTTCTAATTAAGAAAGAAAGAGAGAGAGAGAGAGAGAGAGAGAGAGAGAGAGAGAGAGAAAGAGAGAGAGAGAGAGAAAGAAAGGAAGGAAGGAAAGGGAGAGAGAAAGAAAGAAAGAAAGAAAGAAAGAAAGAAAGAAAGAAAGAAAGAAAGAAAGAAAGAAAGAAAGAAAGAAAGAAAGAAAAGAAAGAGAAAGAAAGAAAGAAGAGAGAGAGAGAAAGAGAGAGAGAGAAAGAAAGGAAGGAAGGAAAGGGAGAGAGAAAGAAAGAGAGACAGAGAAGGAAGGAAGGAAGGAAGGAAGGAAGGAAGGAAGGAAGGAAGGAAGGAAGGAAGGAAAGAAACAAAGAAAAAGAAAAAAAAAGGAAAGAAAGAAAGAGAAAGAAAGAAAGAAAGAAAGAAAGAAAGAAAGAAAGAAAGAAAGAAAGAAAGAAAGAAAGAAAGAAAAGGCCTCAAAATTATACGATAAGACACATTTAAACAGTGTCAACCTCAGAAGACATCAGGAGGAAGCTGTGTCTATCTTTTCCTAAACTGGAGGAAACTCACAAGACCCATGACTCATCTCAGACAGTGAAAGCTTCCTGGCAAGCACTCTTGCATTAGAACATGGGAGTGAGAGATGTTGGGACCCCTTGGCTTCCCTTCCCCTCAGTGACAAGCTATCCTCTTGAACTTATTGCATTCAAAGATGTTCTTTCTTATCGTTCATAGAAAATTTTTACAACAGCCAAAGAGAAAATGTCTTAGACTCTACATTCATCAATAGTTTGCTTACATGGAAAATCGTATTTTATAAAAGGTGACTCATGTGTTTATGCAAGCATATCTAAGTATTCGTACCGTCCAATGTGGCAGTTAATGATAAATCCTTCGAACAAATGTGTTTTTGCATTTCTACACATGTAACACATAGAGTTGCAACTGAACTAATAATTTACATTTTCAGATGTTTAATCTTTCCTAGCTAATTGAACTTCTTAGGCTGGGACTTGGCTGAAATCTGCAGAGCCAAATTCTCCTACTGCCAAAGCTACTCCCTAGTAGGGTTAGACACTTTTGGAAGTTGCATTACAGTTTCTTCAGGCTTCCAGACAGTTTCGAGAAGGGCTCATAGCTACATTAGACAAGGCAATACATCTTGAAATCGGAATATTTTTTTACTTAAAATGAAAACATGCGTTAAGTTTCTCAAATAATGAACCAAAAATTCTGCTTTAAAAAAGATGTTTAAACAAATATTTCTAATTTCGTTGCTTTGAAATGTGATTACCTTTTTTTTTTTTTCAAAACAAGCAAATTCCTTTATAGTACCGAGTTACTCACTATGTTCCATAATGACTCATATTAACCATAGAATCAGGAAAAAGCAATGTAGGATAGTGAAAAGGTGCATATTTTCATATATTTCTATGCCAAATTCCATTTCTACCACTTACCAACTATGTGCTTTTGGGGAAATGTTTTAACCTCTCTGTGCCTCAACTTCTAAACCAAGAAACCAGAAATTATATTTAGTGAGATAATATGTATAAAGAACTTATTTTAAAGCAAATACTCAATAAACAGTAACTATTTTGACTTATACTGATAGTTAAAAATGTCATGTTTTAAGCTAATTGGGAAGATCTCAGGTATCAGAAACCCATTAGGGAATGAGTTGTGTTATAGGGTTCAAACTTTAAAAAAAATCATTATTTCAAATATAAATGTTTCTAAAATTGCTTTATGTATGTTTGTCCCTTCATTAGAATCATCTCATTCATTATAATCTAGTATTTTCTTAACAACTTACAATTTTAGATTCTGCTGTTTTCTAGGCTCTTCTGAGGTTTGCAAGGCATTGCCCTTGCACTAAATAACATTACATTGAAATGTAGCATTGTGTTTGTTTAACATTATTTTAAAAAATTGTTATTAGTGCTAATGAGACCTGAAAGAGCTTTTTTTATTCCTAAAGCATAAATCTTTCTTTGAGAGAATGAAATGGGCATAGGGAAAAGCCTAGATATCATTGTAAGATGAAATTTTAAAATGTTCTAATTGAAAATATTTTGGGGGGAAACTGTTCTGTATGTAATGATAGAACAGCTAGAATTTAAAGTTTCCAAAGTTTAAATTACACTCCAATATTTCAATTTAAAGAAAAAGATCATAAGAAAATGGTAATCTTCCTAATTGAGTTACCATATATATTCCTCCAATAGTGACAATATTTTACATTAACGTGCATGTTTATAAACAATACACTAAGTTCTTCTTCTATTTAGCTCTATCAACTTTCTATCTGAAAAATATTTTCTCATGTTTTCTATGTAACCATTCCTTAAGATTACATAGAATAATGTACTTAGAGTTTAAGGACAGAGCAAAACAACTTTTGATTTTCTGTTTTGCTTTTCTAAATTTCTTAGCAAGAAATTTCTTATGATGAGAATCTGACCTAATACAATTATTTCCAAAAGGAGAAATTTTCTTTACATTTTCCAACAATTTAATCAGAGTACATTGGCATATTCACTACTGCAAAAGCCAAGAAATCCTATATGGATTATCTCAGTGCCACAGAAATGAAAAACTAGAAGGTACTTAGAGCATTATTTAGAATGATTTACTTACTCAGTATGATCATATTTTCCAAATTCAAGCTTAGTTAAAAGTAACTTAATTTCAACATTTTACTGAAATACAAAGCCAGATTTTCTCAGTGGCCAAAAGACACGGCCAGCTGGAATTATAGAGCCCATAGAGGACACTTTAATACCATTCGGCCACAGAGATTTTGTTTAGAAAGTTTCCTCATCTATAAAGCTAGCTTTCTCAGGATCTTCCTTCTAACAAAGAAATAGATGGATCTAAGTTAGTTTGAAACATACATTAGACAAAGAACATTCCAATCACCCTGAGAAATAGAACTAAATTCACCCCTTCTCCTGGGGAAGACAGAATGTCAGTGTTTGAACTCAGGAAGTTATAGAAGCTTCCAGTGATGTCATGGATTAACTTGCTTTGTGACTTTGCTTTGAGCCTAAAGCCTTTGCTACTGGCCTAGGAATCAGTCCTGAGCCCCTTTAGCCACCACCTAGGTAAGGACAATTGGGAATACCTGCATAAGTCAGGGTCCAATCACAAGACAGGAACTATGTAGAAATTTGAACAGAGGAAGTTTAATATAAAAATTACTAGCTGTAACAGAGCACTAAAGTAGTAAGGGATTAGCTAATAAGAGGTAAAGAGTGCACTACAGAACACAGGTGTAGAAGAGCTAAGGAGCAACCACTCTCCCCAGGGCTGAAATAAAGAACCCTATCAAGAGTTTGTCACCCATTGCCCCAGGGCTGAAATCCAGACCTTGGTGGAGGTCATGGTTATGGATGGCTCACAGGATGGCAGAAAAGTTCTGCCATGTATACTCATCTATCCTCTAGGATACTGGGAAAAGGTGGCTTGCCTGAGACACTGTCACAAAATCACTTGCTGCTGAGTACTGAGGATAGCGCGCAAGTGCTGGGGAAGCTGTGCACAGCAGGAGCCTGGTGCTGGGCAAGCTGTATGTGCTCCAGGACCCTGATGCTGGGGACGCTGTGCACTGCAAGAGCCTGGTGCCAGGGAAACTGTGCATACTCAGGAGCCTGTTGCTGGAGAATCCATGCACTGCAGAAGCCAGGCACTAAGGAAGCTGTGTATACTGCATGACCTAGGCATGCTGCAGGAGTCTGCCAAGAGAGCACACCAGAACTAGAAAGGACTATTGCTTCCTCCTAGAGGGACTTTTCAGTGTCTCCTACTGACAAAATTTAACATCATGCCAGACAGCAGGGGGAATAATAATTTAAAAGACCTATTTATATTTTTGCAAAACAGATAACAAAGGGTAAATCTGAAGCTGACAGGTAATAAATTGATAACTGACAAAGAACCTCAGAGAAGAAGCACCTTCTGATGCTATGCTGAGAGCCAGGTCACCGTCACTTTGGGTGTGAAACCCTTTCTATACCCTGGTTGAAGTCTCAATAGTTGATGCTCTGAGACTCCCGTTTTCCCCATGTGCCACTGAGTTATTCTTATGTTCCTAGGCTTCTCCTTTCCTCCTTTTACATAAATGCTCGAACCTCTATCAGGAATAAAGTGTTCAATGTCTGCCACTATAAAAAATAAAACTCTATTCTGTCTAGATTTATTTCAATTGAGGGAGAAACAGTGTACATGTATTATGCTCCTATTATGTGTTAGGCACTCTCAAAAGTACTTTCTGTCTTGTTTTAATCTTTAAAGAATGTAGGTATTTCAACTCCATTTAATAGAGGTTCATTAACACGGTTCAGGTTAATCAGCTATTAACTATATGCTTAATGTTTTATATGAATTTAATTATCCACTTATAAACTATGTAAGTTTTGTAAAGTTACTTAGGCCTTTAATGCCTCAGTTTCCTTGTTTGTATAGTAGAGATAAGGGTAATATTGACCTCATACAATTGTTGCAAGGCTTAAATTAGATAATGGTCCAAAGTCCTCAAAACTATGCATTGCACATTATATGAGCTCAATAAACATAAGGAAGTATAGTATTAATGGTGGCAGTGATATAAGTTGCAATAGTATTCAGGCCCAGATCTGTAGACCTCTGAAGCTCATGATCCTTTTCTCATGCATTACTGCTAACCATTTTTTCCTTTTTCACACAATCCATTTCTACACAGTGTGGCTCTAATTCCAGAGGTCTGAAGCACATAAAGGACTCAGTGGATGGATATTATGAGAAAACTGCTTTAACTCTACTAGGATAAGCATTTCAGAAATAGACATCATAAGAAATTGTCACATCAATGAAGTCTGTATTCTAATATACTCCTATTCTCTCCTCTCATCTCCAGTACATGCTCTCCATCTTTAAACCAGCTCTCAGGCTCTCGTTAGGCTGTGGGTCTCATGACTGGTAAGAGCCAAGCTTATGATCTTGGAGACAGGAACAGTGAGATTAGAACCGATAGTAAATAAAAGATGTTCTGAGAAGCCCACTGCCTTTCCAGGAATAATGAGACAGTTCAAACCATTGGCTACATTTGTCTCCTTCTCTTTCTTACCTTATGCAACAAATAAGTTGAGGTTTCTAGTTTGAAAGTTTATTATTGGCAGAAAGGTTAAGCATAATTCTCAGATCTGCCTTTGGCAGGAATTATCCTGTAATGTCAATATGATCAGCTTTCAAAATGACTGGTTCCAGTAAATCTTGTTACTATTAAAGCTCCAGGTTCAGTATATCAATTCATAGAGATGTGTCCTATCTCTGCCACTTAGCAGGTGTCTAGTCAAAGGAGTTACTTAATCACTCTGAGCCTCGTTTGTTTATAATATATGAACAATAATAGCAACTACCTTAAAGGGTTTTGTGGACAAAGATTTATAAACTACATTCACAGATATTTGCAACTGTGCCTAGATCATTGCAACGTACTCATGATAGAGGCCAGCTAGTTATTTTTTGAACTATTTTTCTCCTCTGGAATATAAATCTAAACTACCATTCCAGTCTTCCTTTATGTGTGGCCAAGGACTGAAAATTCAAAATGGACAGAAGTAACGTATAGCACATCCAGCACTGACTTGTAAAAACCTCTTGTGTGATTTTCCATTCTCTTCCTCCATTTGCTAGCTGGAGATGCTGGACATCCAGCAGAGGACTCCAAGGCCCTGGGATTGGTAGATATACGGATGGAAAGATGCTGGGTTCCGAATCACTGCATGAAGGCTGCCTGCCAAATCCCCACATTGAAAATCATTTGAGTGAGTACATAGAACTCTACTGTATTAAGCTACTTAGGTTTTGGGATTCTTTCTTAGAGTAATAATCAATGACAATCTGGAAAATGTTTAAGAATCAGCACTCTGAAAAATGATTCCTGATTTGTAGTGTTTGCCAGTTTCCATGGTGTAAATACTCCCACCATGGCCAATTTCAAGTTACCAATGTGACATTACTGAACGTGGAGTTGCAAAAAGATGTGCATAATTGGTCCTCATGAGCTGATGAGTGCCAACTCCAGGACACCCATTTCCTGACTAATATTGCACTCAATAAATAGCAATGCTTGTTGCAGAGTTGTTATATAAGTTAAATTTTAAAATAAATCTTAAGCCAGTAATAGCTGATGTAATATAGGGATTTTTGTACTTACTGAGGAAAATTGAAGTCTTTGTCTTGTAACCTGAATTCCTGCTTTGACTTGTTGCTGTTGTTTTATGTTTGTTTGCTTGTTTTTCCGTATAAGTACTAATACCATAAAAGAAAGTGAAAGAAAGAATTCAAATTCTGACCAACATATTCTGGCTCTTCAGAACACATGGAAGGTAGTTTTCTCATATACATTTCTCATGTATATTTCTCCTGAAAATATGCCAAAAATTACCTAACGAGGCAAATCAAATAAATGGAGACTCTAAAGTCTTAAGACAACAAGGAAACAATCAGCCTACACTTTGCTGTCCTTCTGGATTAGCCTTTAGAATTTCTTCTTTTGTTTATCCTTCCTTTTGGAATTAAAAATTGATCTAGGATAAATAAGCTTCATCCATAAGGCATTACATCCTCTCTGTTGGTGCACAGGCCCTGGTCAGGTAGTAGATCTCCTTACAAATTTATCTTTTCATGGGTTTAACATAGGAAACAATCTGTTTGAATTAATTTTTTAATAAAATATGGTTTTCAAAATGTTCAAATGCTGGTGTTATGTTAAATAGAACACTCTCATCTATTTGCACTTTTATGTTGGAAATGACCTGCATTGGTGGACTTTATTTTATTTTTTGAGGAGCCAAAGATCATCTTAAAGAGAAAATTGTATAATTTTGTTGTATAGTCTTTCAATAAAATTGCTTGGCATCCAGAAGAGTTTGTGATTTGCCGTGTATTTAAGAAAATAAACAAACTTACAAACATAGCATATTAAAGGGATCTACTCTCTTCCCACCAACATCACATCATTCACACAGGCTGTCGGTGGGTTCTCCAGAAAGGGTGTGTGAATGTTAAGTGAACATCTGGCCTGTTTTGGGATGAGCTGCACTGAGGTTCGTCCTGCATCTGGGTGTCCACAGGGTCCACAAGTGTTTAGAAGAGGAGAGGATGAGCACATAAAGGAGTGCCTGCAGCAGGCACCATCCCATGTGCAGCCTCAATAATTTCTCATAACAGTCTTATGTGAATTGCTATATTATAAATGAAAGACTGAGATGAGAAAAAAATAATACATGCCATGGTCACAGAACTCAAAAGTATTGAGCAGGGATTTCAATGCAATTTTGTTAGATGTAAGGCCCATTCCCTTTATACCATACAACTCTTACATTCTCTAAAGCGAAAAAATCTCAATTAAAAAATGAATTCCAAAGAAAAGAGATGCAAAATTTCCTATGATCAAGCAATTGTGAGAAAAAAAAAGTTATATATTTCCGTGTAGATGAAAGCATAGTGTGGGTGGAAGTATACTTTAAAATGCAAAGAGTTTTTCCTTAATAGGTAATTTAGAGAAACAACAAAACATTTAACTAACAAAAAAACAAAATTTTCATCAAATTATTTAATTTTAAAACAGATTCTTAGCTTTATAGCATACTCAGGTTTTCTTTAAATAACCAAATCTCTTAGTGTGTTGAAAACACTATTGTTGGCACAACTTTAATTAGTGAAGTTTTACTGAATACCCTTATACGTATGCATCCTTGTGCATAAAATCACTTTATTAATTTGAAGAGTGTAAATTAGAGGCAATTTTAAATGCCATTTATGATCAATTGTAAAAACAGATAAGAAAATGAAAATTCAGAGAGATTAGGGAGGTTTTTCAGTCACATAGTTAATAAGTACTGGGCTTGGATTAGAAGCCAAATTAATCCAATACTAGAGCCCTTTAGCTTTACCATAGTGCTTTCCCAAACACAACAACATCATCATTATTTTTACAATATTCTCAATGATAGAACAAGAGTATCTCCATCTTAACGAGACTGCACCATCTTAAAGTATCAAGTTTCCGTTTCTCAGAACTGTCTGTTGACATTTGGCCAAACTGCAAATGTCAACCCTGACCACAGTTTCAACAGAGCATAAGGGCCCTAACTGTAACAGAACAGCCAGCACTTTCCCAACCCCTCCCTAACAGAATCTTGCTTCAAAGCACACTTCTCCACCTGGCCATTTGAAAAAGCTTCAGGCTGTAAGGAAAGTCTGCTCCTGACCCTGCTGGCCAGAAGCCCTTCTCAGGTTTACTCTCAATAAGCCTGTCTCAACTGTAGAGCTGCCTTCTTGCCTCTTCTTTCCTTAATCTTTCCATTCCAACACTCAACATACATATTTCCACTGCCCCATTTTACTAATGGTGCCACCAATGAATCCTCTGTCTTCATGCTCTGGCTGAAGCCAATTTCCTCAAAGCACCCCGTTTCTACCACTCTTCACCAAGGCCCATCTTTTCTTTACATCCTGCCTCCTTCCTTGATACATTAAACTATACGAAACTCTTATATCTGGACTGCCTTGGTTTTATTTTACCCAAAATTTAATTTGTGATTCAAATTATTGCTTATATTAGTCATTATTCTTTTTCCATTTTGTATTCTTAATGTGGATTATATATTTAAATGTGTGCAGGACTGGACACTGTATGAAATGTCCTACATCTTCTACTAGGAAGCATATAACACAGGGGAAGCCAAGAGGGACTGTATTTACTCAGGTGCTCAATAAAAAAAAGTTGAATGAATATTATCTAATTATTGGTGAATATTCTGGGTTGTGAAATCATCAAGGGCACAACAATCAATGCATACAGCATTAATTTAGTCACTGGTTCATAATAATAATTGAATTTCAGTGATGTGCCAGCCAATAAGCATAGATGCTGCTATATATAAGTCATAAGAAGATTGGAGAATTCCAAGCAGTTATCCAAGCTAGGCAAAACACAATGCAGGCCTGAACTAAGGCAGTGGGCAGAAGGGTAGAGAAGAGAGCAGAAACATGAAGAATTTCCTAGGCCTAATGACTGATCAGATAGTCAGAGTACAGGGCAGAAAACAGCTTAGGAAAACCCCTAAGTTTGCAATCTGGGTCTCTAGACTAAACTAAACTGATGATGAAGTACAGGTAAAAAGCAGGACTAATGGGATTGACCATTAGTTTAATTTAGGAAATACTGAGGATAGGACCCAAGGAATATCCAGATAGACTTAGATAGGCTTGATGTTTGTAGAGTTGAACTTCTTTGGAGTGGCAAGCCTGAAATAAAGATTTGAAGTCATCAATATACAGTTAGCAGTTAAAACTGTACAGGTGGATTAGATTGTGCAGAGCAATTATCAAAGACCAAAGAAAAGTGAGTCAGGTAAGGGACCCAAGAGAACACCAATATTTAAAGAACAGGTAAAGAAAGAATTGTCAGAGAAAGAAACTAAGCAGGAAATTGAAAAACAAACAGTGGCAGAAGCAGGAAAAAGATGTCTTCCTCAACATTCATCTTTCTTGTTCCACCCAATGGATGTTTAAAATTGTTTGCATTCTTCTCAACAGGGACACTATATTTGTACACCTCTAGGGGGTGCCATTTACATAGGATGCAATGTAAATGGCCCCTTCAGGGAGTTGGGCAGCTGTATGATGGTGTATTTCCCCCATCCCCTTTACCATTCGACTTCATGCTCATGAACAAGCATTTGTTTTCATTTATAGACATTAAGAACAAGCTTTCTGCTCCCACTTCCCTCCCACTATCACTTCAAACTCTTCAGCCACTTTAAAGAGGTTTCTTTAGGTCCTCTGCATAGCATGGAAGCCAACTACTCTATTAATGCTTTCCTAATGATGCAGCCCAGTTCTGCATACAGTTTGTACAGAAATGCTATATTTATGGAAACAGTTGAAAAATGAAATGTCAATATACCCCTAACAGTCATTTCAACAAAGGTGCTTTGTCAGTTCATTTGGGACTTGCCATGATTGTGGTGCATTTCTTCTACTGTAATGACAAAATGTTCAAAAGTATCATCAGATAGAGAACTCTGTACGTGCTCTATATGAAAAGATGTTCCCTTAAAGATGCTGCTCTTAATGCGCAGTGTAAAATGCTTGCAGCTTTTATTATGTCTTAGATGGGAAACATGTTTTACTGCATACCAGAGTAGCAGACGTCAACTCACTTTTCAAATTGAGAACAGCTTTTCATTTTGTTCTGTTCAACAATTTCTGGGTCCTAATTCAACCCTTCCCTCCCTCCATCCTAACTCCCACTACCATGAATTTGTGCTAGCAAAACAATGTCACAAGCTGCTTCTTCTAACAGCAAGGACAATATGTACGAGGTGACAGGAGGAAGATTTTGGAGACAGGAATCTACCATGCTCTCTCTCCTTTTATATACTAAGAATAAAAAGGGGGAACTGGAAGGTGAAATATTTATTACCTCAACATTGCTGATTGAACACAATCCACAGGAAACCCAGATGTCCAGAGAAGTAGATCAGAGAGGGAATATCATGGGTCTGTAGAGCCAAATTTTGATTTCTAGCCTCCTGTGTAAGTAAAAAAATGGCCATCTGTGAGGCTATTAAAACCCAATATAGGAGCATCTCTCACAATCCTCTTCCAAGTGCTACTTCATTATTTTCTGATGACTAGTAAAACAAGTTTATTCCCTATAAAGTTTAAATATCACTGAAAGTTTCAATTTGATTTCAGATGGTAAGTAACTTATATAAAATTCTGACGTATTAAAATAGATTGGTGAGTTTGTACTTCTTAGAGAAAAAAATTCAGATCTCATTTCATTTTATAATTGAACGCAAACTTTGAACCAAATACTATTAATATATCTTAAACACAAAGTTAAGTGAGACTAAACGGGGTATAACACAGACATTCTCTTTATAAACATTCCCTGCTGGTGGAAGAAATTTTTAGTTTTGTTTTCAAAGAAAAGAGAGCCCACACTCTAAATGTAATCCTCAAAATTAGGAGATTTGAGTTCTAATCCCAATCCCAAATCTGGATGAGTCTGTAACTTTCTGTACCCCATGCAATTCCCCAAATGCAAAATAGGAAAGATATATTAAGTTTGCTCCAAATAACTATTACAAGCAGAGGTGAAGTAATTGGTGTGAATGTACATTGGCTTCCTCAAAGAACGGTGAAGAAATGCAAGACAATGATTTTTTTTTTTTTTTGGAACAATGGATAATTATTTTCCTTCAGTTTTTTAGATAGCCAAGTTAAAAGTCAGTGATGCCCATTTAAGAAGCAAAATCACAGAAACATGCAGGAAAATTTGGAATCAATTTGTTTAAAGACATGTTCTTTGCAGCTGTTGTTCATTAGGATACTTTTATTGACGTGTCCAGAAATCTTTCCTAGTAGTTTAGGCACGCGGGGGCTTTGAGCCCTATGAAGTATAGCAAATTGCAGATGAATTGGTCCAGAAGTGTAGGTTTGCTTTAAAAAAAATGCTTTGTAAAGTAGACTATTCTCAAGGGAGTGATTGGTTGGAGGAGGGAAGTATGTACTGACACTTAAAAGATCCTTGACCTTCTGGAATGCACATCTAAACTTCTGCAACAGTAGCCCAAAAGGACTGAAACTCAGTGTTCAAAAACCACTTTTAATAAAGCCAGGTTTCTCCAAGGATCCCAAACCAAATGATCCAGGGATAATTAGTTTATAATAAGGCAATTTTTTTTTTAAGAAACCTGTTTTGGTTTGTTTGTTTTGTTTTTTGTGGTTTTGTTTGTTTGTTTTGTTTTTTTTTTTTTTGACCAGGCTTTGTTTTGGTGCATCACAAATTTTTTGGGTCTGAGGAAGTACAGGAGTTTGCCAGGTGAACTTGGAAAAGATTGAGAAGGAAAAGAGTAATTTATTAGATGGACTAGCAAATTCAAAGACATGAAGGTTCTGAACACAGAGCTAGTTTGGAAGAACCATAAGCGTTAATTAATTAATTAATTAATTAATTTGCTAACTTATTATTTATTCTTCATGCATATATTGAGCTCCTACTACATGCTGGGTACCATACCAGGTAATTGATACAATACATAATTGGCATCAAGCAATAGTCAATACAGTGGAAGAGATGGACATACAAATAATTTGAATATAGTAGGTTAAGATTTAGACAGAGAAAAGAATGAGTCCTTTTCTCAGTGGTGGAAAAAAGAGAAAGGAGAGGGGAAAGGAGTTGGTATCAGCAAGAAAATTCTTCCCAGGAAAATGCAGCATCTGAACTGTGTCCTGAAGAACAAAGAAAATGTAGCTATGTGGAAACTGGGAGGAAAGGGTCTCCCAGGTAGAGGATCGATATGAAGAAATGACCCAAAGCTAGCGAAAATTGGTGGGATGCAAAAATTACAAGTAGTCCTGGTTGGAGGCAGGATTATGTGGGAAGGGGTGATGGTGGGGGCAGTAGATGAGAGAAGAGGTGTGAAGATAAAGTAAATAGAAGAGACAGATGGGAAGAGATGAAATCCCATAAAGGGCCTTGAATGTCATGCTCAGTTAAAGAATTAGGGTTTGAAATTGTATTGGAAGGTCTTTGGCAGGGGAGTATGTTGATTGAATTAGCTTTCAGGAAAGTCTCTCCCTAAAGGGTGGGGTAAGAATATCAGTGGGGAAGACCGGGGAAGGTTGGTGCTGAGCCTCTACATATGGGCTACAAAGTTAGTAGAAAGTTAGTGGGGCCCAAGCATCCACAGGACTTGGAGCTTAGCAGTATTTTCCTCTGGTCCCTCCCACTGACTCTCCTTGAGTTCATTATGATTATAGCACACACATTGCCTATTCATTTAAGTTGAGCTCCTTGAAAGGAGGAACTGTGCCATAGTGGCTGCTTTGTTTCTGGAGCTTAGAGTCTTCAAGAGTAATTAGCAATAGGAGAAGCAGAAGTTGCAGGAGGAATAGAGGTAGGCTGTGCACATAATAGGTGTTTGGAAATGCCTGCTGAAGTGAATTGATAACTCTCTGGCATTCTCACTTGATAATGAGGCTTCAGAAAAGCCTTGACAAGATCTGGCTGTTATTTGATCCTGCTGAAGTGAAGGTAACATCTGCCTTTTTGGATCGTGATTGGATAATTAGATGTAATATATGAAAAGGACAAGGCAGGTTTTTAGATCCTGAATATGTTGTTGATTTTACTTGTAAATAAACAACGAGAAGAGACGATCAATCCCTTTAGTCTCTCAGTTTCTGAAATGGGCTCTCCTCGACTCTCTTCCTCTACTAGCCCTGCTTTCCCATCTACTTCTCCACAGCTAATGACTTGTTTCCAGATTTACTAAAATATGAAAGTTATTACAGCAGAACTCATTTATCTTCCCACAAGGCAAATCACCCAACCTCCTGTATCACTGCCCATACTCCCTGTCTTCATCCCGTCACCTGGGAAGAAGTGTGCTTGTCTCTGTCTGAGGGCAACACCCTGACTTGTGTACTGGATCTCATCTCCATTGAATACTTCAGAGTCCTATAATTAATCTCTTTCCTGCACCATCAGCTTTTCTTTCTCTACAGCATCATTTACATTCATCCTACAATCATACTATAATATCTCCATCTTCAAAAACAAAACAAAACTGTCTTTTGTCTTCAAATCCCCATGGAGCTAACACCTCATATCTGCTGTCGTTCTTGAAAGTTTTCTTAACTTCTTTCTCCTCATTCCTTCTTACCTCACTTTCTATCCTTTGTCTCTTCTAACTGGGATCCTGTCTTGCCATACCACTGAAGTTGTATTTTTCCATCACCAATGCCCTCTGAGCTGTCAAATCCAACAGCTTCTTTAGTTTTTGCCTTGATCTCTCAGAAGCATTCAGAATAAATAAATTTTTGAAACTCTTTCCTGTTCTTACTTCCATAAAGCCACTCTGCTGATTTTGCCCCCACCCCATACCTTGCTCCTTGTCAGTGACCTTTGCTGAAATATTCTCCTCTACCAATCTTTAAATGAAAGAATACCCAACGCTAACCGACTGGTTCTCTTCTCTATTTGAGTTCTGGTGATTATATCCAGCCTACAGTATCCAGTCAACAGTTTGCAAAACTATCCCTTTGCTGATGGCTTCTATACTTACCTCTCCAGCAATGAAATCTCTCAATTTCCTACTTGACTTTTGTACTTAAAGGTGGAATGGGTATCTCAAAATTTGCATGTTAAAAAAGAAAGAACTCTTTATTCATTCTTTTAAACCCAATCCTTATTATATCAGTAAATGACTCCTCCATATCAAGTTGGTATCCTTGACCTTTCTTCTACTCATCTCTGCAAACATTCCATGAGCAGGTTCCATATTTGTTCATTTTTTCCTCCATCCAAAGATGCCATTCTTGTTCATGTCCCTCCATCTCTCTCCTGGACCACTGTAATAACCTCCTAAATAGCATCCCCAACTACTCCCACTCCCTCATAATCCATACTCTATACAATTCCAAGAGTGTTATTCTCAAAACTTAAATAAGCTATGCCTGTCCCAACTGTAAAGTTCTTTAGAGACATTCAATAGCACTTAGGATCAATCTTGTAGCCTGATGTAAATATCCTACTTCATCTGGCCCTGGACCAACTTCTTTCCTCCTTTAGGACTATTTGCAACCCTACCTCATACTCTAAGTCTCTTTCATTTCATGAAACACACAAAGCTCAGTGTTCCTAGTGGTTTTTCTGCATGCCTGGACCTTGACAAGGCTACCTCTTAGCCTAGATGTCACTCAGAGATAGCCCATTGTGTTGATCACACCATCCTCTAACAATTCTCTACATGGCAGCCTCATGTTATTTGCCTCTATTTATGTTTATCTGACCACCCAACTCTCACCTAGGTTTTTTGTCCATCCTTTTACAATTATGTATCTTCAACACATAGAACAGTTCTGAGCACATAGTGAGGACTGAGAAATAAGTATTGAATGAGCCAACTGACCTTCTTCGGTTGCTAGAATGGACCTCTGAGATCAACTCAGCCCCATAATCTCATTTTACAGATGAGGAAAGTGAGGCCTAAAGACGAATAGTTGTTTACTCAGAATCACTTGTGGGCAGTATGAAGGCTCTTTCCGGTTGATGCCATTAGAATCCTCTTTATTTGAAATAATACCAGAGCTCTACATGTAAAATACTACACACAAACCCTATTCCATTTTCTGTGAAAGTGCCTCATGGGACATGTCAGGTCTACATCCTGGTCTCAGCAATGAACTCTGATGGGAGGCATGTCTCCTAATAGGTAATCTCTAAAATTCCAAAAGGCCTAAACAATAAAAGCCAGGCTTCTGGAATCCCTGGGAAACTGTAGGTCTCAAAATGGGTAGATTCCACATTTATGTCAAGAGAGGACAAATGCTGAACTTCGTCAGAGTGATCGAAAACACATGTGTTGTCTTGCTTCATGTCCCAGGGAAGTTGGCTGTCTAAGACTGAGCTTTTAGTTTCCATTTCTTCCACCTTAAAAGACCAAACATGTGCCACCCTGGCTGCATCCCAGACATTTGAGCAATATAAGTCTGGAGAGTTAGGGTCAAAAAGAAAAGCCTTGAATGTCAATAGAAGGTGCTTGGCATTTTGAATTTCTTTTCTATGAAGTCAGCACTCTGTCATTTAAAAATTAAAGCAGAAGAGATGTGATCAGGTCTATATTTCAAAAGGATTACTCTGGCTATATTTGTGGAGGATAGATTGGAGGAAGATAAGACTGACAATGAGGGGGCCAACTAGAAAGTAGTTATACTGATCTAAGCAAGAGATAAGAGGGTGTGAAGGG
Organism: Rhinopithecus bieti; assembly: GCF_001698545.2. Lineage (NCBI taxonomy): Eukaryota > Metazoa > Chordata > Mammalia > Primates > Cercopithecidae > Rhinopithecus > Rhinopithecus bieti. Next base: position 4,173,333 of record NW_016805181.1, on the reverse strand, counting down.
AGAAATGGCAGTAGAAATAGAGGTAAGTGGATAGATTTGAGGTATAACCATACTCAGTACATCTGATTAATAGGACTTGATAATTTTTTCCTTGTTTCCAGATGCAGCCATGAATTAATCTCAGGCCAGTGAAAAGAAAGCAGAAACAATGTGTGCAACTTTCAAATAATCTTCTGAAGGATTTCTATCCTGGGTTCTCTAGTCCTTTCTACTATCTACAATTTTGTAGCAGCTAGGGCAATCTTAGAAGGCACATTTACAGAATGGCAATGCCTCCTGTTTATTTTCAGGTTTTCACATGAAAAGGAAACATCCTTCTCTCTTATTTAAATCTCTGTAGTTTTAGATTTTCTTATAACTTTTTCTTAAAATTTTGTGTTCCTTATCTGTACCCTAACTTATCCTCTCACCCATCCAACCCAAGCACAGGAGAAAGAGCATCCGCAAATCCTGAAGGGACAGTGGTAAGAGAGGTTCCTACAAGAGCCCTAAAGAGCCAATAAACACAGGAACCAGCAGTTAAAGGCTGTCCATGAAAACCTTGTTTTATAATTTCTTCAAGGAAAGTTGGAGAGGATGTTGTGAATTTTTGAAAACTTAATAACATTCATATCCTTTGCTATACTTATATTATTTAAGCCCAAATAATAAACCAGAGTTGTACACAAAGAGTACATAAAAAGGCATTACACTGTTGTTTTTATTAGCAAAAAATCCGAAATCAACATATACACCTAACAACGTGCAATGACATGATTAAATAAATGTGATCTATTTTTAAAGTGTGATACTCAGCACTATTAGAATCATAACTCAGAAGAATATACAAGACTGTATTAGTCCATTCTCACATTGCTATAAGGAACTACCTGAGACTGGGTAATTTATAAAGAAAAGAGGTTTAATTGACTCACAGTTACACAGGCTGTACAGGAAGCATGGTTGAGGGGGGCCTCAGGAAACTTACAATCATGGCAGAAGGCAAAGAGGAAGCAGACAAGTCTTACGTGGCTGGAGAAGGAGGAATAGGGTGAAGAGGAAGGTGTTACACACTTTTAAACAACCATGTCTCATGAGAACTCTCTCATTATTATGAGAACAGCCTGCAGGGCAGGGCTCTTAGCCAGAGTCTCTAGGAATCAATGTAAAGGTACAATCACCACATTAAATAAATAAATCATCATTAACCATGATTCTTAGGGGATGGTTTGCATTCTGGAAAATTAATTTACTTTCTTCATTCACTCAGTAAATGTGTTTGGAAGGCCAGCTACATACCAGGCATGTTATAAGTGAGACAGAACAGTGATAAAAATGGCCAAAACCTCTGCCCTCATGGAGCTCACATTCTTGGGGTCTGGAGCAGACAACAGAAAGGTGAACACATAAAATATTCAGAATATAACAAAGTGATTAGTGCTATGGAGAAAAATGGAGGAGGGTAGATCAGGAAGGGAGCTAAGAAATGCCATGTTGGGAGGCAGGAGTTAGGAGTATAGAAGGGCTGTGTTATTTAAATAGCATGGTCATGGAAGGTCTCAGTGATAAGGTGATAATTACACAGAGATCTGGAAGAGGCAATTCTTATTGGAACTTCAGTTTTTTAAAAAATGTCTTTTAGAAGTCCAGGTGTTATAGAAAACAAGGTATTACTCATATGATACTAATTTGCAATTTTATTAGTTTGCTGGGGACCGTATGCATTCTCTGATAGTTTCCCCATCTTTGCATAAGGGTTTGGACTAGATGATATCTGAGGACACTTCTGGCCCTTCAAGTTTCCGGTTTAAGCACAGGGGTGGAGAGGGGGGATCATTCTGTGTTCCAACTATTAGACTCATACATTCATCCAACAAACATTAACCGAGAGCCAAATGTGTGCTGGGCTTGTAGACAGTACCGTTAACAAGGTTAGGATGCTGATTCCACCTTCCAGAAGCTCCCAATGGAATGAGGCAAACATGTTCATTGTGACTTGGAGGCTGTACCTGCATTTCTCTGCTGCTGGCTGAGAAGCGAAGACTGTCTGCCCTGCGCTCCTCCAGCCATTCTGCACACTCATCCTAGGGAAGCCCAGGACCATCCATCACCCAGAGGCTAGGGCTGGGTACCACATCCTCCCCAGGGCCCTGCCTCTCCCTTCAAGAGAAATGTTTCCTGGATGGGGGAACTGTCTCCGAGGCTGACGATGATGATGCATGGGCCAAGGAAAGCATTTTTCATCCTCAAGCAGTACATATGTGCATTTTCACTCTGGGGCCAGGTTCTGACTGGGATGCCTGCAGTTCTACGTTTTCTTAGCTGTTGTCACCTTCCCTCTTTCCTGACAAATGGACCCATTTCACAGCCTTAGTGACTCATGACTGCTTTAGGAAGTCTAGATTAACCTAGTGTAGCATAGGAGGAAAATGAAGACAATTACTTTTAACTTGACATCTTAAACCTCCATCTTCATCTTACCATGCCCCTGTGAAAAAAAAAAAAACCTACAATGATTCTTTCTTGTGCTTGGGGTATGATCTAATATTCACTTCCGTCTGGCTTAGACAATTCCAGCCTTCTCTCCCACATGCAGGCAGAACTCTCTCTCCCAAACATGCCATGGATTTTTCTACCTTCACACCATATTCAAATGGTTTATTCCTACCAACGCCTTGCCCAACTATGAGACCTTCTCTGGGAAGCCATCTCTGACTGCCCCAGGCCACTGTGATGTGTCCTTTGAGGGGTCACCCTGCACCAGCTGCACAAAGCCTGGGGTGCAGAGTGCTTTTGTTCACAGATGAAAGTCTTAAATTGTCTGTGACTTCTGGGGGCAGAGGAACTGTATCCTATCCATCCCCTCCCAGCCAACCACACACCAGGCTGGGTGCCCAGCACATGGAAGTTGTTGTATAAAATTTCATTAGCTGATTGATTCTTTCAGTGGTTCTCTCTAATTCCATCAGCAAGCTGACAGAGGACCAGATTTCATAGTTTAAGCCTTGATCAGCCTAAGATGAGACTATGTTTTACCAGCCCAAGAACGTGATATAGGAACACCTATGTCTGAACTCCTAGGTCAATGCTGATCAATGATTTCCTGAATCAGGCATTTCTGATGCAGAGAGAGCAACTTTCTAAACCAAAAACATTTCAAATTTCTGAATTTGCCACCAATTCCATTTTGCCTGTATAGATATGCCTTAAATAATAGATGGGTCTTTTTTATGTCTGTAACTCCGCAAGTATTGTTAAAACAAAACAAAACAAAATGAAACAAAAACTGTACTTATAACTATATAATTTTTAAAAAGTTAAAGAATTTTCAGCATTTCTTCACAACAGTGGCTTTCAAACTCCAGGGTGAATCTGAATCACCTGGAGGACTTGTGAAAGCACTGGTGTTCATCCCCCACTCCAGTTTTGGACTCAGTATTTCTCAGATGGGGCCTGATAATTCGTATTTCTAATGAGTCTCCAGGCAATAAGGATGCTGCTGCTTACACTTTGAAAATCACTGCCCTATCCTAACACTTTTACTTTAAAGCTTTTTTCCCAAATATTTGTCTGCCTGTTATCATTTTCCAAAGTTATTATCCTAGTATATGAAATTTGTACATTTTAATTATTTTTCTAAATTATAAAGAGTCTACCCTCTATCACCAAATAAAAGGACCTGTTGGAGTTTGGGGATAAGATGTCCTAAGAGGCACAATAAGAATTACGTAACTCTTCTACAAGGTGGAGCATTATTAAAAAGATCTTTTTTTTTAACTTTCAGGTTCAGGGACGGGTACATGTGCAGGTTTTGTTATATAGGCAAACTAGTGTTATAGAGGTTTGATGTACAGATTATTTTGTCACCCAAACACCAAGCCTAGTATCTAATAGTTATTTTTCTTCTACTCCTTTCTCTCCTCCCACCCTTCATCCTCTGGTAGGCACCAGTGTCTGTTGTTCCCCTCTATGTGTCCATGTGTCCTCATCATTTAGCTCCCACTTATGATAATATGCAGTATTTGGTTTTTTGTTCTTGCATTAGTTTGCTAAGAATAACGGCCTCTAGCTCCATCCACGTTTCTGCAAAGGACATGTTCTCATTCTTTTTTATGACTGCATCGTATTCCATAGTGTATATGAACAATGCTTGCTTTATCCAATCTGTCATTGATGGGTATTTAGGTTGATCCCATATCTGTGATATTGTGAACAGTGCTGCAATGAACTTATGTGTGAGTGCATCTTTATAGTAGAATGGTTTATATTCCTCTGGGTATATACCCAGTAATGAGAATGCTGAGTTGAATGGTAGCTCTGTTTTTAGCTCTTTAAGGAATAAAAACACTGCTTTCCACAATGGTTGAACTAATTTACACTTCCACCAACAGTGTATAAGTATTGTGTATAACAGTGTATAAAAGGCTCTTTTCTCCACAGCCTCTCCAGCATCTGTTATTTTTTGACTTTTTAATAATAATAATTCTGACTGATGTGAGATGATATCTCATTGTGGTTTTGATTTGCATTTCTCTAATGATTAGTGATGTTGAGCTTTTATTCATATGACTTTTGGTCACATGTATGTCTTCTTTTGAGAAGTTTCTGTTCATGTCCTTTGCCCACTTTTTAATGGGGTTATTTCCCTTGTAAATTTGCTTAATTTTCTTATAGATGCTATATACTAGACCTTTGTCAGATGCACAGTTTGTGAAAATTTTCTCCCATCCTGTAGGTTTTCTGTTTACTCTTTTGTTAGCTTCTTTTGCTGTGCAGAAGCTCTCTAGTTTAATTAGATCTCCATTTGTCAATTTTTGCTTTTGTTGCAATTGCTTTTGGCATCTTCACAATGAAATATTTGCTAGATCCTATGTCCAGAATGATATTGCCTAGTCTTCCAGGGTTTTTGTAGCTTTTGGTTTTACATTTAATTCTTTAATCCTTCTTGAGTTGATGTTGCATATGATGTAAGGAAGAGGTCCAGTTTCAATTTTCTGCACATGGCTAGCCAGTTAACCCAGCACCATTTATCAAATAGGGTGTCCTTTCGCCATTGCTTTTGTCAGTTTCGTCTAAGATCAGATTATTGTAGTTGTGTGACTTTATTTTTGGGATCTCTATTCTGTTCCATTGGTTTATGTGTTTGTTTTTGTACCAGTACCATGCTGCTTTGGGTACTATAGCCCTGTAGTATAGTTTGAAATTGGGTAACATAATGCCTCCTGCTTTGTTCTTTTTGCTTAGGGTTGCCTGGGTTATTTGGGCTCTTTTTTGTTTCATATGAATTTTGAAGTAGTTTTTTTCTAATTCTGTGAAGAATATCATTGGTAGTTGGATAGGAATAGCATTGAATCTATAAGTTGCTTTGGGCAGTATGACCATTTTAACGATATTGATTCGTCCTATCTATAAGCATGGAATGTTTTTCCATTTGTGTTTGTGTCATCTCTGATTTCTTTGAGCAGTGGTTTGTAATTCTCATTGTAGAGATCTTTTACCTCCCTAGTTAGCTGTATTCCTAGGTATTTTATTCTTTTTGTGGAAATCGTGAATGGGTTTGTGTTCCTAATTTGGCTCTCAGCTTGGCAGTTGTTGGTATATAGAAATGGTGGTGACTTTTCTATGTTGATTTTGCATTCTGAAACCTTGCAGAAGTTGCTTATCAGCTTAAGGAGCTTTGGAGCTGAGGCTATAATATTTTCTAGATACAGAATCATGTTATCTACAAACAGAGACACTTTGACTTCCTCTGTTCCTATTTGGATGCATTTTATTTCTTTACCTATCCTGATTGATCTGGCCAGGGTTTCCAATACCATATGGAACAGGAGTGGTAAGAGATGACATCCTTGTCTTGTGCTGATTTTCAAGGGGAATGTTTCCAGGTTTTGCCCATTCAGTATGGTGTTGGCTGTGGATTTGTCATAAATAGTTCTTATTATTTTGAGGTTTGTTCCTTCAACACTAGTTTGTTGAGAGTTTTTAACATGAAGAAATTGAATTTTATCGAAATCCTTTCTTGTATCTATTGAGATGATCATGTGGATTTTGTCTTTGGTTCTGTTATGTGATGAATCACGTTTATTGATCTACATAGTAAGAAGATATTTAGCCCAAAGTGATTCAGTCAGGAAATCAAGTTGATCTGGTATTAAACTTGTCTAGTTTTTTTTCTTTTTTCTTTTTTTTCCATTGGTGTATCTCCAACTCCTGGAAAAGTGGTTGTCACTAGAAGGTATTCATTAAATATTTTTTGACTAAATTTATGAATTAAACAAACATTTTCTTCATACACTCTAGGTAATTTAGAGGTTTCTAGGAGGGGTGTTAAGTGCAGACAATTGGGGCATGTTCCTGCAGCACTTGATGAATACTTTGCTTCAAAACAAGCCACTTCACAAAGAAGAATCATTAACAAGCTGCAGTTGGTTTTCATGTACTGCAAAGGATTTTTGTCTGTGATGGGTAAGCAAGAGGCCCAAGTTCAGCTCTCTCCTTTTCACAGTTATATAAGCAACCTGCATCCACAGAAATGCTGTCTATGGTTTATGTGTTCACTCATACTCTGTTACACACGGTTTCTTATTTTAAGTTAGAAACACTTGTGTGCACAGATCAGCTCAAAATCAGAAATTAAATGCAACATGGGAAGCACTGGTGGGGACCCAGCTTCCAAACGTGTATTACATGAAAATACTAAGACTTTTCTTTAATGTCAATTTAATTAAAGCAAATAAATTATGCAACATTATTGGCTTATTCCACTGCCCTTTTACCAAAACAGAGTTCTCTGTGCACATAGTTTTTTAACATTTAATCAATAAACTAGAGTGATCTGAGCATCTGGCTCCCTTAATAAGGGGATTGTGGAAACCCTGGGCCGTAAATTAGATTTTAAAAATGTCTAAAATGAGAGAAAATTACATTATAAACATGACATTAACATTTCAAGGCACCAGAACCTCCTTGAGACTGCAGAGTCTCTGAGCCAGGTAGGGATCTATACAGAGCACAGCAAATACTTAGATCACTCTTAAGATGGGGATGGTCAAACCTATCAGGAATAGTAGCTTCATGCCAAACCTACAGGAGCCCTTTACCTTCTTGACCACTGGGCAGCTTCTTTGACAAACACCTTTTAGGGATTCTGAGAACATTTCACCCCCTGCCATCTCTTGGCAAAGAACAGCTGAATGCTAAAGGCATATTTTCTCAAAGTGCTTGTTAATGACTCGACTGTGGAATTACTTGCTGGGCTGCTGCTCTGGAGTGGTCATTACAATATTTCATTCTTCTTGCTTAATTTCAGGCTGTGCTTCCTCTGTACATAAATACATCAAGCTGTATAAAAACCAGAACTTTTATCTGCATACAGGGGTTTAGAGAGTTCGTTTCTCCTGCTCTGTAGGACAAGAAAAATCATTGTTTCCCGCTTTGATTTAGAGATTTGATTTATGCGGGTTTGCCTTTCAAGCTTCTGTTTCAGATGTGCTAACTCTCAGGTTTGTGTGCATTTGCCTGGATTTACTGACATGAGTTTAATTCCTGATTTACAAGCTGCAGGCTTCAGATGAAGAACGAATTTTGATTTAGGGTAACACATTCTATACGGCTTCTATTTTCCACTCAGATTCAACTATTAGTTGGTTTTAGCACAAACTGAGTTATGGCTTTTCCTAAAAGGCCATATTTTGATGAAATTAAGATGGATTGAAAACCAAATCTTTCCCATATAACTACATGAAATAAAGTCCCTTCCTACAAGTCTGACTGACATGAAGTGGGGCCTCCAGAGAGAAGCTCCCCTGCTTCTGCATAGTTCTACTGACTCGTGGTTGAGCATTGAAATCTTCCGGTTCTTCTCTTATGATCATAGGTTTGTTTCCTCATTTATGCATTTTCAAAACTCTTTGCAAAGATCTTGTCCAGTTGTGTGTCACAGGATAAGCAGAAAAGGTTCTACGCCTTTTAATGTGTTGACGAACATCCAGTGTTCTGAATCACCCCAAACACACAGGACAACAAGTAAAACAACAACAACAGAAGAAACCCAGCAACACATGTAAGTCTTCATGTGCACATAATTTAGTGTATTCTTCTATTTGGATCTTTGAGATATGGTCCTTAAAAGTTGGACAGCTCTTGATGTATAATTAATAAAAGTGGTCTTTTCTCCAAAGTCACTTGGGTAACAGTTTCTTGAACTGATCAATCTTCAATCTGCCAAGGATATCCATTTGCCTCAAAGATGTTTATAACCATTATAGTAAAAATGTGAAGTGAAAGGAAAAGGTAACTTCTGACTCTATCTCAAATCTACAATTTAATGGCAAACTCCATCTTTAACTTGGCCTGGGTGACTTAAATATAGAATTTTTTTGTTTTGTTTTGTTTTTTAAGACAGGGTCTCACTTTGTCACCCAGGCAGTAGTGCAGTAGCACAATCTTGGCTCATTGCAACCTCCGCCTCTGGGTTCAGGTGATTCTCCTGCCTCAGCCTCCCAAGTAGCTGGGACTACAGGTACATGCAAACACATCCGTCTAGTTTTGTATTTTTAGCAGAGACAGGGTTTCACTGTGTTGGGCATGCTGGTCTTGAACTCCTGACCTCAAGTGATCTGCCCACCTCGGCCTCACAAAGTGCTGGGATTATAGGTGTGAGCCACCACATCTGGTCAATGTAGAGTTTTACATAAGGAAGACTGATTGGCCTAGAAGAAGAAGAGGTGAGAACTTGACCTTTGTGGCCAGTGATTATTGGGCAAAAAAGGGAGAAAGGAGAGCAAAGTGATCAAGCACTGGATGTTCTGAAGAAGGAACACAGACATATCAAGAAAGGGCTGGTGTACCAGCAAAGGTATGGGGTCAGAGCAAAGGCCAGGGTCAGGCCTTTGAGGCTTGAGCCAAGCAGTGCGGACCCAGACTCCAGCCAAGCAACTACTTTACGGTCAGGAAGAGCAGAGAGTCAATATCACACCTCACACATATCCTGCTCCCATAGCCATCAACACAAAATCACAAAGACACAGCTCTCTGCCATAAACTCAGCTGCCAGCTTGAAGAAAAACAGAGGAAGAAAGAAAACACCGAAAAGTTGAGAGTTTATTTGGATTATTGACCAGAAACAGAGTTATTTGAAGAGGCAGCTTTAATTATGCAAATGAACAGAATTGACCAGAGAGGGGCATATACAAAAGATGAAATCAGTTATCAAAGAACAGTAAATATATATTTTATTTGAATTTATTTATTCAATTACAACTGTAAGCATGTTTGTGACTTGTTATGATTACTGATATGTACTAATTGTTGTATCTATGTATTAAATGACTTATTAAAATTACCTAGGGCTGGCACAGCTTACTGCAGAGCCTCAGGAATATTTTAAGACATTGATTGGTATATATATTATTTACATAATGCACTATTTAATCACTTGTTTTCTTTTAATGGTTATTTTTATGCTAACCTTTTATTTACTGCATGTGATACTAGTTTTCCAGTTACAAAAGTGATATAAAGTTTCCTTTTAAAATTAAGTTTTTTAAAAAAGAGTTGATTTTAAAACAATATTTAGTAAATAATTGTGCAAATGGATGGCAAACATAGCAACAATTATAAAGTTGGTATCAAAATATCTGAAGTTTGAGAGGTGATACTCTAATGAAAATTATGGGATCTTCATCCACAGGGAAACTTGAGACGTGCACAAGCACCTAATAATCCTTTCGATTACTGGAAGCAACAGCACCAGGCTGAGCCCATTAAGGGAAGGCTGATTGGTTGAGAAAATCATTCAAAGAATGAAGGGTACTCACATGGGAGCTCTTTTTATGTGCTGATGCTTTACATATATGGTTCTAATTTAATCTTCACAGCAGCTCCGTGGTTGTATTTTAAATGAGTACACCAAAGGCTTGAGAGTTAAGAGATGGATCCAAGTTCATGTAGCTAGTAAATAGCAAAGCTGAAATGTGAACCCTACTCCCTAAGAGCCAAGATGGGGACTAAATCGAAGAGCTGAAGTTTGTCATTGAGATTCATTTAACAGCTACCCCAAAACAAAACAAAACAAAAACAAACAACAAACAAAAAAACAGCTGTCCCAACAGTAGTTGGGCCTATGTCTGTCCCCTTTCAGATTTCTCAAACAGCAGCTGGATGTTGCTGCCCCACGGCATGTAAAGGAGGATGACAGTCCCTTAGCCAATAAGTAAAGAGGACGGCTCAGAGACCTTGACCTCTGAGACCGTGCCCGGGATGCACCTCAAATCACCAGGGTGTGACTACTCACGGGCAAATAGAAGGCGAGGGTCGTCTGTTGTGGACATCCTGCGACTAAACTAGAATCCTAGCCTGGGGAGTCAGCAGTAGTGTCTCTTAGTTTATAATTCATTCAAAAATTTCAATCCCCGCTTCTTGGGATAGTTCAAGGGCATGGTAATAGGAATCTGAGTCTGTTACTGGTCGGTCACGTCGTCGTTGGTTTCACGAGCAAATGCTTCCCCCTAATGGCTATGACTGGTCATTGCATGTACCTCCTCTCAGGACTCGCTTCTGGAAAACTCTAAGGAGACTGTGCAATGTAGGTCACAAACAATTCTCCCTCACCTCCTACCCCCAGTAACTGCCCCACCCAGTTATTCCTCAACAGTCCCTCTGTGCTCACTGGACTGCCATTGCGCCTCCTGCCCACCCTTCCCAGGGTACACTGGCTGTTTCCAGACTTCTGGGTCCCCTCACCCAGAATACTGGTTCTCTCCTGTGCCTGGACCAGGTTGACAGCACTTTCTGAGCATCCGCAGACCCTGAAGCTTTGGGTACAGCGCCCTCTCCTGCTCACTTCAATTTCACGCATGCAACTGACGCGCCCCAAAATCCGACTGGAAAGTCTTCTCCAGACTTTCTATCCCTTAACGCAACCAGCCTAGAGGACTAGGCCTGTGGAAGAGGGATTTTCTTAAATGCTGAACTCTTTTAGGGAGATGACTGAATCAGTCAAGGTTTTTCAGAGATAGAACCAATAAGCTAGAAAGAGACAGAAAGGAGAGAGGAGAAAGGATTTATTAAGGGAATTGACTTACTTTGTAAGAGAGGCTGAGAGGTGTCACGACAGGCCGTCTGCAAGCTGGAGAACCAGGAAAGGCAGTTGCATGGCTCAGTCTGGGTATGAAGGCCTCAGAACCAAGAAAGCCAATGTAACTCTCAGTCTGAGGCCAAAGGCCTGAGAGTTGGTGGGTGGTGGAGGTGGTGGGGACAGGGAATGCTGGTGTGAGTCCTGCAGTCCAAAACCCAGAGAAACTGGAGTTCTGATGTCCAAGGGCAGAAGAAGAAGGGCATCCAAGCTCTGGAAGAGAGAGAGAAAAATTAACTGTTACTTTGCCTTTTTTTTTTTTTTTTTTTTCTATCGGAGCCCTCAGTGGACTGAATGGTGCCCCCACATTAGGTGAGGATGACTCTTCCTTATTCAATCCATTGAGGCAAATGCCAGTCTCTCCTAGAAACATCCTCAGAGACACACTCAGAAATAAAGCTCTACCAGCTACCTAGGTGTCCCTGAATCCAGTCAAGCTGACACCTACAATTAACTATCACAATGACTAAGAAAGTAACTTGATTTCAGTAAGTCATCTTCTCAGACTCCTTTTGCAGCCTTACCCTAGGATCCTACAGGAAATAGAAGAGGAGAATTGTGTTTCTCTGAAACTCATCGCCTCTGCAGTATGTCCCTGGGCTACACTTCCAGATAAATCTTCCCAAAACTGTCAGCACTTACTCCAAGACCTCCAGCCCAAAGGAGCCAATCACTGCTTCCCATTTCACTGATAGCCACCACCCTGTCTACTTGCACCCTCTTAATTTCCCAAACTTCTAGTCATCCATCAAAGTTCAACCAAAATGCTTCCTGCTCCACAAAACTGTCATTATTCCCTAAGGCTTCAGCCTGAGATATTTCCCTCCCTCCCATCTCCCTATTTGTTCTGAGACTTTCTTCAGAACAATTGTCACTTTATTACCACCACTGCTGCTATTGTTGCTAGTGCTAATTCTGCTCTTATTTATTTCTTTTTAAATTTGGTTTTAGGTTCAAGGGGTACATGTGCAGGTTTGTTACCTGAGTATATTGCATGATGCTGAGATTTGAGGTATGAAATCCTGTCACCGAGGTACTTAGTACCCAGTAGTTTTTGACCTTTGCCCCTTCCTTCCCACCCCTCCATTTTCTATTGTTGCTATCTTTATGTCCATGAATACTCAGTGGCTAGCTCCAAGTTAGAAGTGAAAACATGTGGTATTTGGTTTACTGTTCCTGCATTAATTCACATACAATAGTGGCCTCCAGCTGCATCCATGTGGCTGCAACGGACATTCTTTCTTTCTTTTTTATGGCTGCATAGTATTCCATGGTGCATATATATCACATTTTCTTTATCCAACCCAAGCAAAGTCTACTGTTTGTGGCTTTCCAGTGGTTGGTTGGAGGAAATAGGGGAAGACTATGAAGGAGTCAACAGTTCCGAGTGGGGACTAACCCCACCATAAAGTTCAGGAAAACATTAGGCAGAATATGATTAATATTAGGAAAAAGAATATTGCCATAATAAGAATATTTTCATGCTTGTTGTGTGCCAAGTGTTAAGCAAAACATGGCTTATTTAATGGCTTCTTAAATATACTCCCCCAAACCCAACAGAACACACATAAAAGACCCACTTTATAGGTAAGGAAGCTGAGGCTCCTAGAGATAAAGTAGCTATCAGCTAACTGTGGCCACAAAAATGTGGGATAACAGTCACAGAACTTTACTGGCCTACAATGATCCACCTTTATTTACTCATGGGACACAAGGCTGTGGCTGGGCTGATCTCAGATGGCCTTGGGCATTAGTTTGCTAGGGTTTCCATAACACAACACCACAGGTTGGGTGGCTTAAACAACAGAAGTTGATTTTCTCACAGTTCTGAAGTCTGAGGGTTTAAGATTAAGGCCTGGCTGCCGGCTTGCTATGTCCTCGCCTGGTCCTTTCCCTGTATGTCCAAATGTTCTCATATAAGGACATCAAGCATATGGGAGTAGGATTTCTATTGGCCTGAGTTTCACTGAATCACCTTGTTAAAGGCTCTATGTCCAAATATAGTCACATTCTGAGGTACGGCGTTAGGACTTCCACAGATGATGTTGGTGGGGGCGGACATAATCCAACCGTCACAGTTGTTCGTGCGTTTGTGGAGAAGCTGATCCTTCATTCACCTGTGAGTCAGCCGGAGGCTCTGCACCTCCTTATTCACTAATTCATTCAACACAAACCAAGGCCGATTGTGTGTGAGGAGCTCATGAGGCACAGGAGATACAATTGTAAATTACACAAGCTTTCTATACTCTTATAGTGTCATGGGGGATACAGACAATTGCCAAAGGTTATCTTAAGAAATAATAGAGTAATAAACACAAGCAGTGGGTATTAGAGTCTTAGATTCGGCTTCCTACAGGAAGTGACACATTGGAGCTGGAGCCTTACTCCCCACATAGAGAACAGAACACACCTTCCTAGTATAAGGTAATAATGTGTTTGGGAAAACATCTCATTCATGCTTATACCAGTACGATGCTTAGCATATGGACTAACACATAATAAGCAGTACTCAAAAAAGACTGGCTAAAAACACCACAGGATCAGTTTGGGAGGGATCAAGGACCCTGTTTTTAAGTTTTTTTTTCTTTTGTTTATCTAGGTATCAAAGAAGAGGTAAGCACAAAAAAGAAGAAGCTAATAAGAAAAATGGGCCTTTTATCTACCACACTGAGATTAAATAAATAAAACTGATTTGAAAAATAACTGAAAGTTATCAGATGAAAGTAGACACATGAAAATAAATACTATAACACTATCAGCACATATGGAAGACAGGCCTGATTTTTGTCCAAGAATCTGGCGTTTTTCAAAAGTGACTCAAAATTAGGAAAACCAGAATCATAAATAAAAAGGCTGATAAACTTGTCTACATATTTTTTAAACTTTGGTATGGTAGCATACACACATACGTACACACACGCACACACACCTGTGAGGTTGACATTTAAATAATTTTTTTTTTAAAAAATTGCAGTATATATGAAAAAAGAGTTATATCCCTAATCAAAGAGCTTTCAGAAAATAACAAATACCCAATAGAAAAGGAGAAGACTCAGTCCATACTAAAAAGAATTATAAAAGGTAAATTTATGATAAATACAATTAAAAAGTTACATCTCACTATGAATCCAAGATACGTAATTAAACACAAAAGTCATAATTTATCATCTGCTGAGAAAAATTTAAAACATTGGAAACTGCCTCTTCCAATAGGTGTTGGTGGGAGTGTAAGTTGGTACAGCTTTCTAGAGGAGCATTGATAATACGTATCAATATGTGAAATGTTAATCACCTTGACAATTCTAGGATGTTCAGAGATAACTTGCCAAACTGCACAGATGTTGCACAAAAAGATTCATTGAATATTTAATGCAAAAATTGAAACAATAAAATATTTATCTGCAGGAGAACATTTACAGATTAAGTTTTTTAATAGATATAAAGTGAATCAAATTTTGTTTATCCTTACACCAGTTTCTAAAATGTGTATCATTTAAGGAATTTGTCAAATTCATCTAAGTTGTCAGATTTTTTTGTGACACAATATATTTGCTCATACTATTGTCTGGTTATCTGAGTAATCTCTTTAGGGTCTGTAGTCATGCTCTTTTATTCCTGATATTGGTAATTTCTGTCTTCTCTCTTTTTTCCTGATCAGCCCAGGTTTTGGTTTCATACTTTTTTCTCTATTAAATTTCGGTACTAAATTGCATTGATTTTCCTATAATCTGTATCATTTATTTCTTTCTAATTATTTTGGGTTTAATTTGCTTATCTGTTACTGGCTTCTTAAGGTAGAAGTTTAGATCAATGATTACAGACCTTTCTTTTTTTTCCAATGTGAATATTTAATGGTACAAATTTCTCTAGACACCATTTTCTCTATCCCACAAATTTTGATATGTGTGTTTTCATGAGCATTCAGAACAGTTTCTAGTTTCCCTTATAATCTTCATTTTGACCCATAGATTGTTTAGAAGCATATTGTATTTTTTAAAATAATATTTGGAGATTTTCTAGATACTTTCTTGTTACTGGTTTCTAATTAGGTTCCATTGAAGTCATAGAAAATACTTCCTTTGATTTTGGCCATTTAAAATGTATAGTTACTTGCATATGATCTTTCTCATAATTGTTTTATATGTTCTCAAAAAGAACGTGTATCTCGTTGTTGGTGTATCACCCTCTGAATGTTGGTAAAAACAAAGTGTTTCATGCTGATCTTCAGGTGTCTGAGAACCTCATCAATTTTCTGTCTACTTCTTCTATCAGTTACTGAGAGGTGGCACCTTGAACATTTCCCAGCAGTCCTGTGTGGAGTAATTTACTCAGTTTACAACCTGGTATTCCTTCTTTGCCTAGCCTATGTGTTTACAGCTTAATATTTAGCAAAAACTCAAGGAACCCCCTTTGCAGATATCTGGACCTCTTTCTCTGCGGACCTTCCTCCTGTCCTGTATTCTGTCCTGGAAATTACCACCAACTCAGCCTCCCAGATTTCAAATACCTGTCTCCTCATCTCAGCCAGTCCGCTGTCCTCCTGCAATCATTCTCAGCTTGTACTGCTGCCGAGAAAGTGCCTCCGTACCGAAAGGTGGCGCCATCAGGGCTTACTTTGCTTATCTCCGCGGTTCCAGTTTCATTCTGCCAGTTGTCTAATGTGTGAATGTAGTTATTTCATATATTTAAAAGCTTAGTTGTCTGGTTGTTTGCAGTGGAGGGAAAGTCTGGAACCAGGCGCTCCCTCATAGCCAAAAGCTGAAGTTCCCAGTTGCCCGATATTAACATAGGATCACCAGTTTTACTTAGGTTAGTATTATTTAGTATATTTGTTTTCTAAATTTTAATTTAAACCTTTCTCCGTCCTTATATTTCAGGGGCATTTTATTTAAACAGCACATAGTTGAGGTTTTAAAAATACAGTCTAAAAGTCATTTTCTTTTAGCGAAAGTAAGATCCATTTACATTTGTGGTAATTAAAATTGTTCTTTGAAGTTTTTCAGTTTTGTTTGGAAAGGGAATTTTTTTCCTTCTTTTGTATTTCTCTTTTATTTTTGCTTTTTCTAATTATACTTTTACTCCCTAAGCTAATTTGGTAGTTATGCTTTTGTAACTATTTTTAGATAATTTCATATGCATACTTAACAAACTTAATTAGCTGACCTTCCTCCTGAGTAAAACCAGTTTACTAGTTTTTTTCTTTGACTAGTCTTTGACTAACCTTCTGGTTTAATTAATCTATTATATTTTAAGTTTAATTTATATTTTTTCTAGATGTTCTATTTGGTTGTTTTACAAATCTGCTTTAATATTCTCTTGTTTCTTGCTCATATTTTCAAGTCTCTTCTTTATTACCAAAACATATTAAATATACTTATTTTACATCCTGCATCTGATATTCCAATTCAACTTCACAACCGCTTATGTGAGATCCTTCCATTAAAAAGTTCTGAAAATACAATTTCATTTTCATCAGGAGGGTGGACAATATTTGTTCATGAGCAAAATTCTAGCCGCATTGCCATAGGCTATTTAGAGGCTCTGTTTCTAACCACTTCTGCTCTGATGTTTTTGATTATGTAGTATTGCTACAGACCCCATGCAAGCTCTTTTGGAACCTACCCTAAATAAACTCTATTACATTTCTGTAATCCCAAAAAGATTTGAATTTTGGAACATATCGAGTTCCAAAGATTTTTGTTAAAGAAATGTAAACAGGCTTCTGGAATTCTTGTGGATCTAACATTATTATCTGTGACTGCTGGCTCTTATTCATGATAGATTATTTTATTTTCACCATGAGTTCACATTCTTTATAACTTCATCTTTGGGAATACTTTAAGGCTTGGGTTGAAGTTGCATTTTTCCAGAGGGAATTTGTGTTTGTTTCTTCCAGTTTCCTGGAACACTATCAATCAAAGCCAACTTTAATGCAAATTATCTGCTTGTGAGAAATGGTTTATGATTATAAATTCTTAGGTTAAACATTATTTTCCTGCAATGCTAACATTGAAATATGTGTGTTTTCTTGCCGTCTTGTTCTGTGCTGTAGGTTTGTTTTTGTTTACCACAAAAAAAAAAAAAAAATGTTTTCTCTGGGGTCTCAACTTAATTTGGGCAATTCCTATTTGGCTCACCCCTTGAACAGGCTTTGGGTTTACTTCCTGTTTTATGAACCACATGTAACCACAAAATGGAAGTTTAAAGGCAACAGGGCTTGACAGATTCCCTGAAATAAAAGCTAGGATTAGCATTCACTTATCTCACTTATTTTTGGGTTTCTAAGGAATCGTTACTTTCTTGCAGAATGAGCTAACGGAAGAGATCTTTGTTTCCAACATATTACATGGATTTTTAAAAGTTATTTTTTCTTGGGGTGTTGCCTTTGGGATAACTAGTGCATAATATTGCAGGGAACAGAATCCACCCCCCCACCTCCCACCCGCCCCACATGGTTCTTTTTTCTCTTCCTGCTCTATTGGTCCTGTGTTTGGCTTTTACCTGCATGATTTTTAGGTGGCTGCTATACCTCTAACAGTCTTTTGGGCATTGCAGGCAGGAAGGCATGGAAAGGACAATGGAAAGAAAAAACGTGTATTATTTTAGTATCTTCCTTTTTGTCAGGAAAATATTAGCATTTCTAGAAGACTTCAACTGACAGTTCATTCACCAGAATTGTGCAACATGACCACCCTTGGTGCAAGAAAACTGAGAAATGAGCTGGACATGTTGCATTATGAAAAATGGGCTCTGTTAATAAGGAAGAATTAGGGAATAGATATTACAGTAGGAACCTGGAAGTGTCTTCTATTCCCTGGAATCATCAGAATAATAATTACAGATATAGCTTTTTTTTTTTTACTCTGGGTTATACACAGTGACAAATGAGATATGATGTAAAACAGTGGTCCCCACCCTTTTCGGCACCAGGGACTGATTTTGTGGAAGACAGGTTTTCCACAGATTGGGGGGTGAGTGGTTTCAGGATGAAACTGTTCCACCTCAGATCATCAGGCATTATTAGTTGAATTCTCATAAGGAGTACATAACCCAGATCCCTCGCATGTGCAGTTTGCAATAGAGTTCGCATTCCTCTGAGAAACCAATGTCTCCACTGATCTGACAGGAGGCGGAGCTCAGGCGGTCATGTGAACGATGGGGAGTGGCTATAAATACAGGTTATGCCTTTCTCCCTTGCCTATGTGCAGCCTGGTTCCCAACAGGCCACAAACTGGTACTGGTCCGTGACCTGAGGATTAGAGACCCCTGATGTGAAATACAGACAGATGATATAGAGATAGATCAGAATCTCTCAACATTAGCACTACTGACATTTTGGGTTGGGTCATTTTTTTTCCTGACAGGGACTGTCCTGTGTACCATAGGGTATTCAGCAGCATCCCCTGTGATCTCTACCCACTAGATGCCAGCAACACTCCCACTCCACGACAACCAAATGTGTCTCAAGACATTGCCAAATATCTCCATGGAAGAAAAATCACCCGCAATTGAAAACCACTAATATATAGATACAGATGAACATTACATAGATGTAGATATGCATATGTAAATATGTGCACATATAACACACACACACACACACACACACACAGATTTAATTGCTCTTCATCCCTAACACTAAATTGTAGCCTTTGGGGTTCCAGCCTTATGTAGGTCTCGAATTTTCACTGAAACTGTCTGAGGAAGGTACTATTATTATTCCCCATTCACACTGATGAGCAAACTGAAGCTCTCAGTGATTAAGTAACTTGCCTAATACCACACAGCTAGTCATACTGTGGTAGGGTGAGATGGTGGTCTCCAGTCAGCTATGAACAATCTCCAAAACTTATTTTATATCTTTGATTTGGCTGAATCTTACCAACCTTACATCTTTCTGTTCCTCTTCACAAGAGTTACCTGTTTGTTCAGAATTTTGCTGTTGCAGAGACTTCTGTAATGTTCTTCCTCTGCCCCTTTACGTCGTTTACATCATATGCCTGACCTTCTCTAATGCATCCTCTTACGCAAAGACTTCCATTTCTCCAAGCTCAGCTCAGGTAACACCAAATCAAACCTAACAGTGGGATGTAGACACCCTTCAACTAGAGATTTCATTAATTTTTAGATTCCATAGTTTCCTAACAAGACTCACTGAATAGATACTGTGTTACACAGTCCAGATCCCCACTTCAGGGCCAACATACCCTGGGTCTCAGCATCTGGAAATATCAGCTGCTAATTTATAATGTGACCCTGACAGAAAATTGCACTTGACTTTAGGGAACTGCTTTGTCCAAGATTATACACCTCACAGGAGCCTGCCCATGGCCAACAATTGGCCAAGGCTGGGACACAAAGGCCCAGTCTCCCTTAATTTGGGACAATTCTAAAAGGCCATCCCAGCACCAGAGCTCCCCACGGGACTGGCTGAGGCGTCAGTTCTAACTTCATTGTTGGTCGGCTTCTCTTTCTGCACGATTCTGCCTGTGTAAGTTCTTCATAGGTGCATCTTCTGAGAGTAATCATCCATAAACCATCGATATGCTATTCTTTGTTTCATAACGATCTCCAGATAATCCAGTCAATCCAGTTGGTGTCAGAGGTGGATGTGAGATGTGGACCAAAGATAAATGGATGGAGCATGTGCTAGTTTGTGATACAGAAAAAACACAACTATTAATAAGCATACTGGTATTACATATTTTAAAATTATGTTGCACTTTCTAGTTGGAAATATATTCTTTTGCAAATTTCTTATCAAACATCCATGAAGTCCTTGAAAGTTTGCAGAAATTCCTCCTCATTCCATGGAAGATATGTGCATGGCTGTATCACCTATGCCAGTGTCCAGAATAAGAGCCATTCTCCTCTTCCTGACTCCTGGTCCTTGGCCTTTGCCTCCCTTTGAGGGTCTCCTGGCTCCACAGTCTTCTTCGGTGAAGAGTTGCCCCCATCCAACAGCAGAGGGCAGCAAAGCCTATATTCTGACAACAGAGATTTCTTTGCTGGGGATTTTCAGTCTCAGGGCAAATAATTTCAAAGAACTTTGTTACTGAAGATTAAAGTTAATTAAATTATCACTCTGGAGTGAAGATTACAAAGAATTAGTAAAAAACAAAATTTGCATATATTAAGTATACTGACTCCTGGAATAAACCCAAAAGCACAAGGGTAAATCAAACTCAAGATATCCTCTAACCTCAGGGCCTCATCTTCTGAAATCTCTGAGCCCAGGAGTGAAAGGAATTTGAGGTGAGGCTGTGGCTCCATGAGCTTTCCATCCCCCTCCCATTCAGTCCATTTTTGCTCCTCCCCAACTGATTGGACAAAGGCCACTTGGAAGCAAAGGTGACAAATCACAGCCATGGCTCCAAATGGCCTCAGGAAGGAAGGAAAGTGTTCCTATTCATAAACATATGTCTCCCAATTTACTTAGCATTTTAAAAAAGTATTTGAAAATATTTTATAACTCTTCTGTACATACTTTGCACAGATTTATACAGATTTGAATACCTTGTATTTCCTTACTTCACTTGCAAATGATGTATTTTATTGAAACTGCATGTTTTAAAACTATGGTTGGTGTATAAAATACAACTGTCTTTTATTAATATTAGAAAAAATAATGTAAATTATTAACTTAAATAATTTTATAGGTGTTTTTTACTTTTCTGTGAAAACAATTATATTACTTGAAATTAATGATAGTTTACTTTCTCCTTTCCAAACCTCATACTCCTGCTTTGTCTTATACTAGTTTATTGGCTAGAACAACCAGTAAATGGTTAAAAGAAGAGTGGATAGCTGGTATCCTTGTCTTTCCTCATATCTTTGAGGGAATGCTTTTAGTGTTTTATCATTAAGCATGATATTCTCTGAAGGAATTCTTTAAAATATATCATTTATCCATTGGTAAGAGATATTAATAATGATAAAATATTTAATGTCTTCAAATATTACTTTAAAATTCATTGTGATGATTCCACAGTTTTCCTCCCTCTGTCTCTTAGTATGATGCAGTAGGCACGTCGTCCATGATCTCATCCCTGGCACCTGTGAGTTTGTTAGCCCACATGGCAAAAGGAACTCTGCAGAAGGGATTAAGTTTAAAGATGTTGAGGTGGGGATATCATCCTGGGTGATAGAGGTGAGCCCCATCTAATTACATGATCCTCAAAAATGGAAGAGGGGGAAAAGAGTGGGTCAGAGAGATGTAGTATTGGACTCACCCACCATTGTTGGCTGGGAAGATGGAGAAAGGAAACCATGAGCCAAGGAATGCTATGGCCTCCCAAAGCTAGAATCGGCACACAGTTTATGGCCAGTAAGAGAACAGAGACCTCGGTGCTACAACCACAGGGTACTGGATTCTGCCAACAATCCGAATGACCAAGGAAACAAATTGTCCACTGCAGCTTCCAGAAAAGAACTCAGCCTCGTCGGCACCCTCATTTTAGTGCAGTGAGGCCTGCATCTGACTTCTGAGCTTCAGAACTATAATATGATAAATTGTGAGGATCTATTACATCAGTAATGGAAAACTAATACATACAGCATATCACGTGAAAAGATTTCCTATTTTGAACCAACCTTACACTCTTGGAATAAAGACAGCTTATCATAAAGTATTAATTATCAATTTGTTATACATTGTCCAATTCAGTTTGCCAAGAGTTTGTTTGGATTTTCCTCTATCATTAGAAGTGGCTTGGCACTTTCTTTCCTTATACTGCTGTTTTCAGAAGTTTCTATTAAAGGTATCCTGATCTCAGTTAGGGAGTGTTCTGTGTTACACATCCTAAAATTGTTGCTATGGGACTGCAATTCTTTCTTCTATCAAAGTTTTGTAGAATTCACCTGTTCATTCATTTGCACCCTGTTTGATCCCTGTGGGAAGATCTAAAGCACCGATTCAATTTTTTAATAGTTATATAACCCTTCAGTTTTTCTATATATTCATAAGCCAGTTTTTATTATTTATTAGTAGTATTAGTTTTATTTGGCTGTGAATGACAAAACAACTTTAAGAAACAGGCCCCTGCTCCTCAATGTATATAGTTTCACTTATGCAAGATAATAAATTCTAGAGCTCTGCTCACAATATTGTGCCTACAATAAACAACACGGCATTGTGCATAAACGTTTGTTAATAGGCTAAATCTCATGTTAAATGTTCTTGTCACGATCAAAAAAATAAGGCTTAAATAAAATTGAAATTAATTTCTCCTTCACATAAACATAAACTCTCCAGGACTGGTATAGTTTCTCTGTGAAGGGTAGAGCCCTAAGTTGTTTCTTCCATGTTTGCCCTAGAGTTTCCAGGATACACTGACAACCAATCTTAGTCCATTACAAGCATCACTATAGCACTTCCTGGGTAGTGCCAGTGCCTTGTAATAGAGTATTCTCAGTGTCTCTCTTTCATCGCCAATACCCTTGCTGTCATTTCTCTCAGGTATTCATATGCTATAATGATGCAACACATTGATAGCTATTAATACTCTAAAGAATTATCTGTTACATTAATTAAAAATAAGAAAAATAAAATATTTTATTTTGCCTTCACTTATTCCTTCTCTGATTTTTTTTATTCTTTATGTGGACCCAGGTTTCTAACTTCCATAATTTCCCTTCTTTATGAAGAACTTCTTTTAACATTCCTTTCAAGGCAAGTCTATTGCTAACAAATTCTCTCAGTTGTTGTTTGTCTGAGAAAGTCTTTGTTTTTCCTTTACTTTTGAAGGATAATTTCTATGGATAATAATTGTAGCTTGGTGGGTTATTGTCACACTTTAAATATTTCACTCCAGGCCTGGCACGGTGGCTCAAGCCTGTAATCACAGCACTTTGGGAGGCCAAGGCGGGTGGATCACGAGGTCAGGAGATCGAGACTATCCTGGCTAACACAGTGAAACCCCGTCTCTACTAAAAATACAAAAAAATGAGCCAGGCGTGGTGGCAGGCGCCTGTAGTCCCAGCTTCTCAGAAGGCTGAGGCAGGAGAATGGCGTGAACCTGGGAGGTGGAGCTTGCAGTGAGCCGAGATCATGCCACTGCACTCCAGCCTGGGCAACAGAGCGAGACTCCGTCTCGAGAAAAAAAAAAAAAAAATCACAGTTTTCTTCCTTGCATGGTTCTTGAATAGAAGTCTTATGCAATTTGTATCCTTGTTTGTTTTAAATAAGGTGTTTTATTTTATGGCCACTTTCACTGTTTTCTGTCTTTGATTTTCTCTAATTTGTATATGGTATACCTAGCTATAGATCTTTCAGCATTTATCTTGCTTGGTGGGCCATGAACATTCTAGATTAGGGGTTGGGTGTCTGGCATTAATTTTGGAAAATTCTCGGGCATTATTAACTCAAATATTTCTTCTGCTTCTTTTTTTCTTTCTGGTATTACCATTATATTCGTGTGATACATTTTGTAATTATCCCACAGTTATTGGTTCTTCTGTCCCATTTTTCATTCCTTTTTTCTCTTTGCATTTCAGTTTGGCATCTTTTCAAGCTCACTGACTTTCTTCAGCCATGTCTAGCCTACTGATGAGCCAATCAGGGAAATTTTTAAAAGCCTTCTGTTACAGTGTTTATTTCTAGCATTTCCTTCTGATTCTTTCTTAAAGTGTCAATCTTGCTTCTTAGATTAACCATCTGTTCTTGCATATTGTCTGCTTTTCCATTAAAGCCCTTAGCATATGAGGGGACTTCAAAAGTTTATGGAAAATTTGAATTCAAAAATAAAAATAAAAAATATAAACTTTGTTTTCTACATAAACTCCATCAAGGTCCAGACACTTTTGTAAGCAATGATGCCAGCCATTTAGTCTATCACTAAAAAACTAAGGACCCTTGGAATGTAACCATGCCAATGTAGTCTATTTACCTTTTTAATTGAAGAGAAATGGGTGCCCTTTGTAGGTATTTTAAGATTAGGAAGCAAAAATATGTCAGGAGCCAAATGGAACTGTAAGGTGGATGCCTAAAAATTTCTCATCAAAACCCTTGCAGAACTGCCCTTGTTTGATGAGAGGAATGAGCAGTAGCATTGTCATGGTGGAGAAGGACTCTCTGATGAAGCTCTCCCAAAGTTTTTTTTTTATTGTTTTTGTTTTGTTTTGTTTTTTTGTTTTGTTTTTGCTAAAGCTTTGGCTTTCTCAAAACGTTCTCATAATAAGTAGATGTTATCATTATTTGGCCCTCCAGAAAGTAAGCAAGCTAAACGCCTTAGTATCTCAAAAACTTGTTGCCATGACCTCTGCTCTTGACGGGCCCACTTTTGTTTTGACTGGACCATTTCCACCTCTTGGTAGCTATTGCTTTGATAGTCCTTGGTCTTCAGGATCATACTGGTAAAGCCATGTTTCTTCTCCTGTTACAGTTCTTCAAAGAAATGCTTCAGGATCCAGGATCTTGATCTCATTTTTAAAAAATCCATTGAATGTTCTGCTCTTATCTGCAGCTAATTTGGGTGTAGTGGTTTTGGCAACCATCAAATGGAAAATTTGCTCAACTTTAATTTTTCAATCCCAATTGTGTAAGCTGAACTAATTGAGATGTCTGTAGTGTCAGCTATTGTTTCTGCTGTTAATTGTCAGTCCTTTTCAATTAGGGTATGAATAAGATTAACTCTTTCCTCTCAAACCGATGTGGATGATCTGCTGTGGGCTTCATCTTCAACACTGTCGCATCCCTCTTTAAAATGAGTTGTCCATTTGTAAACTGTTTTCTTTGGAGTACTGTCCCCATAAACTTTTTGTAAAGCACTCGTGACTTCATTCTTCCACCAAAGCTTCACCACAGATTTGATGCTTATTCTTGCTTCAATTTTAGTAGAATTCGTGTTGCTCTAATAGGATCTCTTTTCAAACTGATATCTTATCCTTCTTTGAGTGCCTCAGGCTAGATCCTGTTCTGACATGTTGTACAAAGCCATTACAAGACAATTGGTACAGACAGTTTTAGAAATCCATGCATAGTTTTCTCATAATATGCATTTTTCATGAGCTTTTTGAAGTCCCCTCATATTAAACGTAGTTATCATAGAGATATACAATGATTCCAAAAGCTGTCTTATCTCTAAGTCTGCTGCTTGCTTCCCCTCTTCTTCTGTTTTTCCTTGTCTTTCAGCATAACTTACAATTTTTAATTGCAAGTGGACATGCCGTATTGTGTAATAGGAAATGAGGTGAATTAGGCTTTGTAGGGTAATGTTAATTTGGCAAGGAGCTGCAATGTGTTTATTTGTTGTAGTTTCAGGCTGCAGAGATTTTGGTATCCTCCAGCTTCCTTGTATATTTTGGTTTTTTTTTCTCCTCTGTTGTTTGGGTTTCCCTAAGAACTTCTTCATAAATACAGTCAATGGCTTGCTGTTCTCTGTTGTAATTCATTTTTATTATACTGGAGTCCTGTTTGTGTTGTGGTAAGCTGCTGAGAAAGAGAAGCATTGTATATTCTTATGATTAAATATCAGTTTTTTAGTGGGCCTGAATTCCTGGGCTGAGAGCTTTACAAGCATTTCTTGGGCATTTTTTTTTCCCTCCTTTGCATGAAACAAGAAGGCTGGAGAGGTCCAAAAATGTCTAATTGCCTTTCCCCAAGGTGTGAAGCAGTATATTGCCCTAGAGGACAGGCTATTATTACACAGAATTCTCTAGTAATATTTCAAAATGGCTTCTTTTTTCTTGGATGTATTTCAGAATGTTTTTTAACCCACTCCTCCTGCCTGCAACATAAGAGATATTTCTCTGATCCTCACCTTGAGAACCTGGTGGGTGTTCTGGTGGCAAACTAACCACTCAATTCCTGTTAGGTGTTGAGGACCACCTAACACTGGGTTCTTTAGGAGCGTTCAAGTATCAAGCTAGTCTGCACTCTACCTTTAGCAATTCACGAAAATTATTGTTTAGGTGGTCCTACCAGTTACTGAGTGCAGTTCCTTCCGCTCTTGGGCTAATCTTGGCTGTGGTTCTTCGTATGTGCCAGTCTCTCCAAATGTCAGGGTAGTAGTTTGCCCTGTGATCTTAATCCTCTGACAGATCACAGAAATGACATGGATTTTTAGTTTGCTTGGCTTTCCTTCTTCTTGTGATGACTAGAGTGATGACTTCCAAACTGTTTACATGCTGAAGTTGAAATCAGAGGTCATACTTTTCCTGTTCAATCTGACAATCTCTGTCTTTTAATTGGAGTGTTCAGACCATTTATATTTAATGTGCTTATCAATGTGGTTGGGTTTAAATCTATCATATATACATTTTTAAAATTTAAACCATGTCTTCTTTGCTTTTTTCCCTTTTCTGACTTCTTTTGAATACATTACTTTGTAATCAATTGTATCTCTGTCCTGATACATTAACTATATCTTATTGTTTATTATTTAGTGGTTGCTGTAGGGATTACAGTATGATATAAAATTTATCACATGCTAGCTTCTAATAATATTTTACCACTTCACTTACCATGTAAGAGCATTACCACAATATAGTTCCATTTTCCTCTTTCCTTATCTTCTGTGCTATTATTGTCATTTAGTTTACTTTTACATATATTTTAAACCCTGTAATATACTGTTATTATTTTACTTTAATCAATTATATTTTAAATAATTTTAAATGAGAAAATATTTCTTATATTTATCAGTCTACTCAATATCTCTAGCACTCTTTATTCTTTTATATAAATTAGAGTTCCCTTTGATANGATATAAAATTTATCACATGCTAGCTTCTAATAATATTTTACCACTTCACTTACCATGTAAGAGCATTACCACAATATAGTTCCATTTTCCTCTTTCCTTATCTTCTGTGCTATTATTGTCATTTAGTTTACTTTTACATATATTTTAAACCCTGTAATATACTGTTATTATTTTTACTTTAATCAATTATATTTTAAATAATTTTAAATGAGAAAAATATTTCTTATATTTATCAGTCTACTCAATATCTCTAGCACTCTTTATTCTTTTATATAAATTAGAGTTCCCTTTGATATCATATTTCTTCTTCCTAAAAGTTTTCTTATGTATTTCCATAATGTATATCTGCTAAAGTTGAATTTGCTAACCTTTTCCTTTCCTGAAAATAATTTTCACCATTATTTTGAAGAATATTATTCACTAGGTATTGAATTCTATGATGAAAATATATTTTTCTTTCAGCAGAAATATTCTGTTGTCTTCTAGATTTTATAGTTTCTGGTGAGAGGACTGTGATTATTTTCAGTTTTGTTCCTCTTTATGTGACTTTCTTCTAGTAACTTTTAATATTTTCTCCTTATTGCTACCTGTTTTTAGCAGTTTGACTACAGAAGCTCTTTGACTTACAATGGGGTTATGTCCTGAGAAGCCCATCAAAAGTGGAAAATACTGTAAATTGAAAATTCATTTAATATTTAGTCATTCCTCAGTATCTGTAGAGATTTGGTTCTGGGATTTCCTGCAAATATCAAAATCCACCAATGCCCAAGTCCCTTATATAAAATGGGACAGCATTTATCAGCAACCTATGTTCATCCTCCTTTTTACTTCAACTCATCCCTAAGTGACTTACAATACCTAATACAATATAAAGGCTGTTAAAATAGTTGTTATAAGATACTGTTTTATTTGTATTTTTTTTGTTGTTACTTTTATTCTTTTTATTTTTTCCCTAATATTTTGAGTCCGTGGTTGGTTGGATCTGTGGATACAAATAATCACAGTTTAGCTTGGCTTTCCTAAAACATGCTCAGAAAACATACATCAACTTGCAGTTGAGCAAAATCAGATGGAAAGACAGTACACTGCAGAGCAGGAGTCGTTTGTCCTCATGATCACATGGCTAACTGGGAGCTGTTGCTGCCAGCCACTGCCCTACATCATGAGAGGCTGTCGTATTGCATATATCTAGCCCGGAAAAGATCAAAATTCAAAAAAGTACAGTTTTCATTGACTGCATATCACTTTTGCACTATCGTAAACTTGAAAAATAATCATAAATAGAACCACCAAAAGTCAATGACTAGCTCAATTTTCAAAATGTGTTGTTTATGGCAGAAGGTACATCTGTTCCCAGTTAGTGCATTACTGAATGGCATTATTGTCCCTTTCTAAATACATACTGATGTGTTTTTGCTCAATTATCTTTGAATGCAGCAATTAATATTTTCCCGAAAATAGAGTAGGATGAATACTCTTAACATTCCTCTCCATTTAATCAAGAGGTCATTAGTGGCTCCTTCATTAGACACTGGGTAAAAAGCTGGATATTCACTATGCTTTTATTTCTCTGAGGCCATTAATTTAAGCTGTGGGGAGATTACTGGTGTATGGAAAATATTGAACCAGGGAATTCTGTTACTGAGTTTCTCTGTAAATAAAAGAACACCTTTGCTGTTTTCAGTACATACCTCATTCTTTCAAGAATGAGAATCCCCTAGGTTTATGGATTTCATCCCATAGCCATGAATCAGATACCAAGTTTGTTGAGAAGTGGGGGCAGCAATGCGTCATCACCTCTTCTCTCTGATGAATAGATGTCTAGTTTACCCTGGATGGGCCCATTGCTAGGAGGTTGACTTAGGTCCTTATTTCCTCTGTCCTGTTTGGAAATTGGACCAGAGAAAACAACAGTAAAGAATGGTCATCTAATCTCTTCTCTCACTGACCATCTCTGCTCATCTACAGAAGTTGAAATGCACTCCGTATTATTATTTTTTGTTTCTTTCCACTGCCCTTTATGTGGTCTACCTAAGCTCTGAGCTTATTACCTCCAAGCATAGGAGCATACAGATATTAGTAGTAGCCTGCAGAAATCTTTTTTTCTTCACACTTACTTCAATTTTGGTTTAAGGAGAGTTGTTTGTTGTTAGCTTCAGGTCAGCCTCAATTTGATGATAAAAATGAAGTAAGACCGCATCTGACAGATATTTCTCAGAACTTGTAGTATGACATTAGGGACCTTTCCTACTTTCAGCATAGCTGAGGTTTTCTTTCTATTTCATGTCTATGTGCTGGACTGTGGAATCTTTTGTAAATGTATGGTTACTTTGTCACACTTGCTGGACAAAAAGTAAAGCCTTCCAAAATTATTTTAAAAAGGAAATCAAATTCTTCAATTTCCTTATTTTCCTCTCCCATCAATGTAGCAAAGTGGGACTCAGGATACTTCTTGTCTGTCTCAAGTCTGTAGCTCTGAGTTCCTTTGGGGTAATCTGCCTTTTTCTGTAATTAAGTCAACATAATTACCCACCAGCAGCCTTTTCAAGGTTATCACTGCTGTAACATTGATATTTCCAAAGAGACTGAAATGTGAGGAAAAAATGGTCTTTAAGCAGACTCAAGAGAGATTTAATTGAGATTCATTGTGCACATTAAAATGCAAATGTTTGTGATATTCATTGTAAAAAAAAATGTACACTACTATGCAATGCAATATTTAACACAACCAGTAGCAATGCCCTCAGCACAGTGCAATTAAGAGCACATTCCAGAGGAATAGGTTCTTTCTTTCCACAAGTCTAGAAACTTACTGATTAGATATGGAAGGTAAAATGAAACCAGTTTAGTGTGGTCAATTATAATGCATTCTTTAAAAAAAAAAAAAAAACAATTTGTTGAGGTATGATTGACATATAAAAAGCCACACCTATTTAAGTATACAACTTGACAAGTTTGGAGATAAGTATACACCACGAAACCATCTTCACAAGCTATGTCATAAACATATCTATCACTTCCAAATGTTTTCTCCTGCCCCCCTTAACAAATACTTTCTTATAATTGATTCATTATGGTAAATTAAAGCTAAGAGAAAAATTTCCCTGAGTGATCTGAAAATTTATTCTCTTCCTATTAAACAACATGGGTAGAGTAGTAAAATATGATTCCTCTAGCTGCAATTCCACGGGGTCCAAGGACCCTATGGTCCTACTTATCACATTGTTGCATTGCATTTATGGTCCTTTAGGTACATAGAGAGAGACAGAGATAGAGGTAGAGGTAGAGACAGAGATAGAGATAGAGAGAGATAGATAGCTTTAGCTTTACTCCTAATATCCAGAATATGCTGTGTGTTCTTCTATCATCATTTAAAATCTAATCTGTGAAAAAAGAAAGAGAACTTAGAAATGGGTATGCTTATTTCACCTTAGTTTAAAAGTTAAGCAGATCTTGAACAAAGGCAGCAATACCTAGTATCACTGATCAACCACTCTGGAGCCTTTCAGCTCCTTCTCTTCAGTTGGCCTGTACTCTGGAAATCCATTCCGAGAAAGCAGCTGGGGAAAACAGGTGCCAAATCTGACTTATTTCTGAAGCTATAGATGTCAGGTGTGCATGAGGTTTCTTGTTGGCTTTGATGATTCCAGGGGAACTGGTCATCTGAGAGAACTGCTTATCTATATTGTTTGCCTTCTAAATTTGCTGATTCAAATTGAAGTTTAATTTTTTAGGACATTATATTAGTTAGACTCATTTTACATATCTCAACTAACAACTCCTTTAGGACAGAAAATATATCTTATACAGTTTTGTATTTCTAGTGCCAAGAAATAAATTCAGACTATTGTAGAGCCTTTTCTGCCTATGTAATTAATCAATTAATTTCTCTACATTATGTCCTCCCTAAATCTCATTGTAAAGATGGAATGTTAGCCACTAAGAAGCACATGCCCATTATTTGTGGAAAAAGCCAAAGTTGGAGAAATATGCTGCTTTAGGAGATTTTTCTAAGTTAGGCGTGCTAAACAAACAGAGAAACAGTTTGCCATAGAGGCAGATTGAGAAGGCAGACAATATTCTCTATAACAGAATTAATGTAGTTCTAAAGTAGAATTGACAGACCACAGATCCTTACTGCTGCAGCAAGTCTCTGAGGTCATTGAGTCCATGAGGGTTCATTAATTTATCAATGAGATGTTAATCTGTGCCAGGCATCTTGCAAGAATCAGAGATATCGGGATGAAACAGAAATTATCCCTACCTTCAATGATCAGACCAGTGTTGTGGAAGGAGCAATGCATGGATCTAACCTACATAATGCTACACACTGATGGCCAAAGGATCTGGCCTAAATTCCATTAACAGCAAACTATGAATTCTTAGACTTGTCTTATAATTCCTTTGAAACATATTTACCTATTTGAAGAGGAAAAAATTTTAAAGAGGCTACAGAGCTAACTTAAGGTCAAAGACAAGGCATGTGAATGTACCTCCTTTTTCCTGAGATCCCACTGAAATAAAAAAAATAAATAAAAGAACAAAAACAAATAGAACAATAGTGACGAAGAGAAAGAAGTGGAGGATAGAAATGTTATTTATATATACTTGTAAGAATTCTAAAGACAATTGGATATAAAATGAGGTGACAAATAAAATTGGAAGGAGAATGCCCAGCAGATAATACACCATGAGAGCCGCCATGGCAGTAGAAGCCCACCTACCCAAAGGACCTCAGAAACGCACTGCGTTCAGAGTCAGCATATGTGTTGCTGCGGAGAGGACAAAGGCAGGAATTAAAAGTTGAGTAGAGGACAGAGAGATAATTGAAGGTCAGTATATTGGACAGCTGAATAAAATGTTATATGGTTTTTCCTGCCCCACCCGTCCACAACCCACACCCACTCCAGCCCACAGAAAATAGGCAGCCAATATCTAGCAAAAGGTAATACATGAGGTGGATATTTCTAACAAAATCAAATGGAATTCTTTGAATAATCTAATTATTCTACCATAACTGTACAGAACCTACACTAAAATCTTTTTCTCTCTGATGTAGAATGGAATCTGATAGCCAGATTTCAGCCCTCTCAACCCATGGTTAGCATAATCATTAACATGTTCTACCTTGAGATCCTAGTTGTAACTCCAGTCCAGGTGAGAGCCCTAGCCAGGGAACTAACTTTAACGATGCTTGAATAAAACAATCTCACAGAAGCAAAATAAATATGACATCAGAATTCATGTTGGAAAAATTGCAAGTTAGAGGACAGTTGAACAACATCATTAAAATTCTAAAAGAAAATCTAGAATCCTTTTCCAATGAAAATACTTTCAAAACTGGAGGCAAAAGGAAGCCTTCAAAAACACAAAGGCTGAAAGAATTAATCACCAGCATACATATAATATAATAAATATTAAACTAAATATTTCAAGCAGAAGGAAAATAATGTCAAATGGAAATCTGGTTCTGCACAAAGGAGTAAAAAGCACCAGAAATGATAACTATACGAATAAATATAAATACTATTTTTCTTATTACTTAAATATATTCAAAAGATAATTGACCACTTAAAGCATAAGGAATAACAGTATATTCGGAATTTGTACTTGATCTATGTAGAAGTAAAATATATGACAGTAATAGCATAAAAAAGCAAGAAGGGAGAAATGGAGGCATGATGTCATAGGTCTTATTAAGTGGTATGCTATCACTAGAAGGTAGCTGTAAATTAAAGATAGTGCATTAGCCCATTCGTGCTGCTATAACAAAAATACCAGAGACTGGGTGTCTTAAAAATAGTAGAAATTTATTGCTCACAGTTCTAGAGTCTGGGAAATCCTAGATCAAAGTGTTGGCAGACTCTATGTCTAATGGGGGCCTACTTCCTGGTTCATAGCTGGACATCTTTTCACTGCATCCTCACGTGGCAGGAGGCAGGAGAGAGCTCTCCAGGGTCTTTCGTTATAACATAAGGGCACTCATTCCATTCATGAGGGCTCTGTCTTCATGACTTAACCTTCTCCTACAAGCCACTCCTCCAAACACCATTACACTAGGGGTTAAAATTTCAACATAAGGATTTTGAGTGGGCACCAACATTCAGTTTATAACACACATCTAATAGATCTGCTCATGAATGCTTCACACGTCCTCCTCCTGCTCTGGCCTTTACTTTGGGAGCATGAGTTATCGACTTTCCCCAGAACCACAGACAGGAAAGCAGCAATTCATCTGCCCTGCTGGCAGCTTACACTGAAGGCAATGGCTGCCTCCACATTCTCTGGGTGACAGGCTATCACACATGGCTTTCATCTGATTCTCCTGCAAAATTTGGGCTGAGGAGAAATAGAATCTTTTATCCAGATATTTTAGTGCATAGGATTGTGTGTGATGAGATCAGTTATCCAGAGCTTGTACCTAAAGCAGGCCCTGATATGAACCTAAACCTGTATTCTGGGCCTCTCCACATTAACCACACTGGGGTCTGATACTCCCACCACAGGGGGACTACTTTCTTTTTTATGATGCCTGTGGGTTCTCTGAAATCAAAAGTGGAATGTCAGCCCTGGCTGGGGCTTTAGAGATTGAGTGTTACCCCTTATTTTTTTATTGCTACATAATATTTGTACATACTTATGGAGTACATGTGATATGGAAGGGGGGCAGGGAAGTGCTGAGTAGAGAAAGGTGTCGTCCCTGACTAGGGCTCCATCCCTGGGCCTGTGCCCACAGACCTAGGTTTGGACAGGCACTCCTGCTTTTGCGCCCAAATGTCATATTTTCTAAGAACATCCTGGCTTGCCACACCCCCATCCTGTGTCTATAAAAATCCTGAGGCCCTAGCAGGCACAGACACGAGCAGCTGGACATCAAGAGGAACAGACCAGTGGAAGAACACACAAGTGGCTGGATGTTGAGAGAAACACAGGGGCAGAAGAACACACCGGCAAACACGAGGAGACACTGGCAGACACCAGCAGATGCTGGCAGGCCACCTACGGTGGGACAACGTGAAGTTCGGATGAGGACAGTCGAAGAACAGCCACTGCTGAGCATCCTGTCTCCAGGGGAAGACCACCCCGCGTCTGGCTCCCATCTGTCTGCTGAGAGCTACCTTCACCACTCAATAAAAGCTTGAACTCATTCTCCAAGCCCACGTGTGATCCGATTTTTCCAGTACACTAAGGCAAGAACCCAGGGATACAGACAGCCATCTGTCCTTGTGATAAGGCAGAGGGTCTAAACTGAGCTGATTAACAAAAGCTGCCCACAGACAGAAAAACTAAAAGGGCACACGCCCCAGGAGCTGTAAGCATTCACTTCTAGATGCTTCCATGAGGTCGGAACCCACACGCCCCACAACCTGCCCGTCTGCATGCTCCCTTTAGAGGTTTGAGCAGCGGGGCACCAAAGAAGTGAGTCACACCCTTATCACACTCCCTGTGAGGGGGATAAGGAAACTTTTCCCATTTCACATATAATATTTTGTTACATGCATAGAATGTGTAGTGATCAAGTCAGGGTATTTAGGCTAGCTATCACTGAGCGTATTTATCATTTCAGTGTGTTGGGAATATTTTAAGTCCTCTCTTGAGCTATTTTGAAATATGAAATACATTGTTAACTGTAGTAACCCGACTCTGCTATCGAAAATTAGGTCTTATTCCTTCTATCTAACTGTATATTTGTACCCATTAACCAGCCTCTCTCATCCTCCAAACACACCCTTCTTCACCTCATTTTACAAATGGAATTAGAGGAACAACAGGGTTAAGGACCTTGCTGAATGCACCTGAAGGTGAATGAATGTCAGCCTAGAACCACTGATCCTTGATCTGTGGGTCGATGCTATGTCCGCGCTCCCTGACATTTACAGGACTACATGACCGTGAACTCAGGACTATGAACCTCATCCAGAGACTCTCCCAATAGGCCCCAGCGCCATAGGAATAACCCCCTTTCATTCAGCTTCTTCTAGTTCAAAGTACTTCTCGAGATTCCTTAGGATTTTTGTGAGCTGAGCTGTGTCATGGCTGCACACTGTAACCGTACCGGACATAGTTCTCACTATGGTAAAAAAGCAAACAGACACTTCCTATTATTGGTCTCTGTAACCTTTCAGGAATCCAGACTGATAAATGTCCCTGGCTGTGGGAGGTGACTGACAGGCAAGAGCCTGGCAGCACGTTGTCATAGGATGAATGACAGCTGAGGGCCTGTAACCTTTTCCCATCATAATAGGGAGACAGAAATAAAAATGTTGTGTGGAGCATATCAGATTGTCTGTGATTCAGAGCAGGGAGGTCAGGACTAGGAGTCTATGGACTTGCAGAGGGAGATGAATAAAGATGGGTGCATGCATAGGGCAGCAATTTTAGGCCCACCACATGCTGGGCATCATAAGGGGGATGAGATGGGAAGACATGTGCTGACTGTCCCAGAAAAGTGGCATCAGCAGCTCTATAGACTCAGCCATGGCACTGGTTGTTCATACATTTGTCGTGCAATTTCCTTTAGGATAGGGACTAACTTTCATGTAAAATTTACCTCGAAATCTGTAAGGAAGGTGGATGATGTAATCTGTCGTGTCATAATTCATTTCAAAATATTAGTTTCAGGCTTTGTGTTAAGTGTTAGGGAGCAACAATGGTTGAGATAGATGATTGAAATATGTTCTTCACTCATAGAATTTACTTAGATAAGCAAGTATGAGTATGTGTATATGTGTGTGTACACTCATACATATATATGTTTACATGCATAAATGTGAGCTTAGTAAGTGCGTAGTTTTCAGCCAAATAATGTGTTGGGAGACCAGCCTAAAGATTTCAGCCAAGCAATATAATACACTGTGATGGAATGAGCACTGTGATGAAATGTGAGCCTTGCTACTAACTGTTCACATCATTCGTGGAATTATTTAACTTTTTAGATTTCCCCTGCCCCGTCCAAATTCCACACTTATCTATCCTATTGCAGGGCTATTGTGAAGGCAATGGGTGGGGCATACCTTGCAGAGGAACATTTCAAGCAATAGTCATGGAACAGTGATGATCCTGTGGCTCCTCAAGACGTCCATGAAACCAAGACAATGTAGAGAGTATGTGCCATAGACACTGGCATGTGGCGGACCCCAAGAGCTTGGGAATGAGAAAATTATGATTACCTCTGGGACTTACACTGCAAAACCAATACATAATGGGTCATGCACAGTCATGCAGGGCCACCTTAAGAAAATAGAATACCTCCCAGGTGTAAAAGCTTCCAAAGGCACCAACATTTTATCAGAAGGTACTGGTAAGCCTCCAAAGCACAACAAAAGTAAGGTCACCCAGGTACTGCCCTTAGGAGAAGGGACTAGAGATGGCTAACATGGTTGTGGCCATCTCCACTCTGCCGGGAAGGAAAACTCCCAACACAGGAGGCCACTTCAGAGCTTGATACTGTTGCATTTCCTGATAATTTGCCTGAGTTTCCATGTTATAAGTTTACTTATCTGATCTTTTATCAATTCTGCCTTCTACATTCCTCAAATGTGTCCACTTCTACCATCCCCATTGCCCCCACCATATTTCACGTCACCAGTGTTTCTCACCGCATCAGCTTCCTCACTTCTGTCTGTACTTCCAGGCCCACCCCACCCCCATCTCCCTTCCAATAATTCTATGCACCACAGCCAGAGAAATAGTTCTAAATCATGAATTTCTTGTTACTTTCCTGCTAAATCCCTTCAGATAGGTTTCCTATTATGTTTAGTATGCAATCTGAATACGTTGACATGGTTCAAGGGCTTAATAGGCTGGCTCTGCCACACTCTGCAGTACCTGTTCCAACCTGCTTTCCCCTCTGGATATAATCTTCTGCCACACTGCACAAAGGCCTGCCTCCTCTATGGTATCCTCACCTGCCCTGCTTCTCAGGTGATCTGTTACACTGTCCTCAATTCTTCCTGTGAATATCACTTTCCTGGGCTGGGTGCCCCTTCTGTGCGCTCTCAGCTCCAGCACCTGCCTTCATGTCTGCCTTTTGCACATCAGATAGGACTGCTTGCTTGCCTTTGTGACTCATTGGCAAGGTGACTGTAATCCTTGTAAATGAAGAAATCGTGGCTTCCCCCTGTATGCTCCAGGTTCCCCATCTGAGAACCAGGCATGAGTACAGCAGGTGAGTTCACAGAGCTGTGATGAGAATCTAAAAAGCTATTGACCACAAAACACTTACTTTCTGACAGAGAATAACTATCTGAGCGCTTATTTATATATAACATAAGAAATCACATACATAGAATATAAAATCATACTTATGCATGTAGTTATTATTACTATTACACCTCTTTTCCTCCTGTAACTTTAGAATATAGTACAGTCCACGGCAAAAAGAAGTCTCAATAAATAT
The DNA here is from genome assembly GCF_001698545.2 of Rhinopithecus bieti. Lineage (NCBI taxonomy): Eukaryota > Metazoa > Chordata > Mammalia > Primates > Cercopithecidae > Rhinopithecus > Rhinopithecus bieti. Next base: position 4,136,117 of record NW_016805181.1, on the reverse strand, counting down.
TTGTTAAATAAGAAAATGAGTTTCATACATTCCATGCAACCATCTCATTTTTGTTTGATTTCTTATGTTACTTGATTACTAGGGGCAATTTAACCTTGCCAGGACCAAAAGCAAAACAAAACAAAACAAATAAACCAAAAAAAAAATCATCTTGTACAACTAACAACCATACTTTTCTAAATGTCACTAAATGGTCATTTTTCCTTTTGTATATTAGTCTCTTATAAGATCTATTAGGGAGTCAGTTTCTCCAAGCCAGTTCAACTCTCGGAGTATTGAACTTGAAGGGCTGAGGATGCAATCATGTGTGCTGGTGAAATCACTAAAGGTAACATTGCTTTTTAAAATTTTGGTTTTCTGAACTCTCAAGTCACTCCTCTTCCCAAATATCCCATCGTAAACCTTCCTCAAACTTATTCCACAAGTACCTCCACATTCTCACTCCCCTGTAAAATGAGGGGAAGATGGAGAAAAATACAAAACAGATAACAGCTTCACTTTCTACACTACTCATTAGCTGAGACGGTTTAGAAGATAGGAGGGTGCAGCATTTGGGCAGCAGGAGGTACAGGCCACGTGGTGGATCTCAGGGAGTCTGGCAGGAAGGTAAGAGCATGGCTGTTGGCCAGTGCAAGTGAATCCCAAATCCCAAAAGAACTGGCTGTGGGCACTGGGCAATGATGATGGCCAACCTTATTGATCATTTCTCATCCTCTCGTGCAGTGTTAAAAACACTAAGCAGGGAGGTAGGGGGCTAATTTGTTTATTGTATTTTTCTTTAAATAAATTTTATTGTGTATATTTGAGAATTCCAGCATGATGTAATGGGAGACATGTAGGCACACAGACACTAAACATAAAAAGTAACTGAGACATTGGGAGCTTAATCACTATTCCAGAAATCAAAGAGCCAGTAAGAAGCAGAGCTGGGATTCAAAGCCAGGCAGTTTGACTACAGGGCTTGCACTCTTTACCCACAGTCTCTCAGCTTTCCTCTCTCAAAAATGGGCCCATTACTCACATGCTATAGGATTTTCGTGATCATTACAGAAAATGAATGTGGCAGGCACATAATAAACAGTGGCTACACCAACCACCAACTCTAGGATCTTCAGCAATTTCCTTTGCTTCTGTGGTCTTCAGGTTTCCCAAGTACTTAATGAAAAGAATAGCGAAGTAACTCAGAATTCTCAGGTTACAGCTTACATCTGCCCAAAAGCAATATGTTTCCCTCTTGCTGAGGTGTCAGTCTACTGCCCTCACCCTCTGAGGCATTTAAGCCTAAAGGTCAAACCTCCCCCATGGCCACCTATATCTCCAATTATAGCTTGTGAGCTTAAATAGAGCCACTGCATACTCATCATTTTGATGGTTGCTTGCTAAGCTGTCTTTTAAGGTGTGAAAAACTTAGACTATAGAAAGAGGAATGACACAAGAATGACAAGATAGAGAGATGGACAACAGTCTCCAGCCACAGATTGATTAATGGTCCAACTTAAACTTGGAATTAGACAAGTTTACTTCCACTGCATGGGCAAGAGAACTCATCTCCAAAGAATCTTCTAGCAAATCTAATTAAGGAACACCGATGGCAAGACATGCCACATAGATTTCGTGGCCCTGACCCATGCTTGGGACTTCAGAAATGTCCTAATGTCCTGGATACAAACATCACACAAGTTCCTGTATGACTTTCTCTGCGGGTAGTATTGAATCTGGGACAAAAAAAAAAAAATTCCAGAGTAGAACATTGTCCCAACCAGCTGGTAACCTGGGTCGGTCCTGTCTCAGAGAAGGCAAGGGAGATGGAGTTTGGGGCAAGATGCCATTTATCTGTTGTATTCTCAACTTCACCTCATCAACCACCCACCCACCTAGGAGTGCCTTTGAATGGTTTCAACCCAAGCAAGACTGATTAAACTTTCTTCCCATAGCAAGGACAACCATACCTTTGTAGTTATGAGTTTTTTTCCCAGAAAAGAAGGAGTCCCTTTAATTTTGTGATAATTTTATGAATTTTATGCTACAAAGCTAAGGATCATTTCACTGTGACTTTCAGTAATATAATTTAATGATTTGGGGAATAATTGTTGCAGTTACTGGCAAAGAGTATAAGCCTTTTTTTTGCCTTGTTGATGGATAATAAAGTTCCTCCCAACTGTACATATTTTCTTCTTTTTGGATACTTTGAATAAAACTCAAGAAAGAACCCAGGTTTACAGCAGTAATTTCTCAGGTTTGCACAAAATTTCACCATATCCTATTTTATCTTTTTCCTCAGTAAAACAACACTAACTATGGGATGTGTTAGGTGAATGTGAGATGCACACATCTTAAAGTAATGAAGACAATTAATATTGACTGCATGTTGGCTGGGCACAATGGCTCATGCCTGTAATCCCAGCACTTTGGGAGGCCAAGTTAGGTGGATCACATGAGGTCAGGAGTTTGGGACCAGCCTGACCAATATGGTGAAATTCCATCTCTACTAAAAATACAAAAATTAACTGAGCGTAGTGGCATGCACCTGTAGTCTCAGCTACTTGGGAGGCTGAGACAGGATAATTGCTTGAACCCAGGAGGCAAAGGTTGCAGTGAGCCGAGATCATGCCACTGCACTCCAACCTGGGCCACAGGGTGAGACTTTGTCTCTCTCTCTCTCTCTCTCTCTCTATATATATATGTATATATGTGTGTGTGTGTGTGTGTATATATATATATATATA
>NW_016805181.1:4032484-4133226 GCF_001698545.2 Rhinopithecus bieti | reverse complement strand
TATATATATATATATATATATATATATATATATATATAGACTGCATGTCTACACATGTTGGTGCATCAATGAAGCCTCATCTAATCTTTATAATAATCATGTAGAAGTGGAAAAAACTGCTACCTTCTTTTTGTAGATAGGAGAACGGAGGCTCAGAGAAGTGAGTTAACTTGTCCAAGGCCACACAAGTTTGGGGCAAATTCAGGCTTGGAAGCAAGGTTTATCTGTCACCTGGAAAGACCTTGCCCTTTTCCTTGCCCCATTGAATGAATGGATACCTTGGTGCTGCATGTCCAAACACACGTCTCATGGGGGGCAGAGCAGGAAGATAAGATATGCATTCTGAGGCCTAGGGAAATCATTGAGATTATGCCTCAGTGGAAAAAATAAAGGCTTGCATATGGTGGGTTGGTATTTGTGAGGGTATGGTGAGGGAAATGAAGGTGAATGGACCATTAGGATGAAGGATACAGGGACAGTTGCAGCAGGTTTTACAATGATAAATAAATGTGCACATGTCCCTCAAGAACTTGGCAGTTATGATCCTAAGGAATGTCTGGTGACTGAGGTCAGATTCCTCCAGCGTTTTGTGTTTTTTGTTTGTTTTGTTTTGTTTGAGACGGAGTCTCGCTCTGTCGCCCAGGCTGGAGTGCAGTGGCGCGATCTCGGCTCACTGCAAGCTCTGCCTCCCAGGTTCATGCCATTCTCCTACCTTAGCCTCCCGAGTAGCTGGGACTACAGGCGCCCGCCACCACGCCCGGCTAATTGTTTTGTATTTTTAGTAGAGATGGGGTTTCACTGTGTTAACCAGGATGGTCTCGATCTCCTGACATCATGATCCGCCTGCCCTGGCCTCCCAAAGTGCTGGGATTACAAGCGTGAATCACCGCACCTGGCCTGTTTTGTTTTTGTTTACCATCAAGGGTTCTATAAGAGTTAGAGAAAGTAGCTTTATTTCTCTTTCCCACATATTTCCCTGAAGATCTCCAATTTATGCTTGGTTTAGTGGCCCCTGAAAGGAAAGTACTTAGGAAGGGTGTTGAGAGGGGCATGAAGTTCTGGAACAAGGTGAATTTTATCTGATATGATGAGTCCTGTAATTCCATTGTTTTCTAAGCTTGCTAAATTGACAAGGACACTTACCTTCTCCACAGAGGCAAAAATAATTTATAACATCAATTTTACTATCTGGACGGCTCCAGATATCTTTATATAATGGCTCATATTGTCTTTGTAGATTTTTTTTTCCTAGGGAACATTTTAATCTAGCTAGTGTAAATAATATCAATCACATTGGTCATATAATCATTACTGACTTGGGTTTTTTCTTTGGTTAATTTCCGAATATTATTTTTATGCAGGAGGCAGCACAGAGGAGTAGAAATAACACTGGCCTGAAAATAAATTTAAGGTTAGAAGTCTGGTTTCCTCAACAATAGACCCCAAACTTTCCATCCACTACCACACCTTTGGATCAGCTCTCTGCATAAAGTGCTTTACTCTCAGAAGAGGCAGAACAGAGACGTGAAATAAAGCATGGCCCTGGGGCAACCATCAGGGTTGGAAGTCTCCATCACCACTTCCTAGCTCTGTGACGTTGGGCACATTAGGGAACCTCTCCTTGCCTCTGTTCTCTAATCCGCAAAATGCTAACTGTAATGAAGCATATCTTCCTGGTTTATTGCAAGGATTTAATCAGAGAATTCATCAAAAAGTACTTTGGAGAGTACCTGCACCATAGTAGTGCTAAAAAAATGTTAACATTTATTGTAATGACATCCTCCTTTCCATTCAAAAATGCTCTTCATGCACACTTAGCAAACTCCTGCAAATATTTCAACTCTCAGCTAAAATGCCCCTTCCTCTAAAAACCCTTTCACAACCATCCCCTGCTTCTTCCCCAGAAGTCATGCTTTCCTCTCTCTGATCCCTCCGACGGTACTTTACTTATCCTTTCAGTCAGGAAATATTAACAGAGCTGAGTGTGCACAAGCACTGCTGCCACAGAGTTGTCGATGAGGAAGGCACAGTCTCCACAGAGCTCACAGCCTAGGAAGACATCACAGGCACAAAGATTTGTTGTTCAGAGATGAGTCATTTCTCAAGCTGTATAAAATCCAGGGGCAGCCTCTGAGACCACATTAGCTGTGTTTAGTTTTTCCTGACTTGTTTTCTTCATTCTGTTTCCTTTTCCAACTTTTCATTTTATTTTCTAGTTTTCCCTCCTCTCTTTTCTTCTCTTACCCTCCTTTATTCTTCCCTTGTTTATTGTGGTTTCTTTCCCTCTCTTTCTCTCTCTCCCTTTCAGTATGTGCTGTATGTGGGAGTAGAACACCACTAAGAGAAGGCTTCCTAGAAGGGATAGTGTCTAAGCTAAGTCTTCGAGGCAGGATGGGATTTAGATAATAAGTGGAGGAGTGGGTGGGATACAAATGGACAGAAAGAAACAGTCAGCAGGAACATCAAATGTGAGGTCCCTGAGAAGAAAGAATGAGAGGGAAAATGTATGCATGCATGGAAAAATGTATCAAGTTTAGTAAGGTTGTCAACACCCCAAAGGTGTAGTGGGATTGGTAGGAGAGGTAGATTGTGAAACCCAGGTCATGGGGATTCAGGCTTTCTACACTATGGTTGGATTATCTTCTTGATGGGATGAGTTCTAAATTGGGGTTTTAAGGAACAAAGTGACATGACAAGATTTGCATGTTAGAAAGATCACTATTTCTGGGTGTAGAATGGGTTTTAGGAGGCCAGATGGACATAAGATGTTAAGGTATGCTACTAAAACCATCCAAGCAAGAGATGTTGATGCTTCAAGGATGCAGGCAGGATGGAACAGTGGATAGACATATAAGCGCCACTAAATCACTGGGTTCTAATTCTGGTGCAGCCATTCACAGATGCTAAGAGAAAGGGCAACTGCCAATGTTCTACACTTTTAGCCAAACATCTTAGCATTCGAAAAAGGCTTTTGGTTCAGGTGGCCAACTCTTAAAGATAAAAGGAATCCAAGATCTGCACAACAGTCTACCATCAGATTTCATAGGTAAGAAACACAAGGCGTGCATACTTATTCATTTATTGTTTCAATATTGTACTGAAACCCTACCATTTGGCAGGCTCTAGGGAAAAAACGCAAGATAATTTAAGGGGATAGAGCTTGATCAGCATACATGTTTATATAGAATGGACAGAGAAGTTCCCTATAAATAGAACCAATTTGATACTGATGGAAGTGAAGGAGACAGCAAGGCTAATGCTTGGGAGAAAAGTGCTCCAGGCTGAAGGAACAGCAAGAGCAAAAGACCTGAGACAGGAGCACGTGGGATTCTTTAAGCATCAGCAAGGAGGCAGACATGAGCTGTAGAGAGTAGCAGAATATGATTCAATGAAAGAGATGACAGGTTGTGAAGGGCATTAGAGGCCAGTGGCTTGGATTTATTTTCTACACTTGATGGGAAGCCATTATACTAAAAAAAAAAAAAAAAAAAAAAAATCATATAATTTGATGTATGTTAATGAATTGCTTTGCCTGCTGTGTGGAAAATAGACCATAGCAGAGCAGAATGGAAAAAAAGGAACTTACAGAGGAGATTATTATAGTGGCCAGAGAAATTATGTTAGATTGACATAAACTACAGTTATGTGTGGAAATAGTGAGAAGTGGTAGAATTCCAGATCTATGTTGAGACTAGAACTGACAAAATTGGCTACTAGCATTGACATGGAAGGGGAAAAAAAGAGAGACGAGTCAAGGATGATTCTAAGGTTGAGTCTGAGCAACTAGGTAAAATTGCTCTAAGTTGGGTAAGGTTTAGCTTACTTTTGGACATGATAAATAATTGACAATGTTGAGTAGGCAGAGGGGTATATGAATCTGGGGCTCATTGAAGAGGCTGAGAAAGCAGATGCAAATTTGGAAGTTATCAGCACATATCAATCCCCAGAACCTCATGTGAACAAAGATGAAGAAGAGTTCCAAGGACTGAATCCTGGACTATTCCAGCAGTTAGAGATTAGAAAAATACATAAAATCCATCAAAAGTGACTGAGAAGTAGTAACCAGTAGCAAGTGAAGACACCGAGGAGAGGGAAGAAAGTGCATTAGGAAGGGAGTAGGCTTGGAAAATGTTGGTGTAAAATCAACCTTTTCCCTTACCTCCTATATGTCACATAAAATCAAAAAAGTAGAATAAAAAGCAAGCCATAAAGCACATGTTTAATGGAATTAGCAAATAGTTATAACCACAAAATAGGCAAAAGTGTGCCAAAAGCAATTGAGTATTGAACAGGGTTATAGGAGAAAGCAGAAAGGTGAAACTCTTGATAGCATATCACGGAAAGAGCCATCACGGTGCACTTTTCTGGGATGCATAGCCTGGTCCCCAGGTGCACATCCAGCAATGGGAGCACTGCTGGTGCTGCTTCATCAAGAAACAGGTGGTAGAACTAAATGAGAAATCACACAATGGTTACAAGGTAAAAGAGGAACTTTGCATTTTGAACAGTTCTACAGATGCCTGTCTCTAATGAGTGGAAAGAAATAAAACTAAAAGAACTCACAAACAATGGGCCCTAAGGAAAATTTTGGTTAACCTGGAATACTTCTGTGTTTCTTCACCATAAGCAGGTGGTCCAAGTAGCTGATCCGGGAAAGAGTCAACTGCTTAAAATACATATGGAAGCACAATAAGTGCTATATAGAAATAAAACAACAAAAAGATGAAAGAAACAGAGAAAGCCTATGATATATAGAAAACATTCATCAGAAAAATATAGCCACAGAGATAAAATTGTGATCAAATATTTGATTAGAATGTGACTGATATCATAAATTGGCTAAAACAATATTCACTCTCATTCCCTTCTAGCTTTTCTAGCTGGCTGAGAAACCACACAGTATAATTTCTCAGACTTGTAGCTCAAGTTTTGCCTATGACAAAGATCCACTGAGGAAAATCACCACCTGAGATTTGGAAAAGAAAGCAACAGTGGAATCCACATATGGAGCACTGGTCTTCTGGCAAGCACGTGGATGGAGGGCACTGGTTCTGGGGCACTGGAGTGGAGATTCTGGTTCATAGTCTTCAGTGCCCTGGGTGCTGAGTATGGGTGAGAGCAGCAAACAGTTTCTGCTAGGACACTGGGGATGTGTGTTTGGGCATTGTCCCAGCTGTGTTGCCCCTGGCAATGTGTAGTATTCAAGGCTAGTTCACTAGCTCCTTAGGAGAGTTTGTGAGTTACCAAATACTCTTTAACAAACCCCTTTTACTTTAATCATCTAGTATACATTATTTTCTGTAGTTAAAGACACTGACCAACATTCACAGATTTTAAAAAAGAGAAAATTTAATGAAGCGATTTTAAAAATGCACAAAACAAAGTACACAACATTGGGGAATAGGTAATAATACAATAAAAAGAGGTAAAACATGAGCTGCACTCATCAAGGAGGAGGAGTGAAAAACATAAATGAAGGTAAAATTAAATATAAATTTAAATATCTAAGTGTATATGTACATATATGTGTATATATTTCTTGGCATTGACTATTGAGTCAGTCTTTCCTTGGACTTGTGCATCTTTTAAATCTTTGACATTTTTTTCATTGTAATTTTAAAAACCTGTTCTTCTTATTCATTTGAATTTTCTTCTTAAGAGGCTCTAATTATGCATTGTAAAGTCCTAACCTGCATAACCATGTATGGAAATATAGTGGGTCTATGTTCAAGCCTTCTTACCTGTTTTTTATGGCTCTTTTGTTCTTTCATCTTTCTCTCTCTTTATTGATATAGATATAGATCAGTTTCTCTTTAAAATATTAGTCGTCATTCATCACAAGAAGCAATACATTTAAAATATTCAAGGAAAAGATGTACAACATAAAAATGTTATATCCAGCCAAACTGTATTAAAGTATAAAAGCAACATACAAATGTTTTTGTTTTAGTTTTTGTTTTTTGAAATGGAGTTTCGCTGTGTCTCCCAGGCTGGAGTGCAGTGGCACGATCTCGGCTCTCTGCAACATCCACCTCCTGGGTTCAAGCGATTCTCCTGCCTCAGCCTCCCGAGTAGCTGGGACTACAGGTGCGTGCCAACACACCCAGCTAATTTTTGTATTTTTAGTAGAGACAGGGTTTCACCATGTTGGCCAGGCTGATCTCAAACTCCTGACCTCAAGGTATCCACCTGCCTCGGCCTCCCAAAGTGCTGGGATTACAGGCATGAGCCACCGCGCCCTGCCCCATACAACTGTTTTTAAACATGAAACACATCAGAGAATTATTTCCATTAGTCCTCAAAGAAAATCCTAGATGACTAGTTTAATTTAACTAATAGATGAATAGGAAAAAATATAAAAATAGAAGGTAAGCCAAGAATCAAGCAATCGGAGTCTAAGTATAGCTAATAGTATAAAAGTGAACACTGTGGTGATAATATATTCAAATTGTGGTGTGGAAGAGAGAAGACAGAAAGTCAGAAACAAGGGATGTTTACTACTATTTAATATGTTCATTATTATTTACCGGTGTCCTAGGGGTATTACCCAACACGATTAGACAAGAGAAATACATTAAAAATATTAAAATTGAAGAGGAGGTGGTAAAATTATTCTTATTTACAGATATCATGATTAGGTATTTGAAAACCCTGAGAGAATCAATTGAAAACTACTACAAATAAAATAATTCAGTAATGTGACCAGATATAAAATTAATATAGAGGAACTGGCAGTCTTTTATATAAACAGCAAAACAGAAAATGTCAGAAAAGACCCCAATTTTTTCTGTTGGTTGCAAAAATTAAAATATTTAGAAATCAATTCAAGAATAACGTGTAAAACATATCAGGAGAAATACCTAATGTAGATGATGGGTTGATGATGGGTGCAGCAAACCACCATGGCACATATATACCTATGTAACAAACCTGCACATTCTGCACCTATATCCCAGAACTCAAAATATAATTTAAAAAAGAAAAAAAATTCTTAAACAGTGAAAAAAAAAAAAACTAGCAAAAGAAAATTTAGATGCTCCCAAGAAACCTGGCCTATGTAGAGAGCTTCATTCCCACTATGTGCTGCACCATTCCTTCCACCTTATCTGGACCCCACAAACACATTTGAAAAACCAATTATTCTGAGTCATTTAAGCCTCATGGAGATCTCTCCTCTCTCACCCCTTCATCTGGAATAATGTCTATTTCCCCTTCAGGTCTTGAGACAGACACTATATCATATTGAAAGTTATGCCTAGCCAATCAAGACTGTTTTAGGTATCCTGACACACAATGTATTTAAATTGCATGTTTAACTATTTGTCTCTCATAATAGACTCTGAGCTCATCAAGACAAGATCAAGTATATTCAACTGTGGCACCCTGGTGCCCAGCACAGAGCTAGTGCTCAATAAAATAACGGAAGGATAGAATAATATAGAGATGCAGAAAGAACACCGACTGAAAGAAGTGAAGATGTGAAAATAGTTTAATTTTATGAGATTGGGGTTGTAATAAGTTTTTTCTCTTGTTTGTTTCCCATAAATATTAATATATTTGCCCACTACAAGCAAATGAAAAACATGGGGAAAAACACTAATGCATATATGCATACACAAATCTATTCCAAAATCAGTTTATCTCCCCATGAGACCCCAAACATATGTGATGTAAGTACTTTTACAGGTCATCAGGAGCAAACAGGAAAAAATATGCAATAAAGACTAACAGGAGACGGTAGGGTGAAGAGCAGTCAGTAATGAATAAAGAAAATGTGGTACATTTACACCACAGAATACTATGCAGCCATAAAAAAGAACATGATCATGTCCTTTGCAGGAAAATGGATGGAGCTGGAGACCGCTAATCTTAGCAAACTAACACAGGAACAGAAAACCAAATACCACATATTCTCACTTATAAATAGGAGCTGAATGATGAGAACACATAGAGGAGAACTCCACACACAGGGTCCTTTCAGGGGGTGGATGGTGGGAGGAGGGAGAGGATCAGGAAAAATAACTAATGGGTACTAAGCTTAATACTTGCGTGAGGAAATAACCTGTACAATTCCCATGACACAAGTTTACCTATGTAACAAACCTGCACTTTTACACCCTGAACTTAACAGTTAAAAAGAAAAACAGTAAAAGACAAAGCTAATATTTATAAAATAGAAGTAACTAGCAGAAGACATCTTTTCAGAGCATATTGAGTGATTAAAAGCCTCCTTTAAAAACAGTTGACAGGGAGCAGTTATCTAACACATTAACTTTGGGCTATTACAGATGAAGGACTAAAGTTTTTAAAAATCAGTAATAATGTCCCTCATGCAATCAGGAAACAACTTGATATAGAATGATGCAAAACAAAAGCAGCATGAGGAAGATCAGCAGATACCAAATGACTCTAGAAATAAACCTTAGCTGAATTATAGCAGTCACGCAGAGCAAGATTTCTTTTATTAAAAAATTATTTTTCCATAGGTTATTGGAGTACAGGTGCTGTTCAGTTACATGAGTAGGGTCTTTAGTGATGATTTCTGAGATTTTGGTGCACCCATCACCCGAGCAGCATAAAGGTCTTGAGCTAAGATGGATTGAAAATTAACATCAGAGTTCTACCATATACCAACAGTTTGTATGGCATATAGTTACATTTTTGTGAACTGTAGTTTCTTTTCCAAAGCAGGAATCTAAAAAATCCCTGTGTTGTATCCAAATGTCCCAAGTCAAATAATCCATTTAAATAACCTAACTGGATCCACTTACCTATGAATGGGCCCCATTGGCTCTATCAAGACTGGTACCCAGACAGAGTAGAAGAGTGAAGACTCCAGTCCTGCACCACAACCTAGCGAGACTTCCAATTTGAATGTCCTGTTTGGTGTGCTCAGATGTGGAGCAGAATTTTAATTCATCCACTTACCATCTGTGACAAGTAACTCAACAACTCTGAAATCTCAAATTCTTCATCTGCAAAATCAGCATAATGGTATCTACCTCATAGGTGGTTTTGAGATTTAATTATGGTGCTATGTAGAGTGTCTAACATACAGAGAAAACCAGATAAATGATAGCTACTATTCAGACCCAATCATCCAAGAATTGCATCGTCTCTGTTCATGTATCTTTATTAGACTTTGCATTTCATCGTGGTCAGTGCCTGGCAAGTGATACTCATACTGATGACTCTGAGCTAGCCTGTTTGAATGTACTGCTAGTTCCGTGAGGAAAGGAATTTGTGTTTTTCACTGCTGTATCCGCATCATTTAGAATGGTGCCTGGCACAAAGTAGATTTCAAATATCACTGACTAAACAGTGATTCTCTGAATGAAGGCTTATGAGATATCTGTACATTCTTTGTGACACTCTCTCTCTGCCTCAACAAATCTGACAATTTTTTCAGTGTTATCTGTCATCCCATGTTAATTTACATTATATAAACCCAGGAGGATGGCAGTCTTCTTAAAGGCTCACATACTTAAAAATATTCCTAATCAGATTAATTCTGAAAACCTAAAATGCTTCCAGAGGTACAAGAGTGATTTATATTTCAATAGCCTAACTTGTTTATTTTTAAATCACCTATCTCTACAACTTTTGCAAATAAAGATGTGCCATGAAAATATTAATCAAAAGAAAGCTGGTATAATTCTAGTAATTTCAGAAAACATAGAATCTAGAACAAGAAATATTAGAGACAAAAAACTCATTGCATTACCACAAAGGGGTCAATTCTCCAAGAAGACATAATCCTAAACGTGTATACTTCTAACAACTGAACTTCAAAAACTGATTTTAAAAAGAAGTATAGATCTCTAAAATTAGAGTTCACACTTGCTCTCTCAATAATTTGTAGAACAAGTAGAAATAAGATCAAGTAAGGTTATAGACAAACTATCAATCAATTTGATCTAACTGGTATTAATGGAACACTCCAATCCAACAATAGTGGAATATACACTATTCTCAAGTGTACATGAAATCTTCTCCAAGAAAGACTTAATCTGAATCATAAAACAATTTAACAAGCACAAAAGAATAGACTATATATTTTCTTGAGTCACAACGCAATTAAACTGGAAATAAAAACAGAAACATAGTTGGGAAATTCCAAAATATTTAGAAATTAAGTAAGACAATTCTAAATAATTCATAGGTTCAAAAGAAGTTAACAGGGAAATTTTAAATATTTTAAATTAAATTTTAAAACATATCAAAATTTGTGGCATGCAGCTAAAGCAGTTCTTAGAGGGGGTATTTGTATCATTACATGTTTATTTTAAAACATTTACATGACTCAAAACAAAAAATTATACAAAAAGGTGCATGCATTCACAGATGTCCTTTTTTCAAACCTAATCTCTCCATCCATTTTTTTTCCCCATACCACCACTACCATCACCACTTTGCTCATAAAAGTAATGGTCTTTATTAGTTTCTGGCTTATTTTTTCCAGTATTTCTTTTGCAAAATAATCAAATACATATAACTATATTTACATTTTATCATTTCTTGTAAAAAATGTAGCATCCTATATACCCTTTTCTATACAAGAAGACAGTTTTTAATATTCAGTCTTCCTAGGAAAAGATTTATTTAAATAACTTTAAGAAATCTGTGACTGTGGTATATTATTTCATTGAACTCTGTGTTTTTTGGGATTAACCATGATTAATTTAAGAAAAGTACATAGTTAAGGTTATGGTAAATATTAAAAAGAAATAATTGCATATAGGAGCATAATTCTAAACTATGAAATACTATTGAAATATATAATAGTCAGTGGCATAACTGATTTAAAAATATAATACACATTTAAAATGGAAAAAGTAATCTGTTTTGAACTAGTTTAAAGAATAAAAGGGCATTTATCTACTCATGTAATTGTCTGATAGGTCAATGCTAGAACCTTTCTCAGGGATAACAGGAGCTGGGGACTTAAATCTTAAAGCTGGGGACTTCCCAGACATCATATTAATAAATTTAGGACCTGTCCCTAGTACAGATAATATGTTGGAGAGCAAAGTTAAGGTACAGTGTTCATGAAGAATTTGGTTGTAGTGAAAAATTTACAACATTTTAAGGTGCTGTTTGTTCTTCTTGACTTCTAACTTAGTAGGTCAGTAATTTAAAATCCAACCTTCGATATACATACCAATAACACATTCTTGATTTAAGGACGATAATCACTGCAATTGTGAAAATAAACACCACTACTTAGACTGCCTGGCAGGGTCTACATTGTAAAACAAGCCCGAGTTGTGTTTATATTGCATTTGGATTGATGGGGAATGTGGCAGTCATCTGCCAGGGGTCACTTCAGGCTTCCATGGCGGGAGGTCATATAATTTTAAAAAATAAAAAAATTAAAAATTAAATTAAATAATTAAAAAGCCCCTGCAGTTATTAGCTAGTACTGCTTGATACTCAGGAATTCAGGACTTGAATATTATAGGGAAAGGGGAGCTTTAAAAGGAATCTTAGGATTCTGCAGTCATAATGACAGAGGAAGAGACAGGGACCATGGAATAACCAGATGTGGAGCAGAAACTTAATTCATCTACTTATCACTATGTATCTTTGACAAGTAACTCACAACTCCAAAATCTCAAATTTATCATCTGTAAAATCAGTATAATGATATCTACCTCATAGGGTGGTTTCGAGGTTTAATTAAGGTGCTATGTAGAGTGTCTAACATACAAAGAAAGCCAGATAAATCATAGCTACTATTCAGACTCAGTCGTCCAATAATTGCATAGTCTATGTTAATGTATCTTTATTTGACTGTGCATTTCAACACGGCCAGTGCCTGACAAGTGATATTCATATTGATGACTCTGAGGCTAACCTGTTAAGACCCTAAGGGATTCTTAATCCACAAGTAATAAATGGTGATCAAAAGGGTTTTAGTGCTAATGTATTTAATCATTTTTATTAGCATCACATTGATAAATTCAGTGGAAACATCTCACAGTCTTATTTTACTGGACTTCTCTGCAGCTTTGGACACTGTTCAAACTCTTTCTTGAATATCAGTGTTTTTGTAATTTTAGTATTAATAACACGTTTTCCCCAACCTCTCTAACTGGTCTTTCTAAATATTTTTGTGGGTAACACCTGCTTTTTTTTTTTTTTTTTTTACTTCTTAAATATTGGTTTTCCTTAGGCATCTTTCAGAAGACATTCCTTCTCACCTCACTACTCTTTTTAGACAATGTATTTCATTCCTATGACTTCACTTGTCATTTAACTCATGGCCTCTAAGTAAGGTTGTACAGTCTGTACACTGCCTGAAAGTGCTAGGCCAAGAGAGAGTGAGTGCTGGCAGAAATTCAGTCTGTGTTCTGCTTGCCAGGATGTGCACTCCAGGGCCAGTATTTACCTAGAGGAGGGCTTTTTCTAATTTATACATTATTCCATATGTGAGCAATTGCCCTTCTCTAAATGACACTTACAAATTCATGCATGCACACACACACACATATACACACACACACAGTGCAAATCTTTATAATTATATCAAACTTTACAAATTTAACTGCCAGTGTGAATCTCCATCTGTATGAATCAAACTCCACATGACCTAACCTGAGCCAGTCCCTTCTTCACCCAACTTAACAGCTTCATCCACGTCCCCTATCTCTCTGGAAAGAATTAACATCCACCAAATGCCTCAGCCAGAAACTTAAAGCTACATTTCACCCTTCCCACTCCCTTACTCTCAATATTGAATAGCAGCAAACACTCTGCTGTCTGTACTGCCCAGATTGCCCTTCAGGACTTAAGCGCACATTTCTCCAGCTGGTGAGAATGCTGCCGGCTGAGAGCATGCAGCCATCTGCCCTCTCTGGGATTTCCCCAACCTTAGAGCACTACCACATCCAAGAGTACAGCGCATGCCCAGTGACTAGTTCATGGAGAATTTAAAGGCCCAACTCCAGACTACTCTATGGGACCGTCTTAGTTCCAGAACTACCAGTGAATGCCTTATGTCTTCATTAGAGCCCCATTTCTCCCTCTCCATAGTTCTGCTTCCTTCTCTTTCCCCTCATATACTGATCCCAAGAGCACTTTCAAATGACATTCTGCACACTCATGGTCTACACCATCAACCATCCTCCAAGTATCAGAGGGATATATTCATCTCTCCATCCTTGCTATTACTTCCATATTTACGTCATCCTAATCCCTCACCTGCATGATAGTTGCTACCTTTATCTTCTCATCTTAACTTTCCCTTCTTGTAATTCACTGCCTACACTGTCAGAATAATGTTTTAATCATATACACACTACTTAATTTATTAATTCTTTTCCGGAAGAGTGAAGTCTAAACTTCTTAACATGGCTTGGAAGATCCCTTTTGTTCTGGTCTCTACTATTTACCAACCTCATCTTTCATTACTTACTTCATTTTGTTCCTATCTCTGACCATGCTGAACAATTTCTGGTATTTACCTACTTGTTTAACGTGTCAAAATTACTTTTGCCTTTCAGACTTTGTCCTTAAACTTGGTGCACTTTGCTTCCCAAATCTCCTTCCACCTCTATTCCTTAAGCCATCCTTTTGCCTCCAGCGCAACCCAAGAACCTAAAGCTCAGCTAAATCTTATTAAAATCCTTTAAGTCTCAGAATTCATGCTACTTGTTCTAGAAAATATTTTCTAAATCTTAGGAGACTAGATATATCATGTTCTCTCTGTGCTTCCATAGCACCCTGTACTTAGTCCTAAGAAGCACTATTGATATTGTATTGTGATAGAATTTTATATCTCTTAATTTTTTGTTTTATCTCTGAATTAAACTGGTGAATTATATTTACATTAATAGGATGTCTAATGATAAAGCTTTCTAGTACTCGTAGGATAAATATGAATAAATCATAAGATATATTTCAATGTGCTGTTGAATGTTGGTTAATTTTTTTTCAAATTTTTATGTTGCTACTCTTTAAGCAACATTGTCTATTATTTTCTTTCCTTATACAGTCTCTGGTTTGAAAATCAAGATCGTATCAGTCATTTAAAATAAGATAGAAGCTATTCTGTCAATCCTATTTTCTACAGTTGTGCAAGGCAAGCTAAGTATTTTGTATTCCATGAATGTTTGATATAATTCTCTTATCTGGATATAGAAATGTTTGTGCATTTTATAGTGAGTTCAATTTACCTTAATATATACAGGCTTATTCATATTTTCAATTTTCCTTTGAATTCGCTTTATAGTTTTCCAAAAAAATTGTTTCACCTATTATGTGAAATTTTAATGGCACTACATGTTTACCTATGTAACAAATCTACCCATTCTGCACATATACCCCGACCTTAAAAGTTGGAAATTTAAAAGAAATTTAATGGCATTAAGTTAATAATAATCTCTAATTTTCAAAAGTAAATCTTTGTTCTATCCAAAATTATATTCTCCTTTTTAATTCTAGTTTTGTTCGTTTGTGCTTTCTATTTCATAACCAATCTTGCCAGCATTTTGTCTATTTATTATTTGTCTTTTTGAAATATATTTTTTTGTTTTGGTTGTTGGTTCCATCATTTTTTTTTCTATTAATTGTTGTACCTTTATGTTCTATTTCCTGTTTTAGGTTTTCTCTATTTTACTATTCAAAATTTTAAATTGAATATTTATTACTTTTCAGCCATTCTTTTCTTATGTCAGCATTTATAGCTATAAGTTTTCATCTAAATATTGCTTTAGTTGTATCCTACAAGCTTTTTATTTAGTATTTTCATTTTCATTGTCTTAAGTATTTTCTAATTGCCATTATGATTTCTTATTTGACCTACATATAATTTCAGAGTCTGTTTTGATGTTTACATATATAATTTTTAATGTTAATAATTATTAGTTGAATATTTAAAATTTAATGTAGTTGCCTTTGCTACAGGAAAGGAGTCCAATCCAGAACCCAAGAAAGGATTACTGGATCTTATGCAAGAAAGAATTCAGGGCAAGTCCATAGAGTAAAGTGAAAGCAAGTTTATTAAGAAAGTAAAGAGATAAGAGAGTGGTTATTCCATAGACAAACCAGCCCCCGCCCCGAGGGCTGC
Source organism: Rhinopithecus bieti (assembly GCF_001698545.2). NCBI lineage: Eukaryota > Metazoa > Chordata > Mammalia > Primates > Cercopithecidae > Rhinopithecus > Rhinopithecus bieti. Next base: position 4,118,156 of record NW_016805181.1, on the reverse strand, counting down.
TGGTTGCCCTTTTTTATGGTTATTTCTTGATGACATGGTAAACAAGGAGTGAATTATTCATGCCTCCCCTTTTTAGACCATATAGGGTAACTTCTTGACATTGCCATGGCATTAGTAAACTGTCATGGCGCTGATAGGAGTATAGCAGCGAGGACAACCAGAGGTCACTCTCATCACCATCTTGGTTTTGGCAGGTTTTAACCAGCTTCTTTACTTCAACCTGTTTTATCAGCCAGGTCTTTGCAACCTGTATCTCATGCTGACTTCCTATCTCATTCTATGACTTAGAATGCCTTCACCGTCTGGGAATGAACCCAGCAGGTCTCAGCCTAATTTTACCCAGTTCCTATTTAAGATGGAGTTGCTGTGGTTCACATGCCTCCAGCGCATTCAGAGAATATGGTAATAGATCTTAATTTGTATGAATTTGCTGCATTTTTCTTAGAGAATGAAAATCTGGTCAATTTTTGTTAATCCTCACATGGACTTGAGAAGAATGTATGTTCTCAAATTGTAGAATACAGATTTTGATAACTCTCTGTTGAATATGGCTTATCAATCTTGTGGTTTAAATTTTGTTTGTATCTTTCCTATTTTTCTGTCTGCTTTATTAGATAGAAGTGTTAAAAATCTCCCATGTTGGTAATTTATCAAATTTCTTTAGGTATAGTGATGTGTTTGCAGGTTTAACATTTAAATTTTTTTTTGAATTGTTCCTTTTAACATTAAGCTGGGATCATCTAGAGTCATGTGTTACTTAACAATGAGGATACATTCTGAGAAGTGTGTCCTTAGAAGATTTTATTTTGGGAAATCATAGAGTGCATTTACACAAGCCAAGGTGATATATACTGCTATACACCCAAACTATATGCTATAGCCTATTGCTTCTAGGTTACAAACTTATACAGCATGTTACTGTACTGAATACTATAGGCAATTGTAACATGATGGTATTTGTGTATCTAAATATATCTAAACAGAAAAGATATAGTACAAATATGGTATAAAAGGTAAAAAATGCTACATCTGTGGGGCACTTACCATGAATGGAGCAGGCAGGGCTGGTGGCTGGAAGTTGCTCTGGGTAAAGTCAGTGAGTGAGTAGTGAGTAAACATGAAGACCTAAGACATTATCGTACACTACTGTAGACTTTGTAAACACTGCACACTTACTTAAGCTACATTAAATTTGTTTAGAAACAACTCTTCATTAATAAATTAACCTTAGCTGATGGTGACATTTTACTTTATAATTTTTTTTTTAGCTTTTGGCTCTTGTAATAACATTTAGCTTAAAACACAAACACACTAAAACTGTAAAATATTTTGTTTATATTCTTATTAAATAAGCTTTTTTATACTTTAAATTTTTTATTTTTTAAAAAAATTTTTTGTGAAAACTTAGAACATCAACATACACATTGGCCTAAGCCTCCACAGGATCAGAATAATTAATTTCAGTGTATTCTACCTCCACATCAGCTCCTTGATAATTTTATGAACCACCATTATATATGTGGTTTATCACTGAATGAAATGTCATTACAGGTTTCATGACTGTATAGCCCTAATTAAAACTTTTACCTGTTCCATCTATTATATGCCATTAATAGTGAAATTGTATGGGTGTGGTTTGGTTGAGTTAGTATTGTCCTGGTATATATTTTTTATTAGCTTATTCATTCTTACAATGTTCTTTTTTATATTCTCTGTTTTTATGTTTTATATGTGTCTCTTTTAAACAACATATAGATAATTATTTTATTACTAATTGGCAATCACTGTCTTTTAACTGGTTAAATATAGTCCATTTATCTTTATTGTGATAACATATATTCCATCTTATTCTGTACAATTTATTCTGTTTTTCCTTCACTTCCCTGTTTCTTAAATTTTCTTAAATTGTCTTTTAGTACCTCAAAATAACCAATGAACAGAATAAAAGTCTACTAAGTTATTCCTTTGCTAGCATTATCTAGAAGTACAACAATAAGGAAAATAACTTTTTGAAGAAAACATAGAAAACTTTTAAATATGTGTGTTTAACTAGATAATCTAGGTTATACTACACTAACAAATGAATTCTTAAATATTATTGACTTAGAACTTGCTCATGCAAGTCCACTGTGGGTCAATGAGGACTCTCCTTCATCAAAGATAGTGATAAAGGCTTTTCCATTCCTGTGGCATGCTGTCTCAATACCTGAATGTGGACATTGTTACATAGGTGAAGAATGAGTTGAAGATGACTCAGTTGACGAACATGCACCAGCTTTTAATTGCCTTGACTTGGGCACACATCACCTCCACTCTCAGCCTACTGGCTGTAACTAGTCATGAGTCACTCACCAAATTACGAAGGAAGTTGAGAAGGTAGGGGAGCATATAGAATATTTGCAAGGCCTAAGTGTCTCTGCCATAAATACAGCATGAGTGGCTGAGATCATGGGGGGATGTTTTGTCATTATAACCTTTGTATATCTTTAGCTTCTAGAATAATTCTTGACAGGTAGAAGGCCCCCAATTAATAAATATAAATAAGTAAGTGACTGATAGAATGAATAAATAATGAATGATTGCTACATCAGAAGGAGCCCAATCTTAGAAGGTGGAGACCTGATCTCAAGTTCCATCTCCATCACCACTGGATCCCTCTGGGCAGATTATTTAACTTTTGTTCTTTTCTTGCCTATCAGATAAGAGAAGTTATAATACTTTTATTTTACTCAAAAGGCTATAATAAAAATTCATTCATTGATTCATACACTCATTCATTCAACAAATATGCCTTAAGTTCCCATTGCTGGCCACACTTTGAAGAAGGAAATAGAGTCTACAACAATGTGCATTGAGGATAACAGCATTTGGTAGATTTGTTGTACAAATTTAATGAGATAATAAAAAAAAAACTTAGCATCTTTTTTTAAGAAGACTAAATAAATGTTCACTGTTTCATTGTTCTTTGAGCTTCCAGAAATTTCTACCATCTGACAATAGTAGGAGATTATGGGTAAACTGCAGAATCAATTTATGCTTTCTCCATATCAGAAAGTCAGATGAATCTCAAGAAATAAGCTAAATAATTGTGGCCGAGAAGCAATGTGATGTTTTTTCATATTCTTAAAATAAACTGAGTGATTCAAAAATTAAACATCATCATTTTCTGGGGTTATCATTGGCCATGAAATTTTAATTTGATCATTGAAAGGAACCACCATACGTTCCATATGAAGTCTGAGAAAACTAACTCCCTTTAGCATTGTCATAAATTGAGAATGAGGGGAGGTGCTATGTCAGAAATTGAGAGCACTGAGTCAAATTTTCCTCCTAAACAGTTTCCAATGTTTTAGTTAATTAGCCAAGTTTGAATTTAGGATAATTCTTTTTAATTGAAGAAAGTGGGTATTCACAAACTCTGCTTCAGTAATTGCAAGAAAAATGAATTGTCATAAAATATAAGAAAAGTGTTTCTCTCATTTTGTATGAAATTATGTCTACCTCAATATATCAGTAAATTCAATATGAAATTTAAACTTGAAACCATCTACCAAGTTTCTCAGAGAACTTTATTACTACTTTAAAGAAACTAAATTAAAGTGCTACTGTAGAATATTCTCTGATTTCCCACAATAATACCACTTTTCCAAAATCGTAATAAACACATATTCCCATGGCTTTTTAAAATGTCTTTGTGAGTTATATAGAAGGCCTGCACATTTGCCTTATGCTTTAGATAATTCAAAATGAGTCATACAAAAGTAGTCTTTTCTCCATGAATATAAGAGTTTTGCATGTAAATGTTTATATTACTTTTGTCTCCAGTAATATCTGGAAACATTTGGACAGGATGTTAAAGAGATCTCTCAGCCTCTTTCTATACGTTGTCTTAAAATGCAGAAAATGCCAAAGGATCTTGTTTTCTCTTAGAGGAAAACTGAATTTTAAACTGTATTACAAAAGAATATACTTTGTTATTTTAAAATCAAGTGGTACAGAATGGTATAAAATAAACCAAGTAATTTCCTGCCTCAGTGTCACTAGAGGCACTCACTGTCCTCACACTTCGTGTAAAATAACAAAATATAAACATGTTTTCATGCATTGTATGATTTGCTTTTTTCACTTAATAATACATCCTCAACTTTTAAAAGTCAGCAATTATAAGTTTATAGCAATCTTTTAATGGGTTTAAATTATTCTGCCTAACAGTAATATTACAACTTATTTAATTAATTTGGTGGTGAACATTTGGATAGTTTCCAGATATTTTTGTTACTACAATGAATGCTGACCCCATATTTTAATTTTTACAAATTACGGCTAATTGTGCTGCACAAGCAGGCAAGGAAACACAAAGTCTAATGCCTGCTCTTGTTTATTTGTTTATAACCAGTTCTGATATCTCAAGCAATCACGGAGTGATCAACAATTTTTTATTAACTTTGCATAAACATTTATTACATAATTGTTTTCATTGATTTTGTGAAAGTTTGTCACACATCTCATGGAAGCTTTCTCTGTATTCTCTTACCAAAAAATAAAATAAAATCAAGACAGTTAACGTATATGGCCAGCCTGGAAGTTCTAAATTATTGAGATTATCAGAATGCAAATGAAATGTGTTCTTTACCTTTTCTCACATTTTTTTGTTAAGTGAAGTAGTTAATCAGTTTTTGGAGTGTGAAACACTGCATTCAAGCCATGGTTCTGCTGTTAACAGGCTATGTGGCTTAAAAAAATTACTTAATATTCCAAAACCTTGTTTTCTTCATTTCAAAATGTGGATGATCATAAAAGCTAGTTTTATATGGACGTAGGGACAGTGATGGATTACAGAAGATATGCAAGTAAATCTTCTAGCACAGAATTTAGCACCTAGTAAGTGAATACTAAATCTTAGCTAACATCACCATCATCGTTGTTATCATCATCATTATGTTTTTTAATATATAAGATTCTTATTCTGATCACCCTATAATTTACTCTTCACCATCTACAAAATAAATTAGCCTTCATGCCTCTCAGCCTGACCTATCTTGTCTTTAATGACACGTTTCCACTGTGTATCTCTAGCTTCATTTTCTGCATATCACTGTCATTTCCTGAGCACAAATCATTCTCCCTCATATACATACTCCTATTTTACCTGAACTGTCCTCTTTCTTATGGAAAATTCATCCTCAGCCTTGCAGTTTTCTCTCAATAATTTATTTGTTCTATTACTATGTGAGACAGTAGAGATATAAAGTGAAGAAGGAGAAGGCAGATGTGTAAATTGGTAAGAACAGTAAAGTGTACAAGTGATGCATTGGAAGTCTGCTCTTGGAGTAATTGGACTTGGCGGGGTGGGCAGAAAGCCAGAAAAAGTCTTCATGGCAGAGATGCCTTTTGGATAGCAATAGTTATCATCATAAACAAAATATTTCTTTTGTAAAGACTTCCACAGACGTATCTTAGAAAGGATTTTGTGGGGTAAAGATAAGGGATGGAAAATATTCCAAGCAGAGAGGTCTAAGTCAGCAAAATTATAAAAGCACAGACATTAGGTGCATGAAAGAATCTCAGTAGAGAATGTGAGCAGTTGATGAAGGGGAAGGCAGGGCCCAGAGCTCGAGGGACTATGTTTAAGTCATAAATTTTTACTGTGGACAATGAAAAATAAGTGATCAATTTTATGTAAGAAAGTAACTATTCAATGCTTAGGATTCTAATTACTCATCTCTCCCTACCTTCTACCCATTGGGAAAAAATCAGTTGAACAGACACAACTAAATGAGGAACAAAGTAAATTTTCAGGTTTACCCAGGGAGCTATGCTAATGACTAAATAAGGGAAGGCTTTGGGCCTCCTCCCTCTATCTACATCTGGAATGTGAAATATGGGATATGCACTGCTCAGTCCTCCACTGTTAAGAAAACTTACCCAGTCATCTCCCTGGAACATGGAAAGCCTGCTTCTTGACCCCAGTTGCCACCAGAACAAAACCTACAGGAGAACAGCAGGCTTCTGCTCTGCTTCTGACTTTAGGCCCTGAGCTCTGACCCAGGGGTGCTCACTGTATGGAGGCAGGAAACAGAAGATAACCCGCTGCCCTATTGCAATCACCCATGAATCATCAAGAGGCACGTTTCAGCCTGTTTCCTCTGCATTTGAAGCAAAGCTGTTCTGCCTACAAGCAAGCATGTTTCAGTATGTGTCAGGCATTTACCACTAACTGGTAAGAACAAGAGGCTTCTACCATGGGGAAGCATCAGTAAGTCGGGAAAGGAGTGAAGTATTAGTCCTCAGATCTTTCCTGATGGGAACTGTCGTCTCTGTGAAGTTCTTCTCTCCATGGACTGAAGAGAGGACAGGGATGGGAGAGTGACTGCTCCCTCCATGAAGTGGCACAGATAGATCTGCTCCCCTTCCTTTCTGATGTCTTCCCTGACTCACCCAGAAGGTTTCGAGGTCCCTTTCTTCACTGCACAAAGGACATCTTGTACATACCACCTTTTAAGAACTTATCGTAGGATGCCTTAGTTTTTTTATTTGCATTGTCTATATTATCTTAGACCAACAGCTCTTAATCCTTGGCAGGGAGGGGAGGAAGGGGTTGAAGATTTCTTTTATATGTAATAAAAAAGGCCAAATTCCTTTTTGTTCTCTCTTCCCTTCAGAGCCCATCCCCTAAAAAGCATACAAAAGCACTTTAGAAAGTGCACTGAAAACTCTGAAACACCTCCTTACATTCATGTTAACCACACCCAAACTAGACTGTGAGCCTTAAAAAGAAAAGGTAGAATTAACTTTTTAAACTCTAATCATCTACTACCATGTTTGACTCAGACTAAGAGTTAAGGTAATATCCTTCAAACAAATGTTAGCGCACAAGCAAAAGAAAGTGCGAGTAAATTAACCAGCTTCTGTTGCCTGACACATTTCAATTTGAGGAACATTTTTTGAACTTCTGGTACTTACCCAATGCTGTTCAAGTCTCACCCCGTGCTCCACTCTATTTCCTCGAAAATAAACGATAAAAAATGAAATGTAATCAAATAAAGATCTCCTACCCTAACCCTTTTATAAAAAGCAAGAATTGAGTTTAGAATGTGCCCTCCAGGGTTTTCAACATAACCCTGATGACAAACAAACTAATAGAAGGAAGAGATTACTAAACAAATTGGGCAACCATTTCAAAGTGCCTACATTTTCTGAGATTTAAAAGAGCAAAATCTTAATCTCTAAGTGCTACTGTGATAAAATATTGCCATCATGAAGATACTACGGAGTTAAAACAGATTTCAAAATGTGCATGTCACTTTATTTTGCACAATATTATTTTAAAAGGTATCAGTCTATGCTATGTAATCAAAACATGAGTACATGAAGGGAATTTTCATTACAAACCCAAGGTCTTCAATTAGAAGAGATGAAAGGCAAGGGAGCCTGGGTGTTGGTTTTAGTGCTCAGCGCAGTGTAACTGAGAGGCAGTGAACAGGGAGACTGAGATGCAGTCAGCGTCAGCAAGGGAGCAATACAAGAAGGCTTGTATTTGTCAGTTATTTTCTGTAGCTTCCTTGTCCCTAATGAGACAAACCGATTTTGCTGGACACCCAACATCCCATTGATCCAAACGACTGTCCAAACCTAGTAAGCATTAAAGAGAGAAGAGATACTACTGGCAGCGAAGGTATTAGGAAACAAATGGAAGATAACATAGAACCCAAATAAGGAGGATTTATAGAAAAACCCAGATGTAACAGAGGCAGCACATGCACCCCATGCTTGACTGCAAAACTTCTCTGAGAAGTAAGCCCTACCAGCAAGTCCTCCTACAGAAGCTACAGAAAACTGACAAATACAAGCCTTCTTATGTGTGAGTAGCTTTTGGGAGGTATGGAATTACATCAAAAAATCTTTTTATCCTTCATTTTTATTTCTGGCATATCAGAAAATACTTTAATGATGACCTACTATGTGCTAAGCATTGTGGTGCACAAAACCCAGACTTGTACTCTCATGGAGCTTGCAGTTAAGTCAAGAAGACAGCTATTAATCAGATAGTCCCATGAATGGAACTATTGTTCCAAATTAAGATTAAGCAAAACAATTCTTTGAGTATATAAGTAAAGAAATATGACTTAGACTAGGTGCTCTGAAAAGTTACCCTCTAGAAGTAACTCTTAATCTGAGAGCTAAAGGAGGAGTAAGAGGTAACCAGGAGAAGAGGGAGACAGGTTTTTCAGACAGAGAAAACAGCTTGTGTGAGAGCTCTGTGGTGAGAGATGAGGTGAACAGTTCTAGGAGTTAAAGCACTGGTAGCCAGCCCTGCCACAGCACAAAATGAAGGCAAAATGTGTATTCAAAATTGAATAGAATCACTACAACTCATCAGTATAGCCAATAACACTAATACTGATAATGATGATCACGTTGATAATAACAAATAGTACTATCAATTTTGTATACCTACTATACGCTAGACCTTATGTTAGGTAATGGAAATACATACCATTTATTGAACAAACTTACCTGAAAAACAACATGTAGTTTAAGTATTGCCTTATGCCCATCCCATCCTTCCAATAAAATGACAAAAAGAAAATCCTGAGTTACAGTTTCTGCCTTTTATCCCCATAATAAAACATTGGTTGAGAATATGCTTTTTAGGATGTTAACTATGTGTCATTCAATTTATTAAACAGGTCAGTATGGTTGAATCTTTATGAATTTTAAAAAGGAAAAAACATTGAAACTCTTGTATTTCTCATGTTGAAGAGTTAATAAATTAGATAAAACAACTGACAGAAGAATACTCTAACTTATCTAAGAGCCATTTGCTTATCATTAAAACAATTTTGCATAAAGGCTATTAAGTTTGTTATTGATTTTAGTACAGTAAAACAATCATGTTTATTCATTAATTACAAGAAATGTAAAATGTTCTGTAGTTATAAAGATCTGCCTTGAGGGTGAATAGCCAAAGCGTCAGTAACTAAATTCCTAGTAGACTAGGATTCGAAGTAACCTGAATTTTCATTTCATTGTACTCTACTTTTAAGAGAAAGATGCTATGGATACACAAAGAAGCTGTGACACTATTTTAGTTTACACTTTTTAAGCAAATTTCAATTACTCTACAAATATTTAGCATGTGCAAGATATTTTACTACATAAGGTGGAGGACACAGATAATGAAAGACCCGCTCCCCACATTCAGGAACTTTATGATTGAGAACTTCTACTTCTAATTAAGATGGAGCAACATGGGCTGGATTCATCTTCTTGCCTGAAACAATGTGAAGAACAAAATCATATGTGAACCAATGGATTTCTGAACATTGGTCATAAACTAATGAAGGACACTGATTTTTTGGGAAATAAGGGAAGTAATCCCGACCACTTCCTCAGCACACTGTGTTGAGATAGTTTCCAGGTCATAGTACAGGGAATGAGGAACAAAGCAGAGTTCATTAGACTGCTTGAGTAGAGAGAATAAAGCTAAGATCCAGGGGAGACCAAGTCAACTAGAATTGCAGGACACAGGACCAGACAAATAGAGCTTAACAAAGAGACAAATCCAGAAATCTGCATTTTTTTTTTTTTGGCTTCATCAAAATGAAAAACTTCTGCTCTTGAAAGGAGGCTGTTAAGAATATTATAGACATGCCACAGGTTTGAAGAAAATATTTGCAAAGAGTGTATCTGATGAAAGACTTCTATTCAAAAAATAACTTTGAAAATTCACTAATAATAAAGCAAACAACCCAGTTTTAAAAATGCGCAAATATTCCCTACGGATTCTGAATATTTCACCATTGTCAGATGCATAGTTTGTGAAGACTTTCCCCCATTCTGTAGGCTGTCTGTTCACTCTGTTGATAGTTTATTTTGCTTCACAGAAGCTCTTGAGTTTAATTAGGTCCCACTTATCAATTTTGTTTTGTTGCAATTGCTTTTGGAGATTTAGCCAAAAATTCTTTGCCAAGGTCAGTGTCAAGAAGGGTATTTTCTAGCTTTTCTTCCAGGATTTTTAGTTTGAGGTCTTACATTTAAGTCTTTAAGCCATCTTGAGTTAATTTTTGTATGTTGAAAGGAAGGGACCCAGTTTCATTCTTCTGTGTATGGCTAGCCAGTTATCCCAGCACTATTTACTGAAGAGAATCCTTTCCCCATTGCCGGCTTTTGTCAGTTTTGACAAAGATCATATGATGGTAGGTGTGTGGCTCTGTTTCTGGGTTCTCTATTCTGTTCCATTGATCCATGTGCCTGTTTTTGTATCAGTGCTGATGGCAGCAGTGCACTGCCTCAAGAGGCTGCCATTGCACTGGTCGCTGCAGGGAGGGCTTGAGGAGGTGGCACACAGCCCCCTGGGGCCACTGCAATGGGGCCAGGTCAGGTCACCTGCTGGTAGGGGAGCAGCCTGGCAGGACAGCAATGTGGTTAGGGCTGCACTTGCACACACAGCACAGGGCCCAGACCCAGGGCGTGGAGCTGGGGCCATGCTTCAAGGAGCTGTACCCACTTCAGGAAACCATCCAGTAGTGTGGGCAGGAACCCTGACCCGCCCCCAGGCTAGGATGTGCTTGCTCCCACTGACTGGCCTCTCCCCACTTCCAACGCCTGCTCCATCTCCTAGTGGGGTTGGGGACAAGCTCAGGTGCTGTCACAGCCCAGCCGGGTATGTGCATGCTTGGGCCCTGCCGCCGTAGCCCCCTCCAGACTTTGTGAGGGTGAGGGAAGCCAAGGATGGGGGTGAGGGCGGCTTGGCCCTGGCCTGACAGTGTCCCTTGGTGCGAGCAGCCTGGGCACTATGAAGGATGGCAGAAGGCAGACAGGCTCCTAGGTGGAAGGGGACAGGTCCCCTCTGAGGCCCCAATTCAAGCCAGGGAGGGCCTGAAGGATGAAAGCTGGGCTGCCAGTCCCACGACCAGACTGGGGACTTGTGGTGCCTTTTCCGGCCTGCCCATGGCCACCCATGGAGCAATTGGCATGTACTTCCTCCCCTCTGAGGCCCATAGAAGTCCTGGGCTCAGCCAGAGCAGAGCAGAGCATGGAGAGATGATGTGATGACCAGCTGTAAGGAGGAGCCAACCACTCTAGGGCCTCCTCTCTGCTGAGAGCTGCAGAGATGATGGAATGAACTGCCTGCAGAGAGGAGCCAACCACTCTAGGGTCTCCTCTCTGCTGAGAGCTGCAGATGATAGGACAACCAGCTGCAGAGAGGAGCTGTCTCTGCTGAGAACTGAATACTTGTTGGGAGGACCTGCCTGCAGAGATGAACTACCCTCTTTGCTAGGAGCTGAACACTCATCGGGACACCCTGGCTATGGAGAGGAGCTGCCCACTGCTGGTCTTCTCTGAGCTGTTCTATTGCTCAATAAAGCTCCTTTTCATCTGAGTCCTTGTCCTGTGACCAGGAAGAATAAGGTATGCAAACAAGTGAAGGGTGAGCAAGATGAAGAGGAGCTTTATTGCCACACCACGTTAATCTAGACTAAAAAAGCTACCGTAATACAAACAGGGCTGAAACATGCCCCCTGCTCACCACATTGCAGACAAAGAGGAGGAGAGATATTATATATTATATATAATATCTGGCCCTAGCAGCTGGGTGTGGTGGCTCATGCCTGTAATCTTAGCACTTCGGCACCCTGAGGTGGGAGGGTCACTTAAGGTCAGAAGTTTGAGACCATCCTAGGCAACATACCAAGACCCTTGTCTCTACAAAACATTTAAAAATTAGCCAGGTGTGGTGGCATGCTCTGGTAGTCCCTGCTACTCAGGAGGCTGAGGTGGGAGGATTGCTTGAGTACAAGTTTGAGGTTACAGTGAGCCATGTTTATATCACTGCACTCCAGCCTGGGTGACAGAGCAAGACCTTGTCTCTAATAAATAAGTGAAAAATTCCCCATAGCTATAGATCCAGACTTATCATTTACAAACTCTGCTTTTGTCTAACTGCAGGAGCCAATTTTATTATGCCTCTGTCACTACATAACATGCATACTCCTTTCTCCAGTTTCCAGTGACTTGTTCCTCATTTCTTTCTGAGTCCTCATCAGCAGTGTCCTCCAAATCAAGATTTCTACTAACAGTCTGTTCCAAACGCTTTTTTTTTTTTTTGAGACGGAGTCTCGCTCTATCGCCCGGGCTGGAGTGCAGTGGCCGGATCTCAGCTCACTGCAAGCTCCGCCTCCCGGGTTTACGCCATTCTCCTGCCTCAGCCTCCCGAGTAGCTGGGACTACAGGCGCCCGCCACCTCACCCGGCTAGTTTTTTGTATTTTTAGTAGAGACGGGGTTTCACCTGTTAGCCAGGATGGTCTCGATTTCCTGACCTCGTGATCCGCCCGTCTCGGCCTCCCAAAGTGCTGGGATTACAGGCTTGAGCCACCGCGCCGGGTCCCAAACACTTTAATCTTTTTCATATTCCTCAACATGTGTTTCAGCCTCTACCTACTACTACTACTATTCCAAAGCTACTACCACATTTTTATGTATTTGTTACAGTAGTATTCCACTTTCAGCTACGAGAGTTTACATTCATTTTCTATTGTTGTATAATATATTGCCATAAACTGAATAGCTTAAAACATACATTAATTATCACACACTTTCCATGCATCTGGACTCTGGGCATGACTTAACTGGTCCCACCACAAAGTTGTAATCAAGACATTCAGCAGGCTGCATTCTCATCTGGAGGCTTGACTGACGAAGTATCTGCTTCCCAAATCATTTAAGAGTTTGGCAGAATTCAGTTCCTTGTAAGTGCCTGAGTAAGGGTCCTGGTTTTTTGCTGACTGGAGGGTAGAGGCCATCTTTAAGTCCTAGAGGCTGTCTATAGTTCTTTGCCATGTGTGCCTCTCCAACATGACCAATTGCTTCATCAAGATTGGAAGGGGAGTCTGTAGCTCTAGCCTGCTAAATACAGACTCACACAACATAATGCAATCACAAGAGTGACATCCCATCCCATCCTAATATTTCCTCTGTCATTTTCTACTGGTCAGAAACAAATCATGGTACATTCAGCACTCAAGAAGAGAGGATTATAGAAAGGCATGAACACCAGGAGGTAGAGATTACTGGGAGTCATTTTAGGATCTGTTTGCTACTGGTAGAGTTCCTAGCTTGGCTCCAACACTTTCCTTCTGTGTGACCTTGAAAAAGTTCTTAATTATAGTGTGACTCAGTTTCCTCACTTATAAAATGAGAAAAATATGTGTATATATATACATATATCTGATAATTAAATGTGTATTCATGTAAACAGTATGGAAAATGTCTGTTGCAAACCTAGAATAGATTATAGCTATTATTATTATTGTAATTGACAAATAAGAAATAGAGAATCATCAACAGATTTAGAGTAAGGGGCGATATGATCAAAAATGAGATTTAGGAAGGTAGAAAGCCAGCATAGTTGCCTTGCATTTGAGATAAGATGTGACAAAGCTTCTGGTTAGGAATAGAGTCCCTGTGTTGGACAACCCCAGAATACAGAATAAAAAGTGAACATTGTTCCTTGTGGTTAAGCAATAGAGACCCCCTGACAGGAGGCTCTACCAGTAGCCAAGGTAAGGGTTAAAAAAATGGAAAATCAACTAATGAATGAATTTTTATAAATGTGTTATAGCCATACAATTCAGCCATAAAAAGGAAAGAAGTACTGATACAAGCTACAATGTGGATGAACCTTGAAAACAGCATGCTAAGTGAAAGAAGCCAAACACACAAATCACAGATTGTCTGATTGCATTTATATGAAATATCCGGAATAAATAAACCCACAGAGACAGAAGATGGATTAGTTGTTACCTGGGGCTGGAGGAAAGAAGGTAAGGGGAGTAGCTGCTTAATAGATAGGGCGCTTCCTTTTGGGATGATGACCATGTTTTTAAGTAGATAAAGATGATAACTATACAACATTGTGAATGTACTGAATGCCACTGAATTGTATACTTTTAAATGGCTTAAGTTATGTAAAATTTACCTCCTTTTTCAAAAACAAATAAACAAAAAAAAAGAAAAAAAGAAGAAGAAGAAGCAATGAAGGCTTGAACTTGGGTATTAGCCATAGGAACAGGTGGAGAAAATGCATAAAATATTTAGGGTAGGGGTAGAAGCAAGAAAATGTTCAAAAAGAGACAGAGATGCTAGAGTTGACTTTGGGGCTTGGAGCTATGTAACTCAGAACATGGACCAATGTCTCAGCCTTTAACAAGGTCTCGGGTCAAAGTTTTTGGGTTGAAAAAAAGAAATCTTTAAGGCTTCAACCCACTGTTATCTGATATTTAAAATCAATGCCAAGTAGTCATCTAATTTATACCAAGGAAGACGATTTTTTTAAAAAGTGGGGCTGAGACCAAATGCAACATAACAATAAGAAATGTGATGGAAGAAAAATTCAAGGATAACTGTTAATCGTATATCTACTTATAAGCTAGCTACTTCATTCAGCAATTTGTATGCATCATCTCCTGGAAACTTTACAGCAACTTGTAAATCATGTGAGGTAGACACCTGCTCTTTTTCTGCTCCTATTTCTCACTTGCTATTGAGGATCTAGCCAGTTTAATTCCATTTTAACTCCATGTGATTTAAGTGGGACTAAGTCTTCCCACAACCCACTTTCAGACCTAGAAACCCATATCAGACAAGAGTACCCAGTCCTCACTGATCATGGCCATAGTAACAGATTCATGAATGGTCATAGCATCAAGCCAGAATGAAGTCTTTTATAGGTGTTTGCTTGTCTGGTGAGTAGAAAGTATGCACTATTCTTCTAGGATGAATAGCTAAAAACATAAAACTATATATGCCAATGGCCATCTTTCCTGCTATGTCTAGAAAGTCTACCAAGAGTAAAATCAACCCACAGGAAAGTTTAGCCAAAAGATAAAAGCTGTCTACAGAATTCTTATGACATTTGTTCATCCACTAGACCCACCAGCTGAAGCCAGACTATGGCTTGACTCTTCAGTTATAAAGGCAAACACATCAATTCTCTCCTCCTATTAATTTTGCTTGAGCTCTATTTTCATCACTTGCTGATCTGGTCTGAAAAACTGGAGTTCTGGCCAGGTCTTTGAGGTAGAAATGTAACAAGAGCAAAAAGACACAGCTTCTCCTCCTGACCAGAACTCCACTAAACTCATTCTTTTTAGCTATTCCCACTATCCCTACTACTTCTTATTACAAATGCTATAACTATTACTACTAAAATACTACTGTTATCACTACAACTATTACTACTAAAATCATATGGATATTATTATAAATAACACTTCTACTTCAACTAATCATAGAGTTCTTGATTGAAAATGGAAAACATTGTGCTACTCACTTACATCTGCGATCCTTACAAAAGCCCTGAGATACTGTCACTAGCCTATTTACAGATGAGGAAAATTGCACTCAATAGGCCAAATTCACAATGGTATTTCGAACCTGTGTTGAATGACTCGGTGGGCTTCTTGTTGCTGACAACATATTGGTCTTTTTAAGGGAAATGGCCATCCACGTCCCTGCCAAGTGACAGAGATGAATGGAATCACCATGGCTAGTACCACAAGACCTTCGTTCCATCATCCAACCATGATTGAACCAAGGATGGACACTAATTCAAGGATGAAAATTTAGCAACTACATAGAAACTTGCGGCCTTGCATAAAAATGTAACAGGGACTTTATCAGGAATTTACAGAAGCAAATGCCTGAAAAGTATTTAGCTATTGGTAGCATCGGAAGCAGAAAGGATGCCCAGAGGTAAAGTTAAGACCAAGGCAACCATTTGCAGGCAGGAGTTATAAGGAAGCAAAAAATATGAATAAGGACTAGAGGACACTCACTAGTCAGCAGAGAGTAGAGAATGAAATAGGTTCATAGGCAACAGAGAGATGCCATTACAAAGAGAAAGCAGGCGGCCCTGAGGGAGCACAGAAGAATAGCTGGCTGCTGAAGTTGTTGTGGTTTCTGATGACTGCTGGTTTTGAATAATTCACTTTTATTTTTACAATTTGAGGTGTTTGAAGGAGATCACTGTTTCTTACAACTAAACAAACTTGGTTAGAATTCCCAGCGATGAAATGGAACGTTGGGCACAGGAAAAGCAAATCACAGTGACACTAATAAAGATTTCACCTCAATGTTAGCTGGAATTCCACCCGCCCCCATCCACCAGTAGCTATCACAGGGAATAGTATTAGTAGCAGAGCCTGCTGTGGGCTAAGTATGCAGGTATGAAGTAGGGGGTCTTAAAGCAGCCAAGAAAGAGAAGCAAGCAAGTGACTTGTGAGCTTCCACAACCTTCCAAATACTGCCTTAAGTTTTCCTATGTAATGAGATGTCCTTGATGTTCATAAAAAAATTCTACCAGATCTTAACCTGGAAAATATACACCAGACTCTCTATAAAGCAGAAAATTGACATTTAAAAAATTCGATAGTCAGGGTCTGGAGGATATTATCCCATCAGTAATTCAAAACCACCAAACATCCTGAACATCCATAGAACTTCAAATTCCGCTTTTCAGTGGAGTTTTCCTGGATGCACGTTAAGCTTGAGCCTGTACCAAAAGAACAAACTGAAATCATTCAGAGGGTGACATTGTGGAAGGGCAGGAGCAGACTTATTCCAAAGGGGCTCTAACTCCAAAAGGCACCAATGCCTCAGGTTATTAACTTCAGCTGAATCATTTATATGCCACAGTTCTTACTCTAAGTTCTGTAAGGGGAAACCTTTCCATTAGTACTCAACCTGTCATTTACCTCTTTTGCCTTTCCACTTACACTCACCCCAGGGAAGAGTTACTTGAAAATGTCCTTGCTCCCCAGGCATATGCAGGGAAAATAGGTAGGGTGGGGAGTATTCAACAGCTGAGCACTCTGCTATAACACAAAGGCTATCTGGGTGAAACATGGATTGGTTTTCTTGAGACTGGATCATTCCCTAAACAGAATCTCACTCTATGAAAAGAGCAATGCATTCTCCTGTGACAGTCTCGACTAGGCAATAATATACTCTGTTGCCATGGTTTCAAAAATACTAGTGAAAGAAAGGAATGAGTATTTTGTGATGGATACAACACTTACATGTCAAACAAATATCTCAAAATTATTTGTGCAACTTGAACATCAAGTCATAAGAGGAGAAAAAATAATGAATCAAAAAGGATTCTCTTCCCATACTTAATTTCTTATAAGATTTTTTCAACAAAATGTCATTGTGTGGTATGTTTTTATCTATCTCTTTTTTATGATGCATCTCTTTTAAATAGTTCTAAGTACTTAAATATGTACACTGTAAAATAAAGCAATAAGATCCACGAAATTGCATTATCATATTCTCCAAGAGTTGAGGCAAAGTCGAATTAAAGTGAGTTATAAGTACTAAATATACTGCTTTTCATGGCAAAGTTATTTTGATATACACCTAAGTTTCAAATACACAGAGGAAAAGCAATCCAGTAATAGATTCCAGAGAACATATCCTGGTCAGAAACAGAACATTGCAAAGTCTCATTCCCAGAGAAGGCTGAGGGTAAGATGGGACAGCAGTACTTAAACTTCTGCTTAAGGGAAGCTTCATGCACTAGAAAACATCTTCTTCATCAAGAAGTGAAGTAGTAAGACACAAATATGTCAGTGACTCAAGTCAGAGAGGGGAAAAATCCTTCTTTTAGGAGGAAGCAAATTAAGGGCTTTTAATTAGCCAATTTATTTGATACTGACATAACACACCAGGGCTTAAAGTACTAGGGAATGGAGAAAATATGAGAACATCATCAGTGGAAATATTTGCTTTATGGTTCTCCTCCACTTATGCCTCCCTAATTTCTGCTATTCTATTAAAATGTCTTTAAGAAGGATGACTAAAATGAAGGGGACAAACCTTCAATATATTGCTGGCATACCAATAATTATACTAACCACAATAATAACAGTAAGTTTATTCACTGAACTGCTGAGCACCAAGGTAAGTGTTTACATTTCAGGGTCATTCATACCTCTGAATATACTGTAAGGTAGAAATAATTATACCTGCTTTAAAGTTTTCAGTCTCATTGTGACTACAGTAAAACTATAAAGAATACATAAAACTGCTCACATCATCTCCGATTTCAAAGAATATAATATATATTAAGGTAAAGATGATATGTATACATAGGATATCTAAAAAGTACAATCAGTAAGAAAATTCTGAACCATAAACATAATTGTAGGACAATAAGTATGAATATTGTCCTACAATTCATACTTGACTTGAGCTTGAGTCAGCAAAACTCCAGCTCAGACCTGTCGGGCAAGCACGTGTCTGCACTCTGTTCAGTAATGCTGACCAACTCGTTCTTCCTCTCCACATCTCATTAAAGGTGGCTAATAAATCAGAATACCCTTCTCAGCATCTTGGATCACTTCTTTCAGAAGTATACATTATGTACATTTCATTTCACATCCATCAGATGGACAGGGTTTTTTTTTTTTTTCAATTAATATAGTTGATGACCTCAAATTCACTCTTGCAAAGTCATTATGTTTTCTCTCGCCATTAAATAGATAATCAAAGGAAAGAGAGTTGGTTTTATGTGATGTTCTAAATGTCTCGTTTGGCTTTAATGTACTTAGTTGATGCTAACAATATCTCATGAGTTTCATTTGAACAAATTTCAAACGTTCCATCTTATAAGTTAAGAACCTTGTAGATTTTCTAGCCCCAGGTTTATATTTTATACATTTTGAAATTGATGAGTGCCTAATAAAGTCCTAGGTCATGTACCTAGGTGTCATAAATTGCTGTTCATCCACAATTCATCCAATAGTTACTCAGGACCTATTATATGCTGGGTACTTGCTAAGGGCTGAGAATACAGTGGTAGACAACACAGCTTTGGCTCTGTGTCCAGGTGCTTACAGCCTAGCATGAAATAGGAACAATTTGAATTCTATTTGAATACTATTTATCTGTACACATTATACATATATTTAAAGCTACTATGTTGATAAAAAGATGGTAATAGTCCTAATATAAGGTCTGTTACTTAAAGTATGTCTCGATGTGTCAGATTCTGTGATGTTATGTTTATTATCTTGTCTAATTCTTATAATAGTCATGTAAGACATTTACCACTGCTCCCATTTTATATATGAAGAACTTGAGACTTAAGTGGATCAAGCAACATGTTCATGGTCAAATAGATAACGACTGGAATGAATGCATGTCTAATTCCAAAGTCTGAATATTTCCACTGCACTATGCTTCTGAGATCTCTTTTCTTAATGTTATATTTCTAATCTTCCCATGGATATTGATAAATAAAAGATGTAGACTATGCATATGGTCAAAAATAGTGACACCAGAGCTGGGCACAGTGGCTCATGCCTGTAATGCCTGTACTTTGGGAGGCTGAGGTGGGTGGATCACGAAGTCAAGGGTTTGAGACCAGCCTGGCCAACATGGTGAAACCTCGTCTCTACTAAGAATACAAAAATTAGCCAGGCATGGTGGCACATGTCTGTAATCCCAGATACTCGGGAGGCTGAGGGAGAATTGCTTGAACCTGGGAGGCAGAGGTTGCCACTGCACTCTAGCCTGGGCGACAGAGCAAGACTCTATCTTGGGAAAAAAAGAAATAATAATGACACCAATGCTTCAGCAATTTAAAAATCACAACAATTAAAAAATGCATTTTTAGATGTTTGGGTCACTTGGCCAATTTTTGAAAGAGCAAGCACTCTAGAGTTGGGGTGAAGCAGTGAGCATGCAGCGGACCTTAGTTCTTCCTAAAAGTGAATGGCAGGATTATGTAATGGAAAGAAACACAGACTTGGTTTTAAATCTCAACTTTTTCCTTCTCTCATTACATAGTTTTGGCCATGCTTCTTGCAAACTCATATTCAGTTTTCTCAGATATATTTAAAAATGCAGTTTATGTCCCTTCTCTTAAAAGACTGTGGTGGATATTTAATGAGATCAGAAATGCCTCATGCCTAATGTAATGCCAGTTATAGTGGACATTTAATAAGTGTTCATTCCCTAAATTGGCTCAATTTATAAAATCAGAAGGCTATTAAAGATGGCTTGCACCAGAAGAAATGCTGGCACAGACACTGGGAGACATGTCTTCTGAATGATGACCTTATTCCTTTGAAGAACAATGGTCACACAAAGAAGAAGTTAGAGTAGAATTTAAATTTTTAGTTGGATGAAATTATTTACATCCTTGCTTCTAACTAAGAAAGAAAAGCCCTGCTCTCCCTTTTCAAGGTAACAAGGCAATGTTAAAGATGACAGGCAGAGGAGATTGGATAGTGTTAACGGTGACAGAGGGCCTTTACCAGCACTCTTGACATCACCATTTACCTATACATCTCATCTCTACCTCATCACAAATGTAAGACTGGTCTCCTGATCAGAGTGTGCAAATGGCATGTGCTATGTCCAGTCCAGTTAGGGGCTGGAGAGGGGCCACAGCAACATCCATGTCCCAGAATATCTCTGCACAGAATCTGCTCTTGAAAGGGATGGTGAGTCCACTTCAGTAATATAGAGTGCAGTTATCTCACTCATTGTTCACAGGCAAATCAGCCTCTTCCTGTTTCAGAATCCCCAAATATCTGTACTTTAAGAACCAAGATGGCTACAGAGCTGTCCTCTTACATACATAACGAGCATTTAGACATTAAAACAAGGAAATGAAATACATGAAGGATAAACTGAGGTTCCCTTCAGTCCACACAGCATCTCCTTATTTTGAGGCCCTCATTCTCAGGAGAAATTGACTTTTTCAAGTGTGACACTTTACCAAGGAACTTGTATAAGCCAAACATGTATTATCTCTGAGCCACATACCAACTCTGCAGAGTAAACATTATTCTAGATGAGGATATTGAATTTCAAAGAAGTTAAGTAACTACTCAAATCACAAAGCTAATAAATGGGAGAGCTGAATTTGGGACCCAAGCTTGTTTGAAGCCCATGCCAAGTCAACCTGGATCCCTCATCTGACTGGGAGCAAAGACACTTGATAGATCCTATCCACTGATAGATCTTCAGAGCCTGATATACTCCAAGTGAATTACTGCAGATTAATTTTATCACTTGAGAGAATGGCAAATGCCAGACAATGGAGGTGGGTTGAGCCAAAGCACAAAGCTGAAACAGTAACTTCACCCATGATATCACTGAATGCTAAATATCAAGGCATTTGTATCCTTCTGTGTCCAACCCAGTAGTAACAGAGCCTCCCCATGGGCACATCAAAGCAGGACTCATTTGTACCTTTTATTAAATTCAAAGCAAAACTAGAAACTGAAAATGCATTTTCCATGTTGAAAATGCATTTGCTTTACAACAGCCTGTTAATAAAACTGCACATTGTCTCAAAAGCCTCTGTGTAGACCTACCCAGTATGATTAAAAGAAATTTGGAGAACACAGGCAACATCTTTAAATATTTAAATGATTAAAATAAAAATTAAAAATGGATTTCCTTTCAATGAAAGGTTTTAAATTGAATCCATAAACCATGTT
This sequence comes from Rhinopithecus bieti, assembly GCF_001698545.2. Classification (NCBI taxonomy): domain Eukaryota; kingdom Metazoa; phylum Chordata; class Mammalia; order Primates; family Cercopithecidae; genus Rhinopithecus; species Rhinopithecus bieti. The sequence continues at coordinate 4,096,637 of NW_016805181.1, read as the reverse complement.
TGATTTCAAAAGCTAGCAGGAATGCATGTTAACTATTAAAGATGTTTAACGTGAAAATGTGTATTCAATAAAAAATAGATGACTCATTTTTATATGTGGTTTTCAATTTGTTTTGTTGGATCCAATCTCCTATTGGAAATGCAAGCAAACTCCCTTAAGTTTTCAAAATCAATGAGTAATAGTAAGTTCTATCAATTTTAAAAGAGAAAGGAACCTGTTTCAATATGTTATCTGCCTGGGTACAATAACTTTTAAGAATCAGCAAATAAATAATCTTTAGCAGTTACTCTGCATTTAGTTCCTTGCCAGGTGTTGTGCATACTGCAGGAAAAAAAAAAAAAAAAAGGATGATATTGATCCCTGAAGGAGCCTGTGCTTTAAATGAGAAGATGCAGGCTAAGATCTGAATCCTAAGTATAGTAAACACCCCTTTAGGAGCCCAACAAATAGTCTGTAATGATAGATGATCTTGTTAAAGAAGATGCTATGATGTAAGAAGGTGTTGGATAGAGAAGCCAAATTGAGAGGTGATGGCTTCAGAAGGGTCATTTTTGTGCCACCTGGTTCTCCTGGGTAGAGACAGTTTATGTGAAACACACCTTTAATCTTCTATAAACCACAAGAGACAGAGCAGAAGCTCTGAGACATGTAAACACTGCTCAAAGAAGTTTGTCTTCCTCACAAAGAGCCTTCAGCAGTATGATGTTCCCACTTTGGTGTAGTAAGGATGTACCACTCCTCAACCTAAGGCAATTTTGCACTGTGAGAGAACACAAAAGAAGCAAGGTTTAAACCTTAGATGCATAAAATTGTTTCCCTTTGGAAGGATTAGAAGAAAACTTGGAATAATTTCTATTTCATGACCCACTCATATGTAAACATATGTGTGCATGCACACACACACAAACATACACACAAAATTTACAGGTACACATCCAAAATCTAAAACTTCCTAGTGATTTCCAAAACTGTTCAATGACCTGTGAAAACTACACACTGGGGAAACTACACACACACACACATATGTATATACACACACTATATACGGCCCTACAGGGTTTGGATCAGGAATATTCAGGAATATACTATATATATACACACACACTACATAGATATACTATATGTATACTATATAGTATATTTAATATATACACTATATGTAGTATATATAGTATATATTATATATACATGATATATAGTTATATATAATGTGTGTGTATATATATAGTGTGTATCTATATATACTCTCCATGTATATAGTATATTCCTGAATATTCCTGGTCCAAATGCTGTAGAGCTGTAGAGTGGTGCTTTGGAGTTTGCGTTTTTTATCGACAATCCTGAGGTTGTTTGGATTTAGCAAAGTTTAGGACTCACTGCTCTATCTCTTCTTGAGTAGATAAACCTCCACCTTTGTTTAAGCAATTCTATTAATGGAGTGTTCACTACGGCACAAGGTGTTAGTATTGACCGTTTCAAATACATCAAAGAGTTTTCTATATACAGCACCAAATTTTGCAACTTTTACCTGGTGGCTTCATTTCAGGTCTGTGAAATAAGCCTGTCATTTATTTCATGAAAGTATTCATACATTTCTTATAATCAGTCAGATATTTTTATAATCACTTGATTCTTCTCTTCTTAAGCTGAACATCCCCAGCTATTTTTAAATTTCCTGTGTTACATAGTTTCCAGGGACTTCATCATCCTAGACGCCTGACTGCGGATAGCTGTGGTTTATTGGTATCTCTCTTCTCACTCACTCTATACTCTCTCCCAGGGTGACTTCATACATATGACTTATTTATCACTAATTATGACTTGCAAATATTTATCTCTACCATAGGTCTCTCATACCCCAAATGCCTACTAGAAATCCTTTCAGATATATTTAATTCATCATGTCTAAAACTGAACTCATTGTTTTTCCCCAAACTCACTCCTCCTCCTCCTCTTCCTCCTTTTCTTCCTGCTCCGCCACCTCCCCATGCTTCTACTTCTTCTCACCTCCTCCTCTTGTTCTTTTTCTGTTTCTTACCCAGAAACTAGAATCACCATCCACCTTGTTGCATATCAGGCCCTGGGAGACCTCTGGGTCATTTCCTTCTCTCTCACCCTCTTTATGAAATAGGTGATCAAATCCCATTTATTCTATCAACTCTGAGTCATTATACTTACCTTCATCCCCATCATTCCTGCTTAACTTTAGGCATCAAAGAGAACAACATCTTACATGTCCTTCCTAGCCCATCATGGTCACTCTATAATCAATTTCCCATACCGATACCAGAGATATTCCCAAAATGCAATGCAATAATGGCACTCTTCTGTTTGCAACTGATTGAGAGATCTCAGTTACCAGACAAAGCCTAAGCTTTCTGGCGTAGCAAATAAGGTCCTCATTCTGTGGCCTCATGTTTCCTCAGGCTGCACATATTCCAGGCTTTAGAAACAGCTTTTCTAATATTCCTACTTTACCTCTATTTTCTCTCTCCCTTTTATCACACTGTTTCTTCTGTGCCTTCCTCACTTACGGTTTGCTCAAGAAACTTCTACTCTCCCTTCAGAGCTCAACTCAGGCTTCTCCTCTCTCAGGAATCCTCCCTGGGCTTCCCTCCACTCTGAGTCAGGTTCTCCTTCAGGTTCCCACGGAACCCTGGGTTCCAGCATGGCTTTTATCTTCACACCTGTCTTGCCTACTAGGTGGCGAACTCCCTAAGTCAAGGACCATTTGACATTCATGTTTGTATCCCCATTTACAGAGATTATTCAAAGATGAAAACTAAAGTTTGTCTCTTCAATCCCAGATCAACATTTTTTGTTCTATTCTTCAGGGTGCTTAGTTCTCCCACCACCACCAGCTTGGGAAAATTTCTAAGATAAATTCCCACATGTGCTTGAAATGCTAACAGCTGACAGTTACAAGACAGAACCTAGAAGAGTTTCCAAAAGCTTAAACAACGTAAACACCAGGAAATTTGTACATAGGGAGGAATGTGCAACATAAATAGTAACTTTCGAAAGCCTGAATCTCCTGACCTCAAGCCAGAAGTGCCACATACTGATTGCTGATAGGTAAGGAGGCCAGTTCCCAACATGAATGTTATTCAGGCCCAAGGGTGTACAAGCTGTTGATTTTGATATATTGCTGACAAAGGGATGATTAGCTAGTGTCCCTGACCAGGCAGCATGTTGCCCAGTGCCCCAGAATAGCATAGGTTACATCTCACCCCACGGAGGGGTCTCTGTCCACAGGAACGCAGGTCCATGTGCAGAGCAGGGTCATTTTTCCACTTGGCAGATGGTGCCATAGAAGCATCATAAAAAGCTTGCTCCAGGGCCTTAAATACAGCAAAATTAATTAAAACACGTTTTTAAGAAGTTCTGAAACAGTAAGTTATGACAATTCATTTAAAAAAAAAAAAACTCACCTATATGGAACAACAGATGGTAAATTTAAAAGCAATTAAATTTGTTTTTTAAACTCACTAAATTTAAAGATTATGGACACGTATTAACTTGTTTCCTCCTTTATTCTATGTTTTTTTCAAATTCTGAATAAAGAAAATATTGCAAAATAAAACAGCTCTGTAATGAACACCAGCAGACTGCTCACTCAACATTAATATTTCCTCATTTATGACATGAAAAGCCTGAGCTACAGTAACTCTCACACTGACACTAAACTTATGTTTATATATTTAAAGCAAACTTGATTATAATAGCAAGGATTTATTAAGTGTGTCCTTTGTACCAGAAACGTTCTAAGTATTCAAATGCATTATTTCAATTCATCCCTATAATAGCTATTATCATAATTTCACAGATGAGTAAACTGAGGCAGAGAGAAACTATATTACATATGTTGTCCCAACTATTAAGTGGCTAGGCGGAGCTTTGACCAAACAAGTTTTTTATTTTATTTTATTTTTTGAGACAGAGTCTCGCTCTGTCACCCAGGCTGGAGTGCAGTGGCATGATCTCGACTCACTGCAACTTCTGCCTCCTAGGTTCAAGTGATTCTCCTGCCTCAGTCTCCCAAGTAGGTGGGACTAAAGGTGCGTGCCATTATGCCTGGCTAATTTTTTGTATCTTTAGTTGAGACGGGGTTTCACCGTGTTAGCCAGGATGGTCTCGATCTCCTGACCTCGTGATCCACCCATCTCAGCCTCCCAAAGTGCTGGGGTTACAGGTGTGAGCCACTGTGCCTGGCTGACCACAGGATTTTTAACAAGAGAGTCTGCACTCTTAGCCAACACCCTCTCCTACCCCAGCCCCTTGCTTCTGATAATTCTAAAAACCAAAGCTAGCTGGTATGTGGTAGTTCTTATTGATCACTCTGCTAACAACCTGTCCAAGAGCAAACTGGCCTATGCAAGAGCCACAACACACAAAACACATCAGCCTGAGCTTTCAGGCATGATTTTTTTCCATCTTCTTCCACAATTTGTATTCACACTGTGAAACTGACACAGGTAGCTCACCCACTTCACTGGCCTATTGTCTAGATGTTGGTGGGAAATTTTTTTTTTATAGTAACATTTCAAAGCCTGACTTCTATCTCCTTTGGGAGGTTATTGATTTCTTAGGAGCATTAGTAATTTATAATCCTGAGCAAACTAGCAGAATTGAGGAAAAAAAGTATTTCAATGTTCTTGGGAGAACTGATGAAATAGTTTAAAACATTGGAATGCAAATTTAAATTTACTCACTTTACCCCTGAGTAGCTCATACCTTTAAGTGAAACATAAATGGAAGGAAATAAATATTTCCTGATGAGTCAAAACAAATATGTTTTCCTCATCTTTGCAGTTTCCCTGTGTTAAATGAATTAATCAAGAATGTTCTGAATATCAATTGCACTTAACAATAAGAAAGACACAGAAATGTCACACCCATCCTCCACGGGGCTGACAGTGGAGGTGGCATCCTGTGATAGTTTGTACATAAAGGCCATAGCAAACTGTGGTGGAAAGGACACCAGATTAGGAGTCCTGCGATTAGGGGTCTATTTACTATTTCTGTAAAGACTTTTGTAAACACGTAGACAGTGTGTATCTGAGTGGCATTGCCTTACCAGCTCCAGGGACATGTTTGGGGTGGAATTCACTAACCTGGCTGGATTTTATTGAACACTTATGTCGTGTCATCCTCATTGTCTGCCCCACCCAACAATCAAAACTTCAATACCAAAAATGACATTACGGAAAGGCAAGCAGAAAACTTCTTGGCTAGTGAGAAGAAGAATATTCAAAGGCAATGATAAGAATTGCATTTCTAAAATGATATAGTCCTTTGGCCACAAATGGATCTTATTCTCCTCTTTTTGACTGTGAGATTTTAGGACTTGTACACAGTACGTATATTCATCTGAGACGTCTGTGAAATGGTAACCATAGTCACGTGCTTCATACAGAGAAAGTTATTCCTGTGCAAAATTACCAATGCTCATACCATTGTCTGTGAGAGTCTACTACAGGATATATAGGAGTGAAATCCCGTTTGAGGATTTGAGAACTGGTGGGATAATAATGAGGAGAGGTAGAGTCTAACCCTGGCTCAGTCACCAAGTGGACAGCATGAGAAGCCATTAGAATTTGTCTCTTTTATCTGAGAAGGATAACAACCTCTGGCCCACCTGCTCCATGAGCTGTAGGCAACTCCTACGAAGAGCCTCTTAATGGTCCTCCATGACTGTAGACTCTTCCCCTTCTGGTCCACCCTACACTTGCTGCCAGGGGAAGCATTTTGAAATGCGCATTTACTGTGACTTCCTCTTGACTTTTTTCTGTTTCGTTTGTCTAGCTAATTTCTACTCATTTCTTAGGTTCAAGCTGAGACATTTCTTTCCAAAAGCCCCTTCTGGTCTCCCAAGTCTAAGTCTCTCCTGAGTGCTTCCATAGTATCCTACTCAAGGCACGCAATCCACAATATTGGGTATGTTCATTTTTACAGCATGGAGAAAGTCCAGCTTCCGTCAACTCCATGCTTGTGGTGGGCAGAGATGGTGCCTTTCTCTGCTTGTCACCAGAACCTGTCAGACACAAGGTTTATAGCTCACAATGTATGGATGTTCATAAGTCTGGAACTATTCTAAATGCTTTATATATAGTATCTTAAATTAATCTGACAATATTTTAATGTGAGTGCCATTCTTATGTCCAATTTACAAATGAGAAAACTGGAGCAATGAGAGGTTAAAAAACTGTTACATTGGTCACAGAGCTTGCAGGTAGCAGAAAAGGGATTTAAGCCCAAGTGATTTGGATACAGGTTCTTCCTCCTAACCTCCACTCTGTGTCAAATGCAGAGTAGGGGTTCAAAGTAAGGACCCATGCTCAACAAATATAGGTAAAGGGAGGAATGAAGAAGGAAATAAATCAATTAATTAAAAGCCTTCAATAGCATCTTATTATATTCAGGATAAATGAACCACTATCATGGCAAATACAATTCTGTGAAATCTTGCCTCGCTCATTCTCCAATCTCAGTTCTTGTCACTCATTAACATGGATCTTGAGCCCCAGACAGTTATACACATCTTGCCTCTATGAATTTTTCAATGTTAATTATATTACCGGGATGCTCTTTTCACATCCTGACCAACTCTCACTCACTTGGTCTTGCATCTTTGAAGGAAGCCTGGGTTACAATGCCATCTCCTGCACACCCACTGTCATGCTGTACCTAACTCTACCCTAACACCTTCTAGAAAGTGTGCAAATGTCTTTTTACTTATCTACCTCTTACAGAAGACTATGAGCTCCTCTGGGGCAGGCACTGGGTCAAGCTAGTTTCTCTATCCTAGTTTCTAGCTTGATGTCTGGCACTAAAAGGTTCCAAAGAAATGCTTGCTGTGTGAATGAACTAAATGTTCTTTATATATTTGCTTTCAAATTACTCAGTGTTCCTCTTTAATCATTACATGGTTGTGAAGAAGTCCTTAAAGGATGCCTTCTTTAATCCCCCAACTCTCCGTCCAATGTCTACTGCCCTTTAGGAGAGAGCCAGGAAGCAAGAAATGTCCTCACTCTGGAGGAAAGGTAGAAAACCAGCACTGTCCTTAGGCCACTCAGGAGACAGATGTCAAGAGTTTCACTGGAAGGGTACTTGGTGAAAGAACAACCAAACATTTCCTTGAGTATCTATGTCCTTCAGGAGCAAGAGGAAGGTCACTCTGCCCCTGAACAATTACTTCTGGGGCCTTCCTATGGTGATGAAAATAGCCCTGAGAACAAAACATTTCTTACAAAGATGAAAAGTAAAGCCAAATATATTGTGTGAAAGGGAATTCAATTGCTTACTAATTCATAGTAAATAGCAAGATCTCTTGGAAAAAAAAATCATCAACTATAGGCCAATTATAATAGCACAAGAAGGTGCCAGTTTGCCAACTGAATGTTATTTCATTGCACCATATTCCTCAAGATAAGTGCTATGACCCATTTACAGGTGAGGAAATGAAACTCAGAAAGACTTAGCTTCTTGCCTGAGTCGTACTGCAAATCCAAGCCTGTCCACCTCAAAATCCTATGTTCTTTTCACTGCACCATGCTGCAAGATGCTCTGGAAAGGCATCTGTGAGAACAGAGAAGAGAACATGAGGCCACCAATCCATGAGAAGCCATGGAAGATGAGGAGGAATACTGCTAGCAGTGGAGGAAGAAAACTCAGACATGTGAGTTGGGACTTTATCTCCAAGTTGTGCTAAGTTTAGAGTTTAAACCTGGAGGTAGCCTACATCCAGGCTCTTTTCCCATATGTGGTTACTATGTAAGCCTGAGCCAAGGAAGCATCTCATACCAGGGCACAGGAAAAGATACCCTGCTTCATCACAAAGGCCCAGATTGACAGGCACTATCAGCAAAAGCAGGAGGCTGATTCTGAGTGTTTATCTTCTTTGCCCGGTCATGCCTTCAGGTTAAATTTGCTTCAAAGGCCGGGCGCGGTGGCTCAAGCCTGTAATCCCAGCACTTTGGGAGGCCGAGATGGGCGGATCATGAGGTCAGGAGATCAAGACCATCCTGGCTAACATGGTGAAACCCCGTCTCTACTAAAAAATACAACAACAACAAAAAACTAGCCAGGCGAGGCGGTGGGCGCCTGTAGTCCCAGCTACTCGGGAGGCTGAGGCAGGAGAATGGCGTAAACCCAGGAGGCGGAGCTTGCAGTGAGCTGAGATCCAGCCACTGCACTCCAGCCTGGGCGACAGAGCCAGACTCTGTCTCAAAAACAAAACAAAACAAAACAAAAATGCTTCAAATACTTGTCTTCAGTCTTAAAGGACTCTGAAACAGTCCTGACAGCAACACACTACCCAGTTAGGACCAGGTTGCAAGGAATGGCACTTCTATTGCTATGATGACTGGTCTACCAATGTGGACATGAAAGGGTATGGGAAAGGCCAAGGGGTAAACAGGAGACATCTTAGCAGATCTTCAGCTAGGTTGGGGTCCTGAACTCACACCTGCTACAGGGGCTGGGTATCGCAGGGCTCTCAGATCACATTTCCAAACCATGCAATAAAGGAGAAAAATATATGTGCTCTGGAGCTAAACATTTGCTTCTATCTAGGTTTGTATGCTTACTATTGTGATCTGAGGAACATCACCTAACCTCACTCTGTCTTAGCTATTCAACTATAAAAATGATTATTGGCAGGATTGTTGCAAAGAGAAACACATTGTAGGTACACAACATGCTTCAGATGTTTTATATTGTCTCCCAGTTCCAGAAAACCTCCATGGAATAGAACTGTGCAATTACTCTTACATGCTAATGCCTGCAAGACAAGAGCTGAGGAAATGAAGTGCATACATGTGTCTCTCATCTCAGATCTGCCAAATGACGTTGTAATTAATTGCATGCAAGCCTCTTTCACCCACTGAACTGGGAGTTCTTTAAAGTTACATGTGCATATCTGTGTCCTAGGGCCTAGCACTAAGTCTGGCACGATGTTGATGACAAATAAGTGTTCGATATGTGAAAGTACAAATGAATGAAAGAACCAGTGATGCCATCTGGACCAGAGTAGGTCTGCCTCAGATGGGAGTCCCATATTGAGCACATCAAACGTTGCCGTTGTGAAGGATAAACTGGGCTAGTACTGATTAGCTCACTAAACAAATATTTCTCCACTGAAGCACATGCTTGCTCTCCCATTTCACTCTGTATTTACTTATTCATAGCCCATAAAAAGCGGTGAGCTGGAAACATTCATGTTTCCTCATTACATTCCCCAAAGTGGGAGGTTGTTTTCCTCTCATGTAGCATTTTTCCAGTGTGTGAAAATCTCTGGCCTCAAAGCACACTTGTGGGAACCCATAATTGAGTCTGAAATCATCCAACAGCAGCAGAAAGTTCTTACAGCCCTGAGAGCCTCAGGGAACCAGGATGCTTACAGAACCTTCCTGAAAAACACGGGATCTACAGCTAAAGCCAGAAAACCTCCAGAGACCATCTGGACCAACCCTTCCTCTCACAGGTGAGGAATAAAGAAAAGCGAAGCAGCCTTCCAAACCCTCTTATAAATGGCAAGATTTCAAACTCTCTGTTTGCAACTGGCTTTTGTTTTTCATTGTTCACTCCAAACCTGCAACTTTTTCCATTTTCAAATCACATTTTCCACTTACACCCACACTCTGATTACCCCAATTGGAGACAGGGAAGTTTTCTTAGAATCTTTCCTCTTCTCTTTCCTATGCACTTCATCATCCAGTCCTGACCATCCTTTTCCTTCATTGTCTCTTGTATCTTCCATTGCTCTGGAATCTGCTATCTTTCTGCTATATCCATGAAGTGATGGGAGGGTCTGGAGATTTGACTTCACAAATATCCCATCCAGTATTCCTTTATATTCCCTCATATATCCTCCCTCTTGTGGACTCTTGAAACATCCCTTAGACTAGTCTGTCTGCTATTAGTCTTACCTCCTCTGACCTTACCTCACATCACCCTCAAAATCACCCTTTTAAAACTACTCAGGAACCTCTAATGCTTTCCTACGCCCTATAGCTAAGTCTTAAACTTCTTAACATGGCATCTGTCCCTTTCAAACCTAGGCTTAATCTAATTTTTTTATTTACCTCCCACCACTTCCTTCCATAGGCACACACCAACATTTTCATGCTTCATACCTTCACGTACTCTGCCCCTTCCCCAGATGACAAACCAACTTAGCCTTCCAGGCCCAGGTCAAATATCATCTCCTATTTTGTTTCATTTTTAATCTTCATGCAGTTTGCAAATTGAGGAACTAGTATCTGAACCAAATCATTTAATTTTAAATCCTATATTCTTTGTACTATTCTACAATTGTCTCTGAGCAGTGACTTTGATAGTAAAGTATGGACCTCAGTAAAGAAATTCACTTCCTTCTAAAGATAGATTCATTGCAAAAAAAAAAAAAAAAAAAAAAGTGTTGATCAGGTTAACACATGCCATATTAGGATCAAATTCTTGTGTTTGCAGGGAAGAATTCATTATTATTTACTTAAAAGGTGTAAGTAGCAATATGCTGTTTTATGTAGTCAAGAATCAAGGAATTCTAGTCAAGATGGAGTTGCCTTCAGACTGTGACTTTTCAATTCAAATTAGATCATTCACTTTCATAACAGAAGTTGCCAGCCATGGATGCTATGGGAGGAAAGAATGGATGGCTTCACCAGATTCTTCACTGGGCACATGACTCTCCAACAAAATCATTCCTTATTCTTGTCCTCAAAGAAATGTGAGCCCAGCAGGAGATACAAAGAGTACCCAAACATGGTCCCAGCTTCAGAAGCCTTCTTCCTGTTGTGTCTTTCATTGTCTTCCATTAACATTCAGATCAGAATTCAGTTAATCTATGCACCCTCCGCTAAAGAGTTGGTTTTGTTTGCCATTTGTTTATTATTGAGTTTTCATACCTCCCAGCTAAGGTGCTGATTCAGGTACATGATTCAGATTAGTCCTTTGGCCAAGTGAACCCTTGGGTGAAATTTGTCCCTTATCACTGAACACAGCATGGCCAGGTTTGTTTGGGAAGGTATGGCTGCTCCTTCAGGGGAATTCCAGCATGTCACAATATGCCAAATATTGTGAAAGAAGAAAGGGAAAGAGAGACTAGGAAGAAAAAATCAGCACTTATAAAAAGAGAAAAGATATTTTAGATATTTAAACACTATAAATCACATATGGTGCCTAAAAGCTATATGGATATTATTTAGTTCAGAAACTTGTGCATAGTCATATTTACATTCAACTTGAAATTCAGTTTTTATTACCCCAATTCTTGATCTAAACATGTGCCATGTCTCATAAATATTTGTTCTATGAACATATAGTACTGTTGTAAAAATGAATAAACATTCAGATCTGAATTCAGTTAATCTAAGCAGCCTCCGCCAAAGAGTTGGTTTTGTTGGCCATTAGTTTATTATTTAGTTTTCACATCTCCCAGCCAAGGTGCTGCTTCAGGTACGTAATTCACATCAGTCCCTTGGCCAACATTTCAACCTCTGGTGATTTTGAAATAAAGTTGGCACAGCCAAAATGACTACCTTTGGACAGAGTTTTCTTGCTGAGTATAGAATCATTGTTTTGTAAATGTCCCTTATATTCAGCCATTCTTGCACTGCTCTAAAGAAATACTTGAAACTGGGTAATTTATAAGAAAAGAAGTTTAATTGCCTCACAGTTCTGCAGGCTATACAGGAAGCATAGTGGCATCTGCTCCTGGGGAGGCCTCAGGAAGCTTCCCTCGTGGTGGAAGATGAAGAAGGTCCAGGTGTCTCACATGGCAGAGCAGGAGCAAGACAGAGAGAATCAGGGCAGGAGTTGCCACAAACTTTAAATGACCAGATATCACAAGAATTCACCATTGGGACAACAGCATCAACCCATGAGGGATATTCCCATGTGATCCAAACACCTCCCACCAGGCCCCAGCTCCAGTACTGTGGATTACAATTCAACATGAGATATAGGTGGGTACAAATATTCAATCTATATCATCCCCTAATTGATGGTCACTCTGTACAATACCATCAAACACCTAAGGGATGATTTTCTCTGGGAAACTTCAAGTAACTGAAAGAAAAGTGTATCTTGACCTAAGTTGCTGAAATCTTCATGATGTTTCTTCTTTATGGTTCCTTCTTAGTGACTAATAACTTCTGTTAGATTTTCATAGAAAAAAGCAGAATTATTACTATTATTGTTATTATGAATAGCTGTACTGATCCTTACTTTTGGAGACTCAAAATTATGATGAGTAGAGCTAATTTCCTTTCCTTTGTGGGAGCAGGACTTAGTGACTTGTACTTAATGAATAGAGTACAGAAAGGGAAAAACAGTAACTTTAGAGTTACTGTAGTTACAGTTACTAAGAAATCTGGTAGATACCACCTTAACTAAGAAAAGTTGCCATTTCCAGTGATAAGTCATGCTGATATCATGTATTCTTTGATATGATATGATGATAAATGTACCTCACCACTGTGGTATTCTTTCCAAAAGCTATAAACCCCGGTAAAGAATGAGTAAGCAACAGACAAACACAACTGAGAAGCATTCTACAAAATACTAAACTAGCACCCTTCAAAAATAATAACGTCATGAAAAACAAGGCTAAGAAACAATCAAACTGGGGTAGACTGTGGAGACATAATAGCTAAATGCAATATGGTAGCCTTGAATGGGTCCTGGAAGAGAAATAGGACATTAGTGGAAATACTAGTGACATCAAATAAATACTAATGACATTCAATAAGGTTTGTAATTTAGTTAATATTGTTATGCTAATGTTAATTTATTTGATTTTATGAATCCACCTTTGTTTTATGAGATGGTAACATTAAATGAAGCTGGGTAGAGTGTATAGAAACTGTGTCCTATCTTTACAGTTCCCCCGTAAATCTAAAATTATTTCAAAATTAAAAGTTTAAATAAGTCACAGTGGGTAATTATAATTATTTTCCCCATTTTATAAATATAAAAAACTGCTTGCTCAAGATAATTAAAAAAAAAACAAGCCACAGACTGGGAGAAAATATTTGCAAAATACTTATCTGATAATGGACTGTTATCCAAAATATACAAAGAACTCTTAAAACTCAACAATGAAAACCAAAAAAAAACCTGATTAAAAAAAGAAAATAGGTTAAGGATGTGACAGATGCTTTACCAATAAAGATATAGATGGAAAATAGGAATATGAAAAGATGTTCCACATCATATAATTGTAAATTAAAGCAACAATGAGATACAACTGCACACCAATTAGAATGGCCTATATTTAGAACACTGACATCAAATGCTGGTGAGAATGTGAAGCAACAGGAACTCTCATTTATTGCTATTGGGAATGCAAAATGGTACAGCACTTTGGCAGTTTCTTACAATACTAACCACATTTCAACCATATAATCAAGCAATTGTGCTTCTTGGTATTTATCCAAATGAGTTGAAAACAAATCCATAGAAAAACTGAACACAGGTGTTGATAGCAGCTTTATTCACAGTTTTCAAGACCTGGAAGCAACCAATGTCTTTCACTAGATGAATAGATAAATAAACTGGCACATCCAGACAATGAAATATTATCCACCCCTAAAAAGAAATGAACTATCAAGCCATGAAGACATGGAGGGACCTAAAATGCATATTATTAAGGAAAGGAAGTCAACTTGAAAAGGTTACATACTGTATGATTCTGATTCTGTAACATTCTGGAGAAGGCAAAATTTGTGACAATAAAAAGATTAGTGGTTGCCAGAGATTGGGGGTAGAAAGGGATGCACAGAGCACAGAGGATTACTTATGCCGTGAAGTGATTCAGTATGATACTACGATGGTGGATGCATGTCATTATACCTTTGTTGAAACCCACAGGATGTATAACACCAAGAGTGAATCATGATGTAAACTATGGACTTTGGATGACAATGATGTGTCAATGTAGGTCCATCAACTGTGGGGGATGTTGGTAGTTGAGGAGGCTGTATGTGTGAGAAGGAGGTGTATTAGTATTAGACTAATAAAGACATGCCTGAGAAAAGAAAGAGGTTTAACTGGACTCTACGTGGCTGAGGAGGCTTCACAATCATGGGAGAAAGCAAGATGGAGCAAGTCACATCTTGTGTGGATGGTGGCAGGCAAAGAGAGAATGAGCTTGTGCAGGGGAACTCCTCTTTTTAAAACCATCAGATCTTGTGAGACTTATTCACTATTATGAGAACAGCAGAGGAAAGACTTGCCCTCTTAATTCAGTTACCTCCTACTGGGTCCCTCCCACAACATGTGAAAATTCAAGATGAGATTTGTGTGGGGACACAGCCAAACCATATCAGGAGGGTACAGGGGATATATGAGAACTCTGTACTTGCAGCCGATTTTTGCTATGAACCTAAATATGCTCCAAAAATTAAAGTTAAAAAAAAAAACCCTGCTTGCTAGATATCTCAACTCTTATATGTGTCCCTGAATGTCATAAGCAATTCAAATGCAGCATACCCTAAACTGAACTCATTATCTAATATGTCTCTACCACTCTTCAATTTCTGATTTGCATTAATTGCCTAATAATCTACCCAAGGCTCAAAATTAATTCTCCACTCCTCTCATTCTGTGCCTTGAATCGATCAGTCACAATATCCTGTTGAATTCAATCTTGTATATCTCTTTCAAATCGAACTTTCTCTTTTCATTTTCCTGGCACTATACTAAAAACAATTCTTCCCTCTAGCCTTACTATCTTCCAATCTGCCCTCCACCTTGTCTTCAGGGTAGTCTTCCAGAAAGCAGTATGATTAGGTTCCTCCCTGCATCAGAACCTCCAGACCCACTCCACTACCCACAGAATAGGACCAGGGTAGGCCTACAACTGCCACCAACCCTTTGTTCCATCCCTGAGGAGCTTAATAGTGATTCTTGCCAATGCCAGGCCCAGTCCTACCTTATACCTCTGTACCTGCTGGTCTCTCAGTTCTGAGTTCTTTTCCTCCCTCCCACAGGCACAGCCCTCGCTATTCCTCAAGCCAATACTCAGAACTCTCCTCCTCTGAGAAGCTTCCCCTACTAGCCCCAACCCCCTGCAGTGTGACATGATGTCTTCTTTGGAGGCACACAGCATTTTGCTGGCACTTGCAAAAACATCATGTTCGAATTATTGTGCTCAGTTATGTGCCTGTCCAATGACATGATAAGATCTTCACCAGCAAAACCCTGTCTTATTCAACTTCATATGGCCCAATGCCTGGCATTCATCTAGGCCTAATGCTTCAAGATTTCCACTAAACTTTTTTATACTGAGAAACTGAAAGCCTTCACACAGGGCAGCATTGTTATGTGTAGATGGCAAACTGGTGTCCATGTGGTTGTGAGTGAATACACAGTAAAAGATACCCTTATTGACAGACATACGTGTTTTTACTTCAGTTTACCCATGTCAATGCTGGTATGTATCACTCTTCCTTTAACCATTATGATTCATTTATTCATCCATCCATTTGCTCATGTTTGTATTAGAAATGGTAGTCATTGAATGAGGAATACTTTTTTTTTCAGAAACTATAGGTAAAGTAAATTTTACTCTTTCTTTAGGTTTCTCCCTGGATGCAATTCGTAAATAAATGATCACATGCTCTTTACTTGTGAAAGCAATGAGAATATTCAAGATTTGAGCTTCAGCTGGTTCTTGATTAGGTTTGACAATTGCGTCCTAAAATTCTCTTCCATGAAGAATAAATGCAGTGTTTATAGCAGATAACCATCCTAGCCAAGAAAAATTTGAATAATGAAAGTATTGCATAATCATGTTATTTGCATCCCTTGACAGCAGAATTTACAATGCCTTGTTTAATGAGAAATTGAATGGAAGATGTGTTTGAAAAATTAATCCATTTTAATAATATATGGCACTGATATTGGCCATGTCTGTCAGGTTTTATACCTATAAACTAAGAGCCCATGAATATCAATTACAGTAAAAAATGATGAGATATGTATTATTTCCCTAAGGAAATTACTTTTAAAAATATGCATTCTGACACTCTCAAGATTAATTACACAATTACGCAGCTCCAAAGTGTAATCAGTGAAATTCTAAGCAGCAGTGAGAATGAGTATTTATATTTATTAAAAACTCAAAAGCCTCACTTCTGATGAAACTTCACAAAGTCACTGAAGTTTAGAGACTATAGCATTCCAATAAAAATATTTATCAATCTTCTATCTAGCAAAGTCTGGGGATTGGGGGTAATTTAACAGTAGCAAAGAAATAATGATTAGAACATTGCAAAATACACTGAGTCAAAACAAAGGCTGAATATTAAAGAACCAAAAGAAACAAGGTTGTTCACCAAAGGGAGGCTAGAAAAATAGATTTAAGAAGAAAATTCATTTCTGGAAATGTTTTTACAGTGCTTAATAGAAGTGCTACTTTAGAAAGGCCGACATTGAGGTGAATAAACGAGGATGGAAATCATAAGTGAGAAATTAGCTTTGAGGCTCAAGAGTTTCCCACTTAGTCCCTGTAGTTCTGAGAGCCCCGGTCAGAAAGTTATACATAACACAGCCTAAGTAGATTAATAGCATCTTGGGGCCCCACTAACACCCTTGAGATTCCCACAATGTCTCAATGAGAGATCGCCTCTTCTGCAGAGGTGAAGCTCATCACATTTTACTGGAGCTAATTTCAAAGTCAAGCAGCTCTGATTATTAGAAAGGCCTTCAACACATTAAGCAGCATCGAAATTATCTGCTCTTATTAATCACCATTCCTAGCCCCTTTATCTAAGACTATTCAGCCATTATTTGAAGACAGCTACCATGCTTCCCTTCCCTCCTCTGCTCCCAGGATTCTATTCGCCAGGCCAAAACACTTCAATTTCTTATTTCCAACATGTAATTTACTTTTCACTTGTTTCCCCAAAATCTAAAATTTTTAGAGAGCAAAGGCCTATTCATCCAGCTATCACCAAACCAGTTTCTGGCACCCAGTATACTTCCTGTAAATGATATTCAGACAAATAGCTTTGTTTCCTTTCAGGAACCAAGTCCATCTCTTGTGATTTTATCCTTCATAAAATTAGGTTCATAGACATTGTTCTGTCTGTATGTCAACTTCAGGCTTATATAAAAGGACAATAAGGCATAAAGAATTCACATAAGCTCCTCAAAATTAGGATGAAAGAGGCTCAAGGGTTTGGGGAAGAGAGCAGTCAGTACCACCCTCAAGAGAATCAAAACAAACATTAACTTCTTAGAAGGAGTCAGGCTACAGAAAGAGACCAAGAGAACTTGGTAAGTTCTTGGTAAGAACTTGGGAGCACACTTTTGTATGTTCATATTTCTTTACCATATGTTCTCCCACAGGGATAAACCATTTGAACAAAGCTTATCATGCATGGCAGCAAGAAAGAACATGTGTAGAGGATCACATCTCACTCTGCAGGCTCATCTTAGGCAGGTATAAAACCTCTCATCGAGAAGAGAGGAAGTTGGAGCAGTCAATGGAAATGAAGGAGAGGCTTCCCAGGCCTGAGCATAGGGAGGCTGACTTGGACATGGAAGGAACCCTAATACTTAGAAGAGAAAACACTAGTGTGAGAGTTCCTGACAAAAAGCTATATGGTATAGAAAATATATATTATAGTTTCATGTTTCATGGACATGTAATTGGGATCATAGGGCTTGTTTTAGATCAGTTTAATATAGCCAATAGTCTTGGCCTTCCAGAAGGATCGATGGAGGCTGATGGCCAAAAACTCCAGGCCATATTGTTGGTCTCCCTCTCAGCTGACCCAGCTTTTGAACGGGACTGTTCTGTCCCTCAATCTTCCCTGCCTGTCAGCCAATGATAAAGAGACTTTTCTGTGCCAGGAACAATGTCATGGAGGCCTAAAAGATGAAATCCCCTGTGCTTAATGTTCCTTCCAAGGTAAGGCCTAGAGCTCCAAAGAGCATTGACCTGTTTTTGGTTTTTCACCCTATATAGGTGACAAGTACCTTAAAAGTAGGCAATGACATTTGTTCTACTCTTCTGCCATTCTGAAAACCTAGAATACCAATTAGCACTCAGCTTCTGACTCGTATTTTTTAAGATTTTGTAGTTGGTTAAAGTAAAATGACAGTAACTGAAGCACACAACACATTTTAACATTGGTCATAATTACATCTGCATACTGAATTATCTATACAATCAAATAAATTATATAGCACTGATATTTGCTTATGAGGAACCTAGAATACTTGCTTACACATATTAGTATTACACATTTATTTGTTAAAATCACCAGAATCCATTTTGTGCTCATAACACTACTAAGAAATAGGAAGGAGTAAGGAAAATAATACTCTTACCTTAATAAATTTATTACATAGATTATCGCAAAAGTGATGCAAACCAGGCTGCTACAAAGCAGATTGTTTTATTTTATACATTCTTTAAATGTATAAGTATGTTTCTGAATAAGTCTATTTAGAAATAAAAAATATATATTTCTCAGATTCTGGAAAACCAGTGATATGCAAGATATCACACGTTCAGTCTAGATCAAACATTAACCAGAGTCTATAATCAATGTATGCAAACAAAATATTTTGCATATTTCTAGACTGGGATTACTTGATTTTTAAAGTTTTTTTTTTCATGACATGGTTATATGCAAGAGCTGGTGGTTAGAAGACAGTGAATGTCTTGATAAATGTACTTGCCATCCATTCTAGATCAAAGTCATGAACATCTGGAAAAAGCTTCACTTGGTCTGAAAATGAATCAGATAATGTTAAAGTATCCAAAATATTTACTTAATCACATCTGTTATTTTATGAGGATGGACAGGAAAGAAATTTAATGGCTGATACTAGCATAATAATTTGGAGGATTTTTGAAAATACGAAAAGATGAACTGTCAGAATAGAGACTACAATGGCTGGAGCCTTCTCTAAGAAGATATTTTAAGCATAGATTTCTTAAAGATCCCAACCTCACAAAAATTTTATGTATCTATGATTCTAGAAGATACAGAATGCCAAATATTCCAATGTAAGGATGGTCCTGAGAAAAAAGATCCTTGGAAGTCTTTAGAGTGGTAATCATATGCTGATGTCCCTGCCGAGCATCTCTCGGCATAACCTCATGAGGTATAACCTCATGTTGAACAGCTGCTGTTAGAGTTGTAAGAACATAATTCCCTAATGGCTTATCATCTATCTTGTGTGTTTTTCTGGAAGTCAACCAAGGCATCAAACTGAAACTCAGGCGACTGAGAATGTAATTAAATAGCTTTAGTCATAGGTCACTAATGTGAAGTCAAACATGGACACTGGAGATGAGCTCTAATTGATCTCATGGATCTGTGTCACATGAACCAGTTTTTCCTTTCAAGTCCAAGGTACTATGATGGGAAAGAACCATGAAAAGGTCTGAGAATTGAGCATCCTTTATTTTTATCTTGGTTCTGATACTAAGCAGCCTTTTGATACTGGCAAATCAATTCATTTTATTGAGTTTGTCTTCCAAAATTGTGGAGAATCTCTGTAATTGAATCACTGTTTTTGTGAAGCTCAAGCAACACTGTGGGTGAAAGTGTTGTGCCCCTGTGAGACAGCATTGTATAACAGGGAAAGATGACATGGTCCTGATTCTAAATAAGGACAACGACTTTCCATACTTATGAATCCATCAGAGACATCCATACATGAAGGCAGAAAAATAGATGAGCAGCTCAGATGCAATATTACTGCAGAAAAAAATGCTGCAGCATTGTGAGGTTTCAACATTCAGATTCTAGAACTGGTATTTTGGTTGCTGTTATTCAACCTACAAAGGACTATTTCCCTTTACTGAATTCACATGTTAGGCCATATAAGTCAGATCTGCTTCTCTTAAGAAGACGACGCTGGCCCAAACCTGTCTGTTTACATAATGCCTTATGTGATGTTTCCCCTAACATAACCTGACATGCAATGATTTGCCACAGAACAAAGTGTGCAGTATGCAGAGCAAGGATGGTTGTTTCTACTCCACACAGGAGAACAATAAAATCCAATTAATTTAAATCAATTAAAGTGAAATATCTTAGTATCTTCTGGGTATCTGGCACTGCTGGGTGTTACTGGACATAAAAGATGTGCAACAATGCCTGTTGACCACAGTCTAGCTGAAAAGGCAAGAAGCTAAATGTGCTATATAGTAAACAACTTACTCTGTAAGTTAAGCTGCACTCTCTGTGTAACTTTTAACAAGGCATTTTTCCTAAGTCATACAAATAGAAACAACAGGAAAGATGTCTGTTAAAAGTTGCACACGGAATCAATGACAGGTTAGGATAAGGACCACTATCTCCTAACCACCAATGTTCTTTCCACTACTTCATGTTCAGTATACCTTTAACAGATGGCTCTGTGGCTTTTTTTTTTTTTTTTTTTTTTACATTCAGAAGAGATGTTCTTTTATGATAGAAAAGACCTGTAGTAGTTCATAAAATTGGCTAATTCAAAAGGTGTTTATCAATAGTACTAGAAATATGCAAAATTCAATCTTTTTTAATTTAAATCAGTAATCCATTTATTACCAACTACCAACAAGGCTTTAAAAGATGAGTAGAATTTTCTACAGGAAAAAAAAACTGGGGAAAAGCATACTGAGAAAGTGTGGGGTGCATTTGTAGATCAGATTTATACTGCTATTAAATGCAAAAGTGAGTGCTTTTCCTAAGTGTGTGCACATGCCTAGACAGGGCGATGTACAGACTTCATGAAATATGCATAAGCCATCACCTAATTTCCTTAAAACAATTATGCAACTATTTCAAAGGTATTGTTCAGGCATTCTAACAGCCTTTATTCCTACAAAGCCTGTATTTGTTTCGTGAGCTTTTATGCGTAATTATTTTGATGGACTTAACCTAGAGCTAGTCCCCTTTATATTATTTTACTATTGTACTCATTTTTCATTAACCTCACAACAACATTGTCCTCATTTAATCTTTGTGAATTCAGAAAGTTTAGGTTGAATTATTTTCCCTTTCCTTTAGAAAAGTAGTCTTACGGACAAGACACTCCTTGAGTAGCACCAAAGGCATCCCAGCTACCAGCATTCCAGAAATTTCTGCAGGTTGATTACACATTGACAGAAGTAGACAGACTTCCACTTGTGCTGGCCCATAACTTTCTGACCTCAGGAGGTAACCTAAACTGGGTCAGGCTCGTTTTGAGAAAATAAAGATGTAATGTTTCAATGTGTAGGCTGGGCATGGTGACTCAAGCCTGTAATCCCAGAACTTTGGGAGGCCAATGTGGGAAGGTGGCTTAAGGCCAGGAGTTTGAGATCAGCCTGGGCAACATAACAAGACCACATCTCTACGAAAAAATTTTGAAAAACTTAGCTGAATGTGATGGTGTGTATCTATACTCCAAGCTACTTGGGAAACTGAGACACAAGGATTGCTTCAGCCTCAGAGTTTGACACTGCAGTGGGCAATGATCATTCCACTGCACTCCAGCCTGGGCGACAGAGTAAAACCCTGTCTTCAAAAAAAGAAAAAAGATTCAGTGTATGTATAAATATAATTTTATTACAAGGCAAAGTGTTTTAAACAATCAAATATAGCTGGTTACTTTCTCAGTAATGTCTTTCCTCCACTCTGTATAAAAGTGCACATTTCTCCTTTTTCAATTTGGTCAAATTGCATGATTATTTTTGCCTATGCAGATACAACCTTTCCTCTTTTTTTGTTTATTTTATCTTCTCTGAGTAGAAAGGCAATGAGATTTGAAATCATAAGTGGGACTGAATACTAATAATGTGACCATGAAAAAGTTATTTTAAGGCTTCACTTCCTCACTCGTAAACATATAATTAACAGCTTGTAAAAGTATTATGTATGTGTTCACTTGTGTATATATACACATATATATACACACATACATCACATATGTATGAATAAAATATTTACCACACATTTTGGGGGGAGGATGGAATGAGACAGTACAGTGGGTTGCTTAATATATGTTAGTCTTTCTCCTTCTCAACTCTGAAACTTAGACTGATCAGTTGGACATATTATATAATATCTCTGCAAATAATCGTTTTGTTGTTGCTGCTATTTAGTACCAAATTAACATCCATGTTACCACGGATGAAAATCACTCTCATTGGTCCTGAAACATTGTCATCAAAGTCATGACTTATAGAATTATGTCCAAAGAGAGAATAAAAGGTTAAGATGATTCAGTAAATATACGTAAAGATTTTCTTATAGATCCAACACACAACTTTGTAGCTATATCAACCCAAAGTCAATATAACATGATCTCACCTTAATAGAAGTATAGTATTACTCAAATTGTTATGAAGATAGAGAACTTACTACTCTCCACAGCAGCCTGCTACATTGTTGAATATCTATTATTATTACAAAAATATTTATTTTCACTGAGTCCTATAACCTTACTGTAAACCTGTGCTATGCCTTTTGGGGGCACATTAGCTCAATTCATGCTTCATAGGGTTATCTAGATATGATAGTTTTGGCAAAACTTATTAATAAGATTATCAATAACATAAGCAAAGCAGATGCAGAAAGATTAAAAATAAAATTATGACTATGAAGAATTTTAAAAGGGCTACATATTTTACCACATGTGTTATAAGGCAAAAGAAAAAGAGTGAGAGACAGAGAAGGCAAAATAGGAGAATTTAATAAGATACCTGTAATGTATCAAAATCTATTTCAGATGTCAACTCTTTAGTCCAGTCTTCTCACAATACTTCAGAGTCCGTCACTCTCTCCTCTGATTTCATCTGGAATTTTCTAGTTTTCCTACTATGGGCTTATTGCCTGGTATACTAATAAGCCGTTTCTATTTTTCATCTCACTGGACTGTGATAGGCTCCAGGACAGAGACAGGTTCTTATTTTTCCCTTTGTAGGCACTCAATGTTGGTTGAATGAGTAAATTAGACATCCAGGGAGAAAACTGTCAGTATAGAGAGGGAGGTGCTTCTGCATAGTCATATGTATTCCACATGCTGGATGTGTCGGGAGGGGGGTTACATCTGAAGAGGGAGGATGAATGCACGCCTTCTCTGGTCCTTATGATTCTAATATGCTCAGGAATAGGATACTATTATAATCACCAAGTGTTTCTATTCGAATTCCTCAATAAATACTATGACAATTTTATTTTATGAAATGGAAAGGAATGTACATTTAAGCAAGAAATTCTATTGCAGAAAGATCAGGACCCAGGAAATATACATTTTTCTCTTCTCTGGATTTAGCTACATTTATCTGTTTAACTCTACTATTTCTCTGTGGTAGTCAAATATACTCTTCAGTTTTTCTATGATTCTTTCTAGATTAACAGTGTCAGTATTGAAATAATTTCTATTTGTTAACAGATACCTTGGTTAAATATATTTTCTCCTCTTTGAATATTTCTCTCAAAATCTCTGTGTTGGCAAGAAGTCTCTGCTTAGGTTTTTACTTTTGACACACTGAAGTGTGTATGTGTGTATATATGTTACATGTGTATATATAAGCACACAAATACATCAATTATTATGTAATATAATCTATTATATATCAAATATATTATGTATATATACATATATACATATTTATACATATGATATTGGTATATATTAGTATACACATATGTATATATACACATATAAATTATAGATTAGTATACTATATAGCATACTATACATTTTATATTATATATTATATAATATGCATTTAATATTATATACTATAACATTATATATGTATATATACATATATTATATATTAGTATACTATATACACTATAGTATGTATAGTATACTGTTATACACACGTATCATTATATATATATAAAATATATATTATGGGTATATATAGTATTATGGAGACACATATGCAGATATACACACATACATACAACATATCTATCCAAACCTAAAACACCAAATAGAATGAAACACCAAATAGAATGAAAACAAAAAAATCTTACTGCATTAGTATTTTTCAAATCTTACTATTTTATTCAAGAAAAGATAAACAGAGTTAAAGATTTTAATGAGTCACTCAAGAGTGGCAATAATAGAAGCAAAGTGCAAATTATAATAATTCCACTTTTAAATGCAAAAGGGTACATCTGAGCAATAAACTATATTGTAGAAGGACCAGGACCTACATATTAATTTTTTTTCTATTCTAAGCCTGACACTCAGCTTATGTTTATGAATAGACCACTGCTAATTGCGACATTTCTATGTTGCGTGTCACACAGGCACTTATCTTTATAATCACCTTTCAGGAGAAACTGTTCAATATGATAGTTTGAGAAAATGGTATATACATCGGGGATAGTGATTCTGATGAGGCAAATATGAAATCAAAACAAAATTACATATATTCTTAATTTTTTTCTCACATGTGAATGATTAATTTCTTAAATAACACACAGGAATTCTGTCCTTATATGTCATTCCTTTTCTACACAAGGTAGAAAGGTTGTAAAAAAACACAACATGTTGGAGCAAGAATAGTATGTTTAATATATGTGGGAGTCCTAACATGTTTTGTGTAAATTGAATTGTGTTTTCTATGGACTTGCATTGTCATCTCAAGGCTTTGAGATTCTCACCTAAGCCCACTCTTCAGGAGCACAGCCAAATAGCCTTAGACTAGTTGTGAGGGGGCGGGATCAGCTTAAAATTAGTTAGCAAAACTTTTATCATGAGCACAAAAAGTCCATCAGGGACCTTCCATGGTCCTGTAGGAGTTAACAATGTCTGTATTTTGGGAGAGATGTTAGTGTAGGGCCCTGAATTCACAAACAATGGAAGATGAGGATTAGAGCCAACTTATTTCTCACTTTGGTAAGTAAAACAGCTGCTGCTATACAGGAAGATTCTGTTAAAACAAAGGAAATAAGAACCTAAGAAAACAAGAAGATAGTTTGTTAAAATATCTGGGTACCCCTGGAAACTTTATCAACTGGCTGTGTGACCATAGGCAAGTCATTTCCTCTCTCTGGGCTTCATGCTGGTTCCCAAGATGTCTTCCAATTCCTCATAACAATATACAAATTCCAAATTATTCCCAGTATATGTCCTGGCCAAATATGAATCCTGACCCTGTGTAGGAGAATTCTAGGGCCTGAATAAGTCATTGACTCATTGTTAATGCTTAGTATCAGTTGTTTGCAGAGATTTGGTAAGAAGCAGAAATAATATGTGTGAAGCCCCAGCCACAGTGCTTGGCACTTGACTGGCAATGAGGTGCTCATATTATCACTTATTACCAGTAACCTCCAAGTCAGCACAATATGTGCCTCAAAGTCAGCAAATAATTATGTGTTATTATGATTTAAATGCAATGATGAATAAAAGTATCCACCTATGATAGATTTCACTGATAAATTTTCCATTGAAAAAGGGATACTCTGACATAAACAGTTACTTGATTATTGACTTGCCTTTCAGCCAAAAATAATTTAGCTCAATTTTAAAAATAATTTTACCTCATATTTGTATAGTACTTCACAAATGCCAAGAATATTATCTCACATGACAACCCAATAAGATAGAATAGGTATTTATAGCTCTAGATTATAGACAAGTAAATAATGGCTCAGATTGATTTGTTCAAGGTCATATGAGTAGCAAAAGGCCAGGATGGGGCTAACATTGAAATCTCTGGACTCTGATATAGCATTTATTTATTCACACTAAGATGTCTAGGTTTTGTTGCCTAATGTCTACTTTTCTTGTTTTTGCCTATATGCACAAAAACAAAGATTAAGTATAATAACCATCTTACCCGATCTAAAAATAAAGTGGCTCTGTACACAATAGTTTAATTCACAAAAATAAATCACCATGCACACACACACAAACACACACATTTTACTCTAATATCAAAAGATAATAGAAGAAATTATTTATTTTACCCAGGTTTTTTTTGTTGAAACATAGATGATTTCTTATTAGACAGCTTACATTAATGTCAAATGACAGGGTGTTTATTAGTGACATTTTGTAAGACATTTAACCATTTGCATTAGAAGCTGCTTCAGCCCAAGCAAAATTGGAAATGGAATACATCTTCCATAAAAAGAAAGGTCACAATTGGATATTCACCAGAGGAATTTAAATTTTTTAATACCATGGCGCAGCTAAGGTGACAGCAGAAAGTTTTAAGTGTAAGAAAAAAAATAATTCCTTTACCCTGTGGAATTCAGAAGAAAATGAGCAAATAGCTCAGTGGAAAATTGAGGGAGGATTATCACCCCTCCACACCATGTAAACTAAAGTTATTATTCATGCTGAATTACATAGTTCTCTCAATCTAGCACACAGTACTGTTGATGATAATCAGAGTAGAAAGAGACTAAAGGTAATTAGGAGCTACCATATAAATCATTTTGAAGCACAGATGAATTATCTATCCTCTTTTGTTTCTTAAGTTATTGGTCAGGGTTCAAGGTATTATAAGTTTGTAGAGTTTATTTTTTTGATTTCTATATAGTATTTTATTCAAAGAGTAAAAGTCCAGAAAATGGTCCTGGACTTTTTTCCCATTGCTGTTCATTTGTCTTTGCTTTTGAGTTACACAACATATTGCAAACAGTGATACTGTGATTTATAATAAGATATACGTATGTATGTACATATATGTATGGTCTTCTCCATGTTTCCTGGCACAGAGCCCTAAAACCCTCAGAATCTCTAAAGTGTGAGTGCCTCTTTTATGCTAGTGAGATGGTTAATGGCTGGTAGTTTCAGGATGAAGCTCATAGTCAGAAAAACCAAGACATGATTTGGGAGTTGGGACTTCCACCTCCACTCTACAGCCTCCAGGGAAGAGAAAGGAGCTGAGGTTTAAGTTAATCCCCAATGACCAGTGATTTACTCCATCATGCCTAAGAAATGAATGCTTCATAAAAACCTAAACAACTAGATTTGGAGAGCTTCCAGATAGCTGAACACG
This sequence comes from Rhinopithecus bieti, assembly GCF_001698545.2. Taxonomy (NCBI): domain Eukaryota; kingdom Metazoa; phylum Chordata; class Mammalia; order Primates; family Cercopithecidae; genus Rhinopithecus; species Rhinopithecus bieti. The sequence continues at coordinate 4,069,669 of NW_016805181.1, read as the reverse complement.
TGGAAGTTCCTGGAGAGTGGTGCACTCAGAGAGGGTATGGAAGCTTTGCATGCCCCATCCCATACCTTACCCTTCATCTGGATGCCCATCTGTATACACTGTAATATCCTATATAATAAACTAGTAAACAAACCTTAGTTTCCCTGTGAATTCTGTGAGCTTTCCCAGCAAATTAATTGAACCCAAGGAGAGGGCAATGGGACCCCCAATTTATAGCTGGTCAGTCAGAAGTATAGGTGACAACCTACTATTTGCATTTGGCATCCGAAGTGGGCAAAAGTCTTGTGGGGCTGAGCCTTTAGCCTGTGGCATCTGACACTATGTCCACATAGATAGTGCCAGAATATAATTAAATTATAAGACACTGAGTTGGTGTCCACTGGAGAAGTGGAAGAAATCTCCATACACATTTTTTTGACCAGAAGAGGGATGTTGTGTTGAATATTGTTTAACTGTGTGTAAGATAGGAAAAACACGTTGGTTGTTCTTGTATCTCTTTCACAAGCATGTGGTCAAAAGCATTATGGAGAGATTACAGCAAGATGCTTACGTGCTAACAATCCAAATCTGCCGGCACATGAGTTCCTCAGCAGAGTTACCACGCAGACTTCGATGAACAGAATTGGACCCATCTTAAAGTCCAGTCTGTAATGACCAATGTCTGCTACTAAAAAGAGAAAAGCAAAGCCTTACAAAAGAATCAATTTTTCTCTAACCCACATAGAAATTGATCAAAACTGACCAGTGCTGGTTAAAGATCACGGGCTAGGTTAGAAGCTCAGAGTCACTGTTCTCTACATTTAGGGCTTATACTAATGTCTGCTAAGAAGGTTACATTGCTTCTTATCTGGAGAAAACACACAGAAAGTAACGACAATGTGAATCTATAAATGTACACATACACACACTCATAATTGCATCCCATGAGACAAGAAGAGTAAATTTTTAGTAACTATGATTTGTAGATATATTTTCTCTATGAGCTTATGGTAACAGATAGTGAAAGGAAATAGAAAATTAGTGTTCATATTCTTTTATAAAAGGAAAAGTGACATTAAATCCAGAAAGTCAGAATGAGTGATCCATTTTCCAATGTACTCATCTGGATTACTACTGGAGTATCTTAATTATAATTATATATTCTTCCTAAGAGATTTTTTAAAGAATGAGTGTGAGTTAAGTGAGAACTTCAGTGGTGAGATTATTTATACTTAACTGGTGGAAATATAAACTCCAGGAGCCAACCTGAAACACCTTCCAGAATCTCTCCACCATATTCTTACCTCCCTCTAGTTTCCTATGGGACCATGGACTCTTGCGTAAGTCCAAACACACCAGCAGCTCATCTAAAACCTGGGAATTACTGGTCTCCCACCATTGACAAGGCTGCAGCTCCTCAGAATGACTGCTTCCAGTGGTCAGATCTCAACTCCTTGACAGGTATCAGCCCTTCTGGAAACACTATATCAAAGTCTATAGAATTGCACAGTGAATCGAATGCATTGTAAATCCCACACATAGTCTCCGTTTTACTAAAAATTAATAATATATTTGTACTTATTTGTTAATAAATAACATTTGATCTTAAAATCTACCCATTTCAAGTCAGGAAAAGTTCAAAAAGACATGGAACCTAAGCTATTGTATCTCTCTCACTACACTTGTAATTTCATACAAATGATTTAAGAATCCAGATAGACCAGCCTGACCAACATGAGGAAACCCCATCTCTACTAAAAATACAAAATTAGCCAGGTGTGGTGGCACATGCCTGTAATCCCAGCTGCTCGGGAGGCTGAGTCAGGAGAATTGCTTGAACCCAGCAGGCGGAGGTTGCAGTGGTGAGCTGGAGATCGTGCCACTGCACTCCAGCCTGGGCAACAAGAGTGAAACTCTGTCTCAAAAAAAAAAAAAAAGAATCCAGATAATATAATCTACAAAAGAAGAAAATGTTAATACACATTAAGCAACTACTGACAAAAGTATTACTTTAATATATGTCAATCTGAAAATTAAATATACCAATAAGGTCAGTTGTCTGAAAGGAAATTAGGCTGAGCAAGAGCTACATATAAGAGGAAAAAGGCCCTACTGTGAAATGGCCACAGTGAGGAAGGAATCCTAGGATCACAGGATAACAAGGCAATGGGTCACCATGACAAGGTCCAATATATGCAGCAGACGGATCTCTTTTTCTCTCTCCCTCTCTCTCCCTCTCTCTGTCTCTTTTCCCCTCTCCCCTCCTCCACTCTCAGTTATGGAAATGCATAAATATTTCCCTCTCCTAAATCCAAGAGAATAGAAGATGAGATAGAGATAAAGCCAGTAAGCCAAAAAAAAAAAAATACATAGTGTGATAAAAGAAATAAGAAATATCAAGTAAAAAAAGTCCTTCTATCCTGAGACTGATGAAGTTGCTTATCAGCTTAAGGAGATTTTAGGCTATGGCGGTGGGGTTTTCTAAATATACAATCATGTCATCTGCAAACAGGGACAATTTGAGTTCCTCTTTTCCTAATTGAATACCCTTTATTTCTTTGTCCTGCCTGATTGCCCTAGCCAGAACTTCCAACACTATGTTGAAGAGGAGCGGTGAGAAAGGGCATCCCTGCCTTGTGCCAGTTTTCAAAGGGAACGCTTACAGTTTTTGCCGATTCAGTGTGATATTGGCTATGGGTTTGTCATAAACAGCTCTTATTATTTTGAGATACATCCCATCAATACCTAATTTATTGGAGGATTTTCAGAATGAAGGGCTCGTTAAATTTTGTCAAAGGCCTTTTCTGTACTATTGAGATAATCATGGTGGTTTTTGTCTTTGGTTCTGTTTATTAATGTTGGATTATGTTTATTGATTTTGCAGTATGGTTGACCAACCTTGCATCCCCGGGATGAATCCCACCTTGATCATGGTGGATGAAGCTTTTTGATGTGCTCTACATTCGGTTTGCCAGTATATTTACTGAGGAATTTTTACATCGATGTTCATCAGGGATATTGGCCTAAAATTCCTTTTTTTGTTTGTGGTCTCTCCCGAGGCTTTGGTATCAGGATGATGCTGGCCCCTCATAAAATGAGTTAGGAGGATTCCCTCTTTTTTCTATGATTGGAATAAGTTTCAGAAGGAATGATACCAACTTCTCCTTGTACCTCCGGTATGAATTCCGGAGATGTGAATCCGTGTCTGGTCCCTGGACTTTTTTTGGTTGGTAGGCTATTAATTATTTGACCTCAATTTTCAGCGAGCCTGCTCTTGGTCTATCTCAGGGATTCAACTTCCTTCCTGGTTTAAGTCCTTGGGGAGGGTGTATGTGTCCTAGGAATTTATCTATTTCTTCTAGATTGTTCTAGTTTTATTTGCATAGAGGTGTTTATAGTATTCTCTGATGGTAGTTTGTATTTCTGTGGGGATCGTGGGGTGACAATCCCCTTTATCATTTTTATTGCATCTATTGGATGTATTCTCTCCCTTTTTCTTCTTATTAGTCTTGCTAACATCTATTCAATTGTGTTAATCTTTTTCAAAAAACCCAGTCTCCTGGATTCACTTGATTTTTTGAAGTGGTTTTTGTGTCTTTATCTCCTTCAGTTCTTCTCTGACCTTAGAAATTTCTTGCCTTCTGCTAGCTTTTTGAAATCACAAGCATTCTTATACACCAGAATAACAGAACAAACAGAGTCATGAGTGAACTCCCCATTCACAATTGCTTCAAGAGAAATAAGAATACCTAGGATCCAACTTACAAAGGATGTAAAGGACCTCTTCAAGGAAAAGACAAACTGCCTGCTCAATGAAATAAAAGAGGAATACAAACAAACTGGAAAAACATTCCATGCGCTCATGGATAAGGAAGAATCAATATTGTGAAAATGGCCATACTGCCCAAAGGTAATTTATAGATTCATTGCCATTCCCATCAAGCATACCAATGACATTCTTCACAGAAATTAGAAAAACTACTTTAAAGTTCATATGGACCAAAAAAGAGCCCACATTGCCAAGACAATACTAAGACAAAAGAACAAAGCTGGAGGCATCACACTAGCTGCTTCCAAACTACACTACAAGGCTACAGTGATCAAAACAGCAGGTACTGGTACCAAAGCAGAGATATAGACCAATGGAATAGAACAGAGCCCGTTAGATAATAATACACACATATCACAGCCATCTGGATCTTTTGACAAACCTGCAAAAACAAGAAATGATGGAAGGATTCCTTATTTAGATAAATGGTGCTGGGAAAACTTGCTAGCCATATTTAGAAAGCTGAAATTGGATCCTTTCTTACACCTATACAATATTATCTCAAATGGATGAAAGACTTAAATGTTAGACTAAAACCATAAAACTCTATGAAGAAAACCTATGGGCAATACCATTCAGGACGTGGCATGGGCAAGGACTTCATGTCTAAAACACCAAAAGCAAATGACAACAAAAGCCAAAAGTTGGCAATGGATCTAATTAAACTAAAGAACTTCTGCACAGCACATAGGAAACTAATCAATAGAGAGTGAACAGGGGGCAACCTACCCAAGAAAAAATGGGAGAAAATTTTTGCAATCTACTCATCTGACAAAGGGCTTATATCCAGAACCTACAAAGAACTCAAACAAATTTCAAGAAAAAAATCAACAAAACCCCATCAAAAAGTGGGTAAAGGATATGAAACAGACACTCCTCAAAGAAGACATTTATGCAGGCCAAGCAGACACACAGAAAAAATGCTCATCGTCACTAGCCATTCAGAGGAAATGGCAATACAAAACACGATAAGATAACATCTCCACAGCCAGTGTAGAATGGCGATCATTAAAAAGCAGGGAAGACAACAGTCTGGCTGGAAAGGATGTGGAGAAATGAACAGCTTTACACTGTTGGTGGCACTGTAAACTAGTTCAACCAATTGTGGAAGATGATGTGGCGATCATCAAGGGATCTTGAACTAGCGGAATATCCCATTTGACCCAGCCATCCCATTACTTCGAGTATATACCTCAAGGATTATAAATCATGCTGCTATAAAGGACACATGCACACTTATGTTTATTGCGGCGAGCCTATTCAAACAATAGCAAAGACTTTGGCATCAACGCCAAATGTCCATCTGTGGACAGAACTGATTAAGAAATGTGGCACATATACACCATAGGACTACTATGCGCCATAAAATCGGATGAGTTCCATTGCCCTTTGTGAGGGAACATGGATGAATGCTGGAAACCTCAGCAAACTATTGCAAGGACAATTCTCGCAAAGAGTTCTCAGCAAACTATTGCAAGGACAAAAACAAAACACCACATGTTCATCATCAGTAGGTGGGAATTGAACAGTGAGAACACTTGGACACAGGAAGGGGAACTATCACACACTGGGCCTGTGTGCGGGTGGGGGAGGGTGGGAGGGAACATTAGGAAATATACTTAATGTGAATGATGAGTCAATGGGTGCAGCACACCAAACATGGCACATATAATACATATGTACAAACCTGCACGTTATGCACATGTACCCTAGAACTTAAAGTATAATTTAAAAAAAATTTTTTAAACTGGCCCAGGAATTACAATTCCTAAACACAAACTGCACAAAGGCTTCCCAGATATCAGCAGCACGACATGACCATATCTCAAAGCTTAACTCACTACTCTTGTAGAGAAGATTAAATCTTCATTTTGGGAGTTACTGAGAAAGAGTAACATGAAACCCAACTTGTTTAATTTTCTAAATGATAGGAACATTATAAACCACAACTGCATGTGGTCTGTCCCTCTCTGTCTCCTCAAAGCATCCCTACCTTCCCTGAGCTTCTGAACACAGTAGAAGTGATTGCAAACAGCCCCTCAATGAACACCCTTGACAACTTCAGCTTCCCAATATGCTGAGACTAGCCTAGCCCATGTGGAGGGAAGGTTCTATCCCAGCTTCTGACACTGCTGCCTGATAATCTGAAATACTCTTTCCCCCTTTAACTCTTGGAATTGCTGATTGTAATATTGTTGGTGTGTCTCTGATGGAGTCTCTCCTTGACCAAATTTTAGTTGGGCTTCTCTGAATCCTCTTCCCAACTCAGCCCTAACTTTTGGACTTCTGTGTACTTTTTAATCACTTAATTTTAGCAAGACTCCTGTTGGTCAGTTCAGCCAGAATCTTTTCTTACCACTGATGTTTCTTTTCAATAATTTTCTGTGCACTGACCCCACTCTGCTCCTTGTCTATAAATTCTCATTTTCTCTTGTATTCAGAGTTGAGCCCAATCTCTCTCTCCTATTGCAAAACTCCACTGCTGTAATCCCTATACCTATTGCGATAATCCTGAATAAAGTTTGCTTTACTGTTTTAACAAGTGTCATAAATACTTTTTTCTTTAACATCTTCTCTAGGTTAAAGCCCTGACCCCTGCCATTCACCATGGGAGAAGACAGCAATGACTTTTCTGCCCTACTGGTGTTCTCTAGGGCTTTCTGACCCAGGTCCTCATCAGCGCAGTCCCTAGCATTGAGCCCAGCAACCCTAGGAGCAAGGCTTTGAAAGACAAGGTTTTGGGACCTCCCAAAGGTAATTAGGATGTTTGGCATTGTTTGCATATTAGTCTAGAAAACCTCACATACATCACTTGCTCCAGCACAGATTACACTTTTTTTTTAAAAGATCCCAAAAGAACATCAGGATATTAAAATATAAAATACAACACAATTGTATGTGAATTTCTGTGCTCAAGAGAACATAGTGAAAATTAATGTTGTGATCTTTCTGAGCACTTATCTTTTGCCAGCAATGGTTTCTTCAACCACTGTTAACTAAATCCAAGAACCTATTATATCACAAACTGTAGATTAAAGATAATTTTTTTCAAAGCGGATTTGTTGTACTCTTGCAAGGAAATCTCTTGCTCAACATAATTTTTTATCTATGGAAAAATATTTTACTTTAAGCAAAGCTCCCTCAAAGACCCTAACATAACTACTCTCTGATAGCCATTTTAGAGACACATTGAGCAAAAGATTCACAGTAACAGGAAGTTCATGAAATTACTCCTTTAGCACAATGAATTGTTCAAAACAATTCTAATATATGAAGAGTTAAACTTCCTCAGATATTATAATTATAAAGATTATAGAAAAGTATTTTATATATATAATTATCTAAGATTCTTTCTAGGGATGGAGGGAGAAGTGGTATCAATTTGCACTGTGTATAGATAAGTTCAACATTTGAGCATCTTCTAATCTTATTTAACAAACTAGTCAATATTGACATAGTCTCATGACAGGATTAGGCAGCAGTGCTTAAAATAAAAAGGTATAAATCTTGAAAACTAGAGAAACCCTTCAGAATCATTCTATTTAACTCCAAGAGCAGCACCAAGTACCACATGGAAGGAGAGCCCTCTTGCATATTATTGATAACTACTCAAGTAGTGGAAGAACACCTGAGCTGTCTACAGCACTGAGTGGAAGCAACAGATTCACAAACAGCACAAAGAATCACCCCTGTTATCCAGGAACTCACTCCACAAGAGGGTTTGAAACCCTAGATAGGCAGAGGCCAATCCAGGTGATGTGGGACTGCAGCATATTCTATTTTGAGGATTCTTTTAAAAAATAAGAGTAAAAAAACAAATATAAGAATGAATATTTATTGGATAAAGAAAAACAAGAAATTACAAATTTTAAAAGAACTGACAAATACTGTAAACATCACACCATTCAGAAATATAATATACTAGTTTTATTAAATAACTGCCTAGTGCCTCTATTATTTTTTCCTTACATTTTCTGGCTATATGTGTTTTTATCACCTCTTTGTGCAGTTTGTAAAATAATTTTACATGAAGAGAATAGGATATAATTCTTTCATTTTGTATCACTGAACAAAAATTGTTTAATTAGTTGATAACTGAATTATATAAACACAATATATACATGTATTTGCTGTTTGTAAGACTGCAACAGGTTTATGCCATACAAACACAGAAATTCTAGTATATTCTGATAAATTTACACAATTCCCATCAAAAAAAGCAATTTATTTGCCTTTTTAAATTTTTTATTATTTTTTAAAGTATACTTTAAGTTCTGGGGTACATGTGCACAACATGCAGGTTAGTTACATAGGTATACACATGACATGGTGGTCTAATGACCAGTGATGATGAACAATTTTCATATGTTTGTTGACTGCATAAATGTCATCTTTTGAGAAGTGTCTATTCATATCCTTGGCCACTTTTTGATGGGGTTTTTTCTTGTAAATCTATTTAAGTTTTTTGTAGATTCTGAATATTAGCCCTTTGTCCAATGGATAGATTGCAAAAATATCCTCACATCCTGTAGGTTGCCTGTTCACTCTAATGATAGTTTCTTTTGCTGTGCAGAAGCTCTTTAGTTTAATCGGATCCCATTGGTCTATTTTGGCTTTTGTTGCCATTTCTTTTGGTGTTTTAGTCATGAAGTCTTTGTCCATGCCTATGTCCTGAATGATATTGCCTAGGTTTTCCTCTAGGGATTTTATGGTTTTAGGTCTTATGTTTAAGTCTTTAATCCATGTTGAGTTAGTTTTGTATAAGGTGTAAGGAAGGGATCCTGTTTCAGCTTTCTGCATATGGCCAGCCAGTTTTCACAACACCATTTATTACATAGGGAATCCTTTCCCCATTGCTTGTTTTGTCAGGTTTGTCAAAGATCAGATGCTTGTAGATGTATGGCATTATTTCTGAGGTCTCTGTTCTCTTTCATTGATCTGTATCTCTGTTTTGGTACCAGTACCATGCTGTTTTTGCTACTGTAGCCTTGTAGTATAGTTTTAAGTCAGGTAGTGTGATGTCTCCAGCTTTGTTCTTTTTGCTTAGGATTGTCTTGGCTATGAGGGCTCTTTTTTTGGTTTCATATGCAATTTAAAGTAGTTTTTTCCAATTCTGTGAAGAAAGTCAATGGTAGCTTGATTGGGATAGCAATGAATCTATTAATTACTTTGAGCAGTATGGCCATTTTCATGATATTGATTCTTTCTATCCATGAGCATGGAATGTTTTTCCATTTGTTTGTGTCCTCTCTTATTTCCTTGAGAGGTGGTTGTAGTTCTCCTTGAAGAGGTCCTTTACATCCCTTAGCTTCCATTTATAATTGTATATGTTACATTATAGGTAATATTCTTGACAGAAGAGAATTCCCATTTGACTAAGGCATCAAAGTAAACTGATAACTTTATTTGAAATTTCATATATCCGGTTATAGGAAAAATTTTCCACTGACTCACTTCTGGTTTCACCATTTGCAATTTTGTTTATTGTCTACTGATGTCAGGCACCTCCAGACAAGTTCATGTCACAATGCAACCCTGGCACTACCTAGTGTGCCAGGAAACTAAGTAACTCAGCATACTGGTTAGGGGGAGAGTTTCTAGAAACTGTTGCTACACTGGATGACCACCAGTATACTGTAAGCCATGTAAACATGTCCCACTAAATTCAAACTAAACACATCCCCAAATTTTCATCAGCCAAAACCCAGTGACATTCAGCCAACACTTCCAGTGCCACCCAGGATGGAGGACATGTCAGAGTGAAAAGGAATGGTGGCCTTACCTAATTGCAGTCCTCCAAACAGTAAATACATGTATATGTGAAATAGTGTTTATACAATTCAGTTACCAACTAATTAAAAAAATTTTGTTCAGTCACACAAAATATGAGGATTACATGTTATTCTCTTCATGTAAAATTATTTTACAAACTCTACACAAAGATGTGACAAAAACACATGTAGCTGGAAAATAACAGAGGCACTAGGCAGATTTCTCTTTTTTTTCCTTTTTTTTTTTTTGAGACAGTCTCACTCTGCCATCCAGGATGGAGTGCAGTGGTGCAATCTTGGCTCACAGCAACCTCTGCCTCCCAGGTTCAAGTGATTCTCGTGCCTCACCCTCTGGAGTAACTGGGATTACAGGTGCCCACCACCACACCTGACTAATTTTTGTATTTTAGTAGAGATGGGGTTTCACCATGTTGGCCAGGCTGGTCTCAAACGCCTGACCTCAGGTGATCCATCCGCCTTGGTGTCCCAAAATGCTGGGATTACAGGTGTGAGCCACCGTGTCCAGCCAACATTTCTTATATTTATATGTTTACAAAAATAGAACTATGTTAATTCATTGCTAGCAACCCCTCCTGGAACCAGGAGGGGGACCTCTGCAGGTGAGGGGACTTGAAGCATAAACTTCATTCATATCCAGATTATCACACTCTGCAAGCAAGAGAACACCAACAGACTCCTGCACCCAGGAGATCAGAGGAGGACAGTTCTTTATGGATGGTATTAATGAGAAAGAGTTCCCAAAAGAAATTATCTTAGCTGGCCTTTAAGGATAGAAAGCGTTTTAGTGAGGAATAGAAAGTAAAATACGTTCCAGGCCAGGAACGTAGCCATAGCAAAGGTTTCGTGTTAGAACTGAATAGAAAGTATTTTAGGTGAAGTGATAGGAAAGCCAAGAATCAAAACACAATATTGAAATAATTAAGATTTGTCACTTGCATGAACAAAACCTAACACTTTCTGTGTATTGGCCATATAATTCATTTCCTGTGTTAGGTATACATCACTTTGTTTCTGTGATTTGTCTGTGCCCATACAACTATGTTCACATTATCTCTGTGCTATATTGCAGTATCTAAAGTAGCCTCCAGAAGACACTGGTCAGGGCTGTCAAATGTTGTATGTACAGTTGTCTGGGGCTATCAGTATATCACTCTAGCAAAGAGATCTTCTCTTGGTTTGTATCATAATACTTAATGAGCACATCATCTTTGTTTTTTTTTTTTTTTTTTCTTTTTTACCAATCTGAGGTCTGAGAATCTTGAGTGACACAGAAAGTTGATTTTTTCTCTTACTTTATATGCTGAAGATTCCACTTCTGTTGGTTTCTCCATTTATGTGCGGGTAAATGTGTTGTGATATCTTGTCTCCCACGCACTTGTTCTTTTGAGTAAGGAGTGAGGAGTCCTCTGGATAATTTCTCCCAATGACAGCAAGCTTTTGTAGAGGGCCTGCTACTTGTCCCACTCTGTATGTGCTGCTTTACATGTTTCATTGACTCATTGTGACTCTGAAGGTAGATATTATCTCTATTTTATGTACAAAGGTAATTTTGTGCTTTACATAACCTGAGAGCTAGGCCAGGCCACAGAGTCTGGGATGGGTTAAAAAAAATCTATGATACGAATGCCCTCAGGTGCTCCACTCAGAAGGGAAACATGAATCAGCCCCACTGCTTGAGACCAGAGATTCCATTGAGGTTTCCCCACTCACAGAAGGAGGTTGACAAAACTGCTGCCAACTACAGGCAAGGATATACCTTTATGCAAGCTACCTAGTGATCAGGAAGTGAACCAAGTCTCTTACACATGACCATCTGTGATATCCTCTATGTCACTAAAATGGCAGTTCAGACTGGACTAGAGGACTAAAGACACAGTAGAAGCAAATGTAAAATTGCTGGGAAGTGAGAATTGAGCACTGAAAAAAGGAGAATATATGTATTTCTACCAAAATTAGCTCACAAGTCAAAATTCTAAAACAATGTAAAAAAATTTAAATATACAAAAGATAGGCAAATATCAACAATTGGAACATTGATTACTACAGAGATAGTATATTTTGTGGAACAATCTAAGTAACACTATAAAATAAATAGGTTTAGAATGTCCACTGAAACAGAATAAGAAGTATGAAAGAATGAAAGGCAGAAATAAAACCAGAACATGCAGATAAATTAGGGAAATAAAAATATGTATATAAAGAGAATTCAGTAAATGGGATGAACTCTGGACTGAACACAAAGAGAGTATCAGTGAATTAGAAGTGTGCTAATGAATGCACCTAGGTTAGGCCATGGAGACACAGAGGAAATAAGATTAAAGTGTTTTGTTTCCCTCCACTTATATGACAACTTCCACCTGACTTCTCTACCTTACCACCTTCACAGTTATCACCCTGTCCCTGATAAACCCTAACCCTAATCTTGGAAGACTAAAGAGCTGAAAAGAAAGAAAAAAACAAACTGGGGTTTTCATGCATCTCCATTAACTAGAAGGCTTTGGAGAAGCAAGTAAGTGCAGACTGAGCACAGGGACAGAGAGCAGACCCTGCAGACCCTATCAAGAAGGCAGCACAGACAACAGCCCTGAGTGCCTTGGGAATGGGTGGGAGTGAGAGTGTTTGAGGACATTGTGCCCAGAATTTAGCACTTGCACCTTCTTATTTGGGGTTTTAAAATTAATGCAGGCAAAGCTGATGCTAGGGCATGGGAGGTAAGAAGTGAGACTGGCGCTGAAGAGGAAAGTATTTTCCTAATTTTTAACTTTGCTCTGTATGTCCTTGATTTAGTGTGCTTTTACAAATGCCCTATTTCTTATCCTGTAGCTGAGCTAATAATTGCTTATTTCTGGGAGATGTAATCAGGCCTCTCTCTAACAGAGGGGCCTGAAAGGAGAGAATGGGCCCAAGTGCCAAGACAAAGATGGGCTCTCTAAATCCAGGAAGGATAAGCATAGCTCCCCAAAGCCTTTCTCCCTTTTTTGGTCCAGCTTGCAGGGAGTCTCAGTAACACTGTTGGAATATCAGCAGTTACAGCTGGCCACTCTGCAACCAACTTGTCATTCTATTTCTCGAAGGAGGCTGATTTCACACAAAAGACCATGGACTGGTAGTCAGAAGACCTGAGTTCTGTTCCCAGCTCCAACACACATCCCAGCAAGACCGTGATCAAATCATTTTCTGTTTCTGAGACTTATTTTCCTGCTCTGTAAAAATGAATCAGTGAACTAAATCATCTGAACTGATCTCCCCTGACCAGCTCCCTCAGCCCTCATCAACCAAAAACTAATGCCCATGATACAACACTATTGGTATTACATTATTCAATTAATCTTAGTGTGCTTAATTAAAAGACAACAATAATTTCCTCCAAAATGGGGCAAAAACTGCATTCAGTAATTAACTAAACTGCTTTCCTAGAATATAGCGGTTGTTCAATACAATAATAGGTTTTTACTATTTGCACTTATTTGTTAGTGAGAAAGAGAACTAAAATCTTGTATTAGAAAGTTGTACTTTGGCTGGGTGCAGTGGCTCACACCTGTAATCCCAGCACTTTGGGAGGCCGAGGCAGGCAGATCATGAGGTCAGGAGATTGAGACCATCCTGGCTAACATGGTAAAACCCTGTCTCTACTAAAAATACAGAAAATTGGCTGGGCATGGTGGCAGGCATCTGTAGTCCCAACTACTTGGGAGGCTGAGGTAGGAGAATGGCATGAACCCAGGAGGCAGAGCTTGCAGTGAGCTGAGGTCGCACCACTACACTTCAACCTGGGTGACAGAGCGAGACTCTGCCTCAAAAAAAAAAAATTTGTAATTCAGCCTTCCAGGAACTCAGAAATTGAAGACGTAAGAGCTTGATTACAAAAGAGGAGTCCAAAAGCAGTGACAGCTTTGTTAAGGGGTGGACCCTGACCAGGCAAGATGCTCAGTGTGGCTTGGATTAATGAAACAAGTCTCAGGCTAGAGGCCAAAGTGTCTTAGAAATACTATAAGTTCTGGAGGGTGGGGTTAAAAGTAACCCCCTATAGGGTCAAGTTTTTAGGTTTCTGATAGGGTTTTGGCTGTGTCCCCATCCAAATCTCATCTTGAATTGTAGCTCCCATAATCCCCACGTGTCATAGGTGGGACCAGTGGGAGGTAACTGAATCATGGGGGTGAGTCTTTCCTGTGCTATTCTTGGAGAGTGAATAAGTCTCAGGAGATACGATGGTTTTATAAACGGGAGTTCCCCTGCACATGCCCTCTTGCCTGCTGCCATGTAAGATGTGATTTTGCTCTTCCTTTGCATTCTGCCATGATTATGAGGCCTCCCCAGCCATGTGGAACTGTGAGTCAATTAAACTTATTTCATTTATAAATTACCCAGTCTCAGGTATGTCTTTATTAGCAGTGTGAGAATAGACTAATACAGCTTCCCAAGAAAGAAGGTTTTTGTATTGTCTGATATCTATCTACTCATTGTATCTATATTTCTAGCAGTATGTCTCTGTATAACTTATATACAAATATATTAGTATTTATTATATCATATATAAAATATTTATTCATATAAATATATAATTTTCCCATCTCTCTATCTCCAAGAGGCCTAAATTTCTACCTGTCTCCTGTGTTTCTAAATCCACTCTCCACAGCACTGACCAGGCTGAGCTCTTTGGCTGTAATCAGTGGGTGAGAGTGAAGTAAATTAGCATTGCTATATTAGAAAAAAAAATAATTTTACAGTTATAGAGCAACACTATTCTCTCAAAACTCTCCCTACTTCATCATCTCCTGCCAAAACCAAAACAACATAAACACATCCAAAATCTCATGCCTCACTTTGATAAAAATAGAAATAGGCTTCACGATGATTATACACAACCAATTCTTCTGGATTTACCATTTTTTATTGTGCTAGAAATGTTCTTTTTATAGTCAAATAAAGATAATTTTTGCAGCATCCTCTATTTCCCCCAAAAAACAAGACTGATTGAGTCTGGATTACAAAACAGAACCTGCGGGCTGTCTCGTTTTATTTATAAGCTTAACATAAGAAATAAAGGCCATGTGATAGGCTCACACATCTCCGGTTAGGATTTTTTGATCTGTGTATTTTGGATTTTATATACTCATACTACAAATAAAGTATCTTCTAAACAAATTTCAAGAAATCCCAGTCTCCTTGAATATTTGTTGGACTGTTCTGTCTGCTCTTTGAATATTCAAGGAGAAGGGAAGTGGCTATTTTTCTCTAGCATCCACTATGGTATTTTCTCAAACCTAACGCATAAGATTTTCCTTTCACATTTTCATGTTTTTAAAATCAGAAGGCATCTTTATAGTCAATCTATAAAGTTTCTCTATATAAAGTCCTTTTTCTGCCTTTTCCATCTTCTTGCAAATTAATACATTCTGAGACTGTCATATAAAATCTGGTATTTAGAATGTTGAAAACACAACCAAATGATTGCATGTTTTTGATTTGACTTTATGAAGCAGATATATGTATCCTCATTCTAAAGAAAGAGAAACCAGATACATTGTGCTTCAATAACTTACCCGAGATAATTTACCCAAAGGCACACAACCTATGTGGGGACACTGATAATTGGAATTCACTTCTGTCTGGTTCCTATTGTAGTTCAGTCACACTAAAACGTAGAAAAAGGCAGAGAGTAGATACCTTCCAGAAAGACTGCTGCTGGGACATTTGCCCTCTAGAAATAAGAGACCCTATTTGTTATTCTTGTTTTTTGCATTCCCCAATGTCAAAATTAGCTAGAATAATTATGAAATGTATACAAAGTGATTTCAATTTATTTTTTAACTATTCCATAATAAGAAAGTTATTTTTATTGGCCATTTTATTGTATATTTTTAACTGATTAGTAAGACATATGAGAGACCAATGACTAAACACTTTTCTGAGAATAAATGCAGCCATGTTGCTATAGAATGCTATGGCAGACGGGTGACTATAGTTTAGACTTCCCTGGTAGAAAAGCAGGCGACAATATCACACCACATACCAGGCACTAAGAAGTTGGTCTAACAGCTGCTCAGTCTTATGTTTCATTCCCATTTGGGTGCAAACTTTTCCGCCTAAGCAGCTACCCATATCAGTTAACTCTTTTTCCTCAAATCAACAATACCCGTAAACATCTCCCTAAAATGCTAATTTAGTTGCTCTGATGCTACTGCAAAGCACAGTGCATTGACTTCATTAATTGAGTAATCAAGGAAATTGAGTGTCAATAACTCAAGCACAGATTTTGTGTAATAAAATTATTGTTTAATTCTGTAGATCTCAGTTTTTCTGTCCTCATTGCAAAGGGATGTGAGTACATTTACAGTCTATGATCTAGTATCATAAGCTGTCCCAGAAGAACCCATTTTGATTGAAAAAAATACCTTCTCCCTGCAAACATTAGCCTTTAAAAATAAAAAATAAAAGGTTGTTAGATTGGGGGCCAATTATCCTGTTACATAATTATCTCACTGATGTAAATGTATTCACCCTAAGTGTATAATAACGAAATGTCACTTAAATATTTTGAAAGATCTTGTGTAACTTCATTATTTATAGGATAACCAAAGGAGGAAAAGTAATTAAATGTTTATAAGTCCTGGGCAAATATTGTCAGGGAATGGGGGTGGAAGTCAGGGCAGGAATTGAGAGCATCAAGTATCTCAGGGCCCCAGGGCACAGATCTGTTCATTCCCAGTAACATCCAACATTCAAGGTTGAAAAATCCTCTTGGGAGAGAGATCATAATATTAACTCACAATGTGAGAAAAATCTTCTCCTGGGCCATGATGTAGATAACAGAGTACTGAGTACTTGGAATAGGTTAGCACAGGAGAAGAAACACAAGAGACGGAAAATAGTAAAAGGGGTCAGCCAGAGCCACAATACGAGTGACTGCAAGGAACAAGCAAACCATGTTACCTGCCATCCTTCAGGCAGAGACAAGGGAGGAAGTTTCTTCTCTCTCTCTTCTCTGCTGAAGCCAGACCCTACAGCAGTCCATCAACAGGGTCTCAGTTGAGGTCTGAAGAATGGGGTGAATGAAGGGTCAAAGAATAGCTCTGCCAACACAGTCAGATCACTGGGTTCAATGTGCTCTTCCATTTGGACATTCTGATGACTAATGTGCGTATTCAATATTCATCAATCAATGAACACCCAGGTTGCTGAGCTAGTGCTGAGTGTTTTCTGTTCAGTTTCCTAAAACTAGATGCTCAGGTATACGGAGATTAATCAGCATTACTGTCATCAGGCCTGCTTGCCACAGTCACTGTTGGTGGCTTTAGCCTTAGTTTAATAAAAACCATGATAGACCCATGTTTACATTAAAGATCGAGATTTTTTTCTCTATTAACAGCAATTATCCCACAGAAAATTCAAATTAATCAAGAGTCAGAGATGAATAAATAGTAATATTACTGGCATTTTCAAAGAAAATGATTTGTGCCTGTGCACATAGGATCAGAGATGGGAGAGTTGCTAATCAAAACAACAAAAGTCCAATATAGGCTGGCATCATATTCCATTTCATTGAAAAAAATAAAAATAAAATATAGCTAAAGGAGATTAATTTTACTCAGACTATCTAGCTACTAAATGGCTTAAACAGAATTTTAATGCAGATCTGTTTAGTCTGTTTAATGCAGATCTGTTTAATGCAATAACTAAAAATCCAATATCCTATTATTGGAGTCCTATAATGAAATGGAATAAAGGATAAAAACTTCCCAAATTTGAAGAAAGATATATATCTAAGAATTTAATAAGCTGAGAGAACCTTAAGTAAGACTTTAAAAATCCATGCTAAGACACATTATAGTTAAATTTCTGAACACTAAAATCAAAGACATTAGCTCGAAAGCAGCCAGACAGAAATAAAGCATTACCTATAGAGAAATACAAATCTGAATGACAGTAGATTTTTCATCTGAAACAATGAAGGACAGAAGGAAATGGCACAATGTTCTTCAAGTACTAAAAGAAAAGAACTGTCAACTGTAAATTCTATAACTGGCAAAACTATTTTACAAGAATGAAAGGAGAACAAAGGCTTTCTCATATGGAAGAAAGCTAAAATAATTTGTCCGTTAACAGACCTACCCTTACAGAAAGGCTAAAGAAAATTCTTTAAACTAAAATGATAAAAAAGAGAAATCATAGAGTATCAAAATAGTCAAATATGAGAAATGAGAAAAAATAGTAATGGAAATAACCAAAATATTGCTTGATATGGTTTGGCTCTGTGTCCCCACCCAAATCTCATCTTGAATTGTAATTCCTGTGTGTCAGAGGAAGGGCCTGGTAGGAGGTGACTGGATTATGGGGACAGATATCTCCCTTGCTGTTCTCATGATAGTGAGTGAGTTCTCATGAGATCTGATGGTTTCAAAGTGTGGCCCTCCCCCCCTTGCTCTCTCTCTCTCCTGCCACCATGTGAGATGTGCCTTGCTTCCCCTTAGCCTTCTGCCATGATTGTAAGTTTCCTGAGGTTTCCCCAGACATGTAAAACTGTGAGTCAATTAAACCTCTTTTCTTCAAAAATTACTCAGTCTCAGGAAGTTCTTTATAGCAGTGTGAAAATGGACTAATACATTGCTAGTCACAATAGACTATTCTCTTGATGAGTTTTCTCAATCTTATTTAAGGAATTAAACAAAAATCATAATACTATCTATTCATCAGCTCAGGCTACCATAAAAAATACCATAGACTAGATGACTTAAACAACAGGAATTTATTTTCTCATAGTTCTGGTGACTGGAAAATTCAAGATTAAGTTTCTGACAAGGTTCAGTTTTTTTGCTGAGGACTCTCTTCCTGGCTTGCCAATGGCCAACTTCTCCCTCTGTCCTCATTTGGCCTTTCAATGGTGTGCACTTGCAGAGGAAGAGGAAGCACTCATTGACACCAATGAGTAAGGCTTTAGTAAAGACACTAAGCCTATTAGATTGACGCCGTGCCCTCATTTATACTTAATTATAGACACTATCCCCAAATAGAGGTGACCTTTGAATAACATCAGGGTTAGGCTGCCAGAACTCTGGTGCAGTTGAAAATCCATATATAACTCTTGGCTCCCCAAAAAGTTAACTCCTAAGAACCTACTACTGGCACATCCTTACCAGTAACATAAAGAGTGTGATTAATATGTATTTTGTGTGTTATATACATTATATACTGTATGTTTTACTGTAAAGTAAGCTAGAGAAAATGAAATGTTACCAAGAAAAATATAAGAAAGTGCAAATATATTTAGTATTTATTAAGTGGAAGTGAATTATAAGGTTTTCATTTTTGTCACATTGAGTAGGCTGAGAAAGAAGAGAAAGAGGAAGAGTTGGTCTTGCTGTCTTGGGGTACTTTATGGTAATAAATAACAAAATATACTACTATATACATATGTTTTATACATTCATGGCACATCTTTTTCTTAATTTTTTAATAGTTTTAGGCTATGGGATTTATTTGCATTGCTTTCAAATTTTGAAAATCTCCCAAAACCTTTAAAATATTTATTGAAAAAAATCTGCATGTAAGTAGACCCAGGTGGTTCAAACTTATATTCTTCAAGGGTCATCTGTATAGCCATACTGGGTGTTAGGGCTTCAACATACGAATTTGGAGGGAAACACAAACATTCAGTCCATAACACCGTCTGAAATTCAAGACAATGATATTTCAATAGTGAGGATGGTAAAGTGACCCAAATGGAAGTGAGATTTTCATGCTACACTCAAAGCAATAAAATGTTATCAATAGACTATAAGACATATAGAGAGATATATGTATATCTATATATAGAGTAATACCAAGAGCAACCATTAAAAAATTAGACCAAGCAATGTACTAAAAGATATGTTAAATAAAATAAATTCCTTAAAAATATTCAAGTAACTCACAGGAATAAATGATAAAACAGAAACAACCAAAGAAAACAAATAATAAAATAGCTTATTTAAGCCCTAATAAATTTAAATGTACATGATCTAAATATACCAATTAAAAAACAATGATTGGCAGAGAGGATAAAAAAATAAAAGCTGCAAATATGAAGTTGCCCTTAAAAAGAGAAGGAGTCTTTAGTGGGGAGATTATAAAGGCAGGTTAAAAACAAACACACACAATCTATGCTCTAACCTTCTACTACGTCTCTGCAACCAAGCTGAGTATGCCTGAGTATCTAAAACTGTTATCTCAAATAAGGACTCAGACTAAAACTTGAACAACTTATACTCTGCTGCATCAATTGGTAAAGTTGCTCTAATAAATAAAGATCGAATGCCCAGGCTGTTCAAAGAAGACATTAAAGCACTCCACTCAAAAACAATTGATTGATTGACTTGATATTTGTGATAGTTAATTTTGTCAACTTGACTGGGTTAAGAGACACCTGGATACCTAATAAAATGTTATATCTGGGTATGTCTGTGAGGGTGTTTCCAGAAAAGATAGGCAATTGAATCACTAGACTGAGTAAAGAAGATCTGCCCTCACCAATGTGGGCAGGCATCATCCAGTTCATGAGGGCCGAGACAGAATACAAAGGCAAAGGAAGCGAAAATTGACTCTCCTCTCTTCTGGAGCTTGGTCACTTATCTTCTCCTGCCCTGGGGTGTCAGAATTCCAAGTTCTCCAGCCTTGGGATTCCAGGACTTATACTAGCATCTCCCTCCACCCACACCCAACCAATTACATCACTGGCTCTCCCAGTTCTCCAGCTTGCAGACAGTATATCCTGGGACTTCTTGGCCTTCAAAATTACATGAGCCAATTCCCATAAAACAATCTCTTCTTATATATCTACATATGAAGGGGCTTCAAAAGTTTGTGGAAAATGAGGTTAAAAGGTAAAATAGTATATAAACTTTATTTCTCAACATAAGCTTCATCAAGGTCAAGACATTTTCATAAACAATGAGCAGACATTTAGTCCATACCTAAAGAACTTAGGGTCCTGGGATTCTAATCATGTAAATGGTATCTTTTTCACATTATTAAATGAAGAAAAATGGGTTCTCTTTACAGATTTCTTAAGATTAGGAAACAAAAGGAAATCAGAAGGAGCCAAATCAGAACTGTAAGGTGGATGTCTAATAATTTCCCGTTGAAACTCTTGCAAAATTGACTTTATTCGATAAGAACAATGAGCAGGAGTATTGCCACTCTGGTGAAGCTTTTCAGTGCATTTTTCTCTGATAAAGCTTTGGCTACCTTTGTCAAAGCATTATCATAATAAGTCAATGTTCTTGTTCTTTGGCCCTCCATAAAGTCAACAAGCAAAAATGCCTTGTGCATTCCCCAAAAAACTGATGTCATGGCATTTGCTCACAACTGGTCCATTTTTGCTTTGACTGGACTGCTTCCACACCTTGGTGGTTATTGTTTTGATTAAGCTTTATCTTCAGGATTGTACTGGTAAAGCCATATTTCATTTCTTGTTACCGTTTTTCAAAGAAAACCTTAGGATCTTTATCCCGATGGCAACGGTGGGTTGTTTGGTTCGGCCACTGCCATCACACCAGCCACTGCAGGGCGAGCACGTGGAGGAGGCAGACAGCACCACCCCCATCCCCCAGCCAGCCACCCAGAGGTCCGCCACAATGGGGCTGGGCTAGGTCACGTACCAGGTAAGGGGGAGCTGCAGGCCACCCCTGAACCCCAGGGCCACAGGGGAAGCTCACTGCAACGTTGTCCCTGCCCTGGATGCAAGGACCTGGAGACCCAGCCCCAGGCAGTAAGGGGGCGTGGCCGAGTGCTGTGCTTCATTGAGCCCCCGGGAGCCAAGGACAAGCAGGAGCCCTGCCTTTTCCAAGTTGGCAGGATGGGAGCTCCCCAGGTGGAACTGCAGCCGCCCAAGCCCCCAAGTCAGTGGCCGCAGAGCAGATCCCAGCCTCTTGCTACACGGAGCTGGCAGTGGCCCCACCCCCACCCCGGCAGCTGAAGTCGCCCAAACTGGAACTGCAGACCCAGGCATCTCTGCACTCTTGGGGGACCTGGGAAGTCACCCCTGCCCTTGCCTGCTCCCACTGCCTGGCCTCTCCTGACTCCTGGCACTCAATCCAATTTCGAAGTGTAGTTCCGGCCAACCCCAGGTGATATCACAGCCTGGCTGGGTGGGGACACCCTTGGGGCAGTGCTGACATGCCAGCCCCTTGCCACCTCGGCCCCCTCCAAACTTTGGGCACCAAGGAGCACCAGAGGTGAAGCTGATGGGGGGCTAAGCGTAGCTGGGTGCTGGCCTGAAGGTATCCCTTGGTGCCAGCAGCCTGAATGCCATGGATGACTGCAGGAGGCAAACAGGCTCCTGGGCAAAAGGGGGCGGGTCCCCAGCGAAGCCCCACCTTCAGGCCAGAGCAGGTGACCAATGAACCAATCAGTAGGTCCGGGGCCACTGGCCATGGACCAATCAGCATGCACTTCTTCCCCACCTCTGTGTTCCATAAAAGCCCTGCGCTCAGAGGGAGCAGGGGGGAGGAAGGATGGAGAGACATCAGGAGAACCAGTTGCAGAGAGGAGCTACCCTCTCAAGGGCCTCCTCTTTGCTGAGAGCCCAACACTGGATGAGATGACCAGAGAGGAGCTACCCACTGAGTTTCTTCTCTAAGCGGTTGTAACACTCAACAAAGTTCCTCTTCATCTTGTTCACCTTCCACTTGTCTACATACCTCATTCCAGGAGGCAGGACAAGAACTTGAGCAAAGGTGCCACCAGCCACAGAAGTTTCTGGCCAGTAAAGCAACACCCCAAAGATCCCATAACAATCCCATTTGCCTGAAGTTTCCATTGAAAGCTCTGCTCTTGTCTGCCACTGATCTGGGTGCAATTGTTTTGGCATTCATCAAGTGGAAAGTTTGTTCAACTTTAATTTTTCAGTCAGAATTGTATAAGCTGAATCAGTTGAGATGTTATAGTGCTGACTACTGTTTCTGCTGTTAATCATTAGTCCTCCTCAATTAGGACATTAACAAGATTAATTCTTTCCTCTCAAATTGATATGGATAGTGTGCATCTTCAATATCATCTCATCCCTTCTTAACATGAGTTATCCATTTGGAAACTGCTGATTTTGGTGGGGGGAGGGATGGTTCCCATTAACTTTTTGTAAAACATCAATGATTTCACCATTCTTCCAGCCCACTTCACCATAAATCTGATGTTTGTTCTTGCTTCAATTTTACCAGAAATCATTTTGCTCTAATAGAGGCTCTTTTCAAACTGATACTTTAACCTTCTTAGTGCCTTAAACTAGATCCTGATCAGATATAACATGTTAATATAATCTATTGTAGTCCAAGAAAGTTGATATCCATGCAGTTTTTTAAAATATTTAACATGCATTTTCCATGAACTCTTTGAAGATGCCTCGTGTGTGTGTGTGTGTGTGTGTGTGTGTGTGTGTGTGTGTGTGTGTGTATCTTATTGGTTCTGTTTTTTAATGGGGGAAGAACCCTAAGACAGTATTCAAACACAACTGATATGACATGTTTCTCAATTGCCGTATAATAATTATTTCAGAGCCTACTGATACTACTTTCAAGATTTTCATTCCTCTCTTACCTCAAATAAGGTAGTGCATATGTAAGAAGGCACACCATAGTACACCAGGATCAGCAACATCAGCCTTTGAGGCACCCCAGTGTCAGCATGTCCCCAAGGGGACAATATGAAAAAGTCACACGGCAGATCATCTCAGTGGAATGACAGCACTGTAGAAACCTACCAAGGTGCAAGTAAATTTGTCATACTTTGAAATTAAAAAGATTACTGTTAGTATCCAAGCAGGCAAAAAAGAAATTCAATAATTACTTAATTACTTTATATCCTGAGAGCATTTAACAGCTTTGCAAAGAAAGTTTAAAATACTCACACAAATGTGAAGTATTCCAAGGGTAATAACGAGAATTTTTCATGTCATTTATGAATACTTTTCCAGAAGAAAAGTGTAACTTCTGACATTCTTAAGAAATGAAGTGGTGAGCTAGGAGCTGAAAGGAGGCATTTGAACCTAAAGGTTGCATAAAGTAGTAATTTAGTACACCAGAGGAAAAAATAAGGGAACTCAGGATTCAATCTTAACTCTGCCTCTAAATCACTGTGAAACACTGGTCAAGTCACTCAATCTCTCCAGACCATGAAGTAAAGTAGCAATGGAGGCATTCTGAAAATCAATGGATGGAAGTGACTTTTGATACATCAGGAGAAAATGCCTACCAGAGTATTTATATTTTATAGCAAAACAAAAGAAATATAGGCATTTTTTTCCACAGATCTCTCAGAGCCAAAAAATATCCCTATTTGATGACAAGGCAGATTGTAATGTGCAGTAATAGGTATCCAGATGGACACTTTGGCAGTGAGCTGAGAAATGGCCCAGAAATGGAGCCCCCAGACATTCCCCACAGGAGGACTCCAGCCACTGTGAGTGTCACAGGACGTGCATTTCCAGGTTGTATTGTCTGAGAAGGCAAAGAGTGGTTCTCACAATCAAAAATGAGTTAACGTGACAATATTTAAATACAGAGATTATTTACTGCTTTCTCCTTTAGACTTAACTGGCATCTAGTTTCCTCTCTGTAAGACTATTGATAGCTTCCTGAATACTAAGGGGAAGACTGTATCTAAAATCAGATTTAAAAGGCTTGAGTATCGCTTTTTGACTACTGATTTTTACATTCCACAGTTAGACCAGTTATATCATGTTCAGAAGTGGAAAATAAAAGAAAAGGCTAATGATTTCAGCAAGGCTGAATTCTCTTTTTATTTATTTATTTATTTTTATTGAAGTGGGGGGTCTCACTATGTTGCCCAGGTTGGTCTCAAACTCCTGAGTTCAAGGGATCTGCCTGCCTTGGCCTGCCAAAGTGTTAGGATTATAGGCGTGAACCTCCTTGCTCGGTCAAGGCTGAATTCTGTATGATCTGTCAGTGACAAATTTTATCTTTCATGCTTCTCTTCATCCAATAATTTTCCTTCCTTCTTAAAAAATCAGAGATACTTATTTTGGTACTGACCAAATATTTTAAAAGCAAAAATTAATCACCTGGTAACTTACACCATTTTTTAGAGGCCATTTTTGGACTTGAGCGTTTTGATCAAGTCTAGGTCCTAAGACTTGGTCAGAGTCACTTAATCTCTCAAGATAATGTTCACCACAGTCAGGAAAAGGTGATTCTGGTTGCACCTCTACTATCCACCAGCTGAGTGACCCAGACTAATCCCTTAGCTTCTTAGTGTAGCACATGCTATAGTTTTTGGTTACATATGAGCTGTTGGAGAAGTTGAGAGTTAAAGGTTAAACTGAAACATGAGAAATAAAAATCCCAGCAACGAAGTTTCCTCAATGTCTTATTGACGTGGGATGACTCAGTCTTTACTAGGTATACCAGCTTGTCCTAGACCTTAGGGACTAATGTCCCTAATAAAAAACACTACTGTTTGTCTATAGGAATTTATGATTGTGGAGTAGGATGAACAGGATGTACATTACTGAGCAACATGTTTAGAAATTAGCTATTATCCTCCATTTTACAGATGAGAAAAACTGTGCTGAAAGAACTTAAATGACTTTTTCAAGACTACTCTGCTGTCAAGTGGCAGATGAAGAGTAAATTACAAACTAGAGTGATCACATTATTTTCTGAGTGTCATACTGCCTTTTCCACTTAGGCCCAATCAGTACCACAAAATCGCTCATCATCCTCGGGAAAAAATTAATAAAAATTCATCTCTTGGCCAAAGGAATACAGAGTTAAATAAATATAGTGAGAAAAATTATACTTGTAAAGTAAGGGAACTAATCATTGAATTAATAATTATAATAATAATTTTCATTATCATTATTTTTTAGGCAGAGTCTTGCTCTATCATCTAGGCTGCAGTGCAGTGGTACAATCACAGCTCACTGTAGCCTCCGCCTCCTAAGCTCAAGCGATCTTCCTGCTTCCCCCACCAGAGTAGATGGGACTATAGACGTGCACCACTACACCCAAATAATTTCTCTCTCTCTCTTTTTTTTTTGATAGAGACAGGGCCTCTTTATGTTGCCCAAGCTGATCTTGAACTTCTGAGCCCAAGCAATCCTCCCACTTCAGGCTACCAAGGTGGATTAGAGGCGTGAGCCACCACTCCTGGCCAGTAACTATTGTTTAGTCTTTGTTAATATGTAAGAAAGTGACTAAGGTATTTAAAACACACAAATTACACTGGGTGCAGTGACTCACACCTGTAATCCCAACAGTTTGGGAGGCCAAGACAGGACAATCGCTTGAGTCCAGGAGTTTAAGATTAGCTTGGGCAAAATAGCGGGAAACTATCTCTACAAAAATTTTTAAAAACTAGCCAGGCATGGTGGTGCATATCTGTGGTTCCAGCTACTTGGGAGCTTGAGGTAGGAGGATAGCTAGAGCCCAGAAGATTGAGATTGCAGTAAGTCGTGATTGTGCCACTGCACTCCAGCCTGGGCAACGGAGTAAGACTCTGACACACACACACACGCGCACACACACGGAAAAATCATTGCATATAACAAACATTTATAGTCTGAAAGAAAAATCCAGAATATGCATTCACTTAAACAATTCTTTTAAATGATGACGAAGGCAGGGGATCTAGACTTGAATTAACTCCATTAATTCAAGTCTCTGTTCAAATGTCACCTCTTCAGAGTCACCATCTAAATACCCTCATTATGCTGTATTGCATTACCTGCTATTTTTCTCCAGAGTGTGCACCTCTATAGGTATCTATGTGTTTATTTGTCTATGGCGGTTAATATTGAGTGTCAACTTGATTGGATTGAAGGATGCAAAGTATTGTTTCTGGATGTGTCTGTGAGGATGTTGCCAAAGGAGATTAACATTTGAGTCAGTGGACTGGGAGAGGCAGACCCATCCTCAATCTGGGTGGGCAGTTGCTAGCATGGCTAGAATGAAGCCGGCAGAACGTGGAAGGACTAGACTTGCCGAGTTTTTGGGCTTTCATCTTTCTCCCATGCTGGATGCTTCCTGCCCTCAATCATCAGATGCCAAGTTCTTCAGCTTTTGGATTCTTGGACTTACACCAGTGATTTGGCAAGGTCTCTCAGGTCTTTGGCCACAGACTGAAGGCTGCACCCTCAGCTTCCCTGCTTTCAAGGTTTTGGGACTCAGACTGGCTTCCTTGCTCCTCAGCTAGCAGACAGCCCATTGTGGGACTTCACCTTGTGATCCTGTGACTCAGTAAACTCCCCTTTGTATATACATCTATCCTATTAATTCTGTCCCTCTAGGGAACACTGACTAATACACTCACTAAAATGGAAGCTCCATGAGGACAGGCTCTTTGTTTTGTCTTGCTCTCTATTGTTTCAGTCCTACAAAAGAATCTGGCAGTGTAGTTGGCACTTAATGAATATTTGTGGACTGAATAATTGAGTAAATGAAGGAGACTCACTTTCTCCCTAGGAGTCCTACAGATCATGGCTGCAACTACCCTGCTGGCCTCCAGGGGTGCTGACCCCCTCCTTTAACCTTTTACCCCAGAAGAAATTCTGGTCAATGTTTAATACTTTGCAGCACAGCTGAGATCAGCCAGGAAAAATTAAATAACTCTCTACTAAACCTTTGGAACAAAACAAGAGAATCAAATATTCTGGCATGTGACTAGATAACTAGATAACAAATATGGCTGCCTCTCCAAAACCACAGGCCCAGCACCATCTTCAGGAGGCTCGGAGAAGGTGAGAGAGATCTCAAATTCTGCTTTGTCATACTTGTGCTTTTTTTCTCTTCCTTCTGCTTTTCTCTGTCCTCCTGCCCCACTCTGCTCATATGCCCACAGATGCAGACACACTTTCAGAGAAGAAAAGCCACAATGTGAGCCACCAGATACATGTTCATGAAGACACATGAGCTTGGATTTAGAAGAATGCAGCATGGTGTGATTTTAGGACACTAGGAAAGACTTACCTGAGCCCCTGTTCCTAAAATAGTTATTATAAGGGACAATCTCTAGACCTCATGTGAAAGCTATATCTCAGAGGACAAGTTCCTTGTGACAAGAGAACATAACAAGCACAGCCAGAGGCAGAGGTGACTGGTGATCGAAGCCTCCCACAAGTGGCTTGGTGATGACTGTGGCAGATTGCAACCTTCCAAAAATGTTTTCCACAGTACCTCCAACCCCGTGTGTTTTTCTAGAATATTTCCTTCTCCTCTATCAACAGGTAGAGTCTCATACTCCTCTCTTTGAATCTGAGTGTGTTCGTGCCTTGCTTATAACCAATCAAATGCACCAGACATGAGACTGAGTGACTTGTGAAGCTAGATCATAAAAGACAATGTAGCTTCCACCATGCTAGATAGGATAATCATTTTGAAAGACTTCAGCTTCCATGTAAGAAATCCAATTGACCTGAAACCACTATGCTGTGAAGAAGTCCAACTTAGACCACAGATGGGGAGGCTCTGAGATAACTGAACAGAGAGAGAGATGCTTGGCCAACACTAGACAGCTCCAGAAAGCAAAGCGCACCTAGTCTTCCAAATTTGGGGTATTCATTTCACACTCCAACCAAATCACCCATAACTTGGAGTCAGAAGTTACAGATATTTCCGCAGACTTAATCCATTTGGTTTCATCTTGGCACACTTTATAGCTGTGGCTGGCAGGATCAGTGCTGTTGGTCTGGCTTCCAGCAAGAAGCTGGCAGCAAAGGAAGCAGGGAATGTTCTCATGGGAGCGGGGTTCATCCAGGACCATACATGTCTTGTTTCCAGCTGCACAGTCTTCCATCTCAGACAAAGCTTTTAGACATAAAATTGGTGATGCCTGAGATGGAAGACAGTGCAGCTCATCCTGCCAGCCACAGCTATAAGACACACTCTTTATGTTATTCTTCACTGTGAGATCAAGTCATTCGCCAGTTCCCACAATTTCACACAACGTTAACTTTACCCCTGAGAAGACACACTTGTGTCCTCACCTGCCGGTACGTGGATAGTTGAGGTTCCACAGGCTGTGTTTTTATTCTTCAGATTGGCCATATTTGGAAGCTGCCACAGAACAGGTTTACTTGAAAAAAAAAAGTAACCATTCAATGTAATTTTTTTTTTAATAAGCACAAAAGAAAAAGCCATTGTGACTCAATGTCTTAAGATAATCTGGCTGAAATCCAGTTAGAATTTGGTATGTGTACAAATTTTCCTTGGCACCTGCATGTATTTTTCAAAATAAAGTTGGATATTTTTTCACTTTCCCAGAGCTGCCCAGCACCATTTTCCTGACTCTTTCCTCACAGCCTCTTCCATCTCAGTAGACCAGCTGCACAATGCATAGCATAGTTAGCACTTGAGAACATAAATACCTCATGTACACAAATGACTGACTCAACGATGTCTTTTTGCTTTTGTCATTCTTAAAAACAAACATAAATGTAGCTAATGCTTACAGACCTCCCTGCTAGATATAATTTACCTATATGGTATTTACTTCAATGGGCACCCCCGGCCACCCCATTCACACACATATCAATCCCTCCTTATCTACTTTTTGTCACCTTGTCCTATGCTACAAGAAAAATATACTGATGGTAATATGCTTTCTCTTTTAAAAATGGTTAGTCCTCTGAAAGCATGCATCATCTACACCATTTCTAACAGGATATACTTTATGAATTCCAATTGACTGAGAAAAATATAACACTTTAAAATCATTTTCAAATGATTTACCCATTTCTCTATTCAGTCCTTAAAAGTTACCACACCAGACGTAAAAGGTAAAAAAACACAATTCCAGATATCCAAACATGGCCTGTGGCAATATATGACGTGATAGGCATGACAACAGACTTACTTCAAATGTCAGACAGCTCATAAAAGCAAGAGAAGGTATATTTTATATTCTCAGTCTACTTAGTGTTTTCTTTTAATTTTATAGAGATGGGGGTCTTGCTTTGTTGCTCAGGCTGATCTTTAACTCCTGGCTTCAAGCAATCCTCCTGCTTCAGCCTCCCGAAGTGCTGGGATTATAGGTGTGAGCCACCACACGTGGACCCTAATCTTAATCAGAATTTCTACATACCAGATTTGTACTCAGATTTAGATGACATGCAAATTCCTATTTAAAAAATAATTTCGGAATAGGTCACTTAATAAAAGAAGAGACTGGCCAAAACAAAACAAACAATAACTTTCACTCTAAATCAGCAATCTTCACTCTTTAAAAAAATTTAAAAAATGGCATAATTTTTAGTGAAACAGTTTTGAGGAAACCGAACTGCCAACATAAGGAAAGTGCTATCTTTGTTTTTCTGCTTTAAGTTTATTACTAAACTAATTATTCAGTCTGATCCTAAGGAAAAAAAATCTCACTCCTTGCTGTGAATCCAAATTTAAATTTTCATAAAAGTATGTTGGAGGTTAGAATCAATTTGGTGTTATGTTTTGTGTCTTTATAACATGGCATAAATAAAAAAGGTGTAAGATCAAGTTTATAAAAACAGCAATGTTGCTGAAGTCTGAAATGTAATATTACCAAAACAAGGTAATTTGCAATCTCTAAGGCATATAAAAGATGCAGTTTTCTGAATGTTTCTTCCTCTCTCTGCTCTCACTCAAGTACACACTCCAAGATAGTTTCTCATTTTTCTGATGAGATAATTAAAAACAGAGCTTATGGGTGGAAGTGGTCTATCACGTTACAGGCCCTGATATAGTACCTTTCCTACTTTCCTATTAAAATGTCCATTGTAAGCCAGGTGTGGTAGCTCCATCTGTAATTCCACACTTTGGGAGGCCGAGGCAGGATGATCACTTGAGCCTAGGAGTCTGAGACCAGCCTGGCCATGGTCAATATGGCAAACCCCTGTCTCTACTAAAAATGCAAATATTAGCTGGGCATGGTGGTGCACCGTCGGCAATCCCAGCTACTTGGGAGGCTGAGGCATGAAAATAGCTTGAACTTGGGAGACAGAGGTTGCAGTGAGATGAGATTGCTCCACTGTACTCCAGGCTGGGCAACAGAGTGAGACACTGTTTGTAGACATTACAGACAAAGTTATAACTTTGAATACTGAGGAGTGTAGGCAAGCAATCACCAAAACCATTAATTCTGGCATTAGCACATATCTGTGAAAGTCGGTTACGTGTCAGCCACCATGGAGAAGATGGAAATACAGAGTCGGAGAGTCATTGTTGCTGCACTCAGGCAGCTTGCCATCTAGGAAAGGACAGCAAACCCTGGTGCCTTGGGGCAAGGTCCATTGAATGAAGCTATAAGACAACTGATTGAGAGAAGCCCATGTTCTAAAACAGCCGAGTTTGGCCAGCTAGGAATTAGCTGTGAATATAATTCCAATTCACTCCATTGGCCTAGCTCTATATAAAACTGGAAATCAGGAAACTGATTTTTTTTTTTTGAGACGGAGTCTCGCTCTGTCGCCCAGGCTGGAGTGCAGTGGCCGGATCTCAGCTCACTGCAAGCCCCGCCTCCCGGGTTCACGTCATTCTCCTGCCTCAGCCTCCCGAGAGGCTGGGAGGCGCCCGCCACCTCGCCCGGCTAGTTTTTTGTGTTTTTTTTTTTAGTAGAAATGGGGTTTCACCGGGTTAGCCAGGATGGTCTCGATCTCCTGACCTCGTGATCCGCCCGTCTCGGCCTCCCAAAGTGCTGGGATTACAGGCTTGAGCCACCGTGCCCGGCCTTGTTAAGCCATCTTAAAAACATGAAGCATATATAACAAACATAATTATAAGGTAAAACAAGTTTCTGTGTTTTCCAGGGGCTCTCTGGGAAACCTGGAAGATGGTTTAGTTGTAAAAGACACCTTTGGTTTTTTTCTGAATTTAGTGTTGGATCTTGGAAAAATGAGATCAACATGGTTATTAGAGGAGATACTCAACCACTTATTTATTTGGTCACTTACTATTTGGTTGCTTAAAATTTGTCCATCAACTGATGAATAGATGAACCAAATGTGGTATATCCATGCAATGGAATATTATTTGGCAACAAAAAGGAATAAATACTGATACATGCTTCAATATGGATAAACCATGAAAACTTATGCTAAGTGAAAGAGTCAGTTACAAAAGATCACACATTGTATGATTCCATTTACATTAAATGTCCATAATAAGCAAATACACAGAGACAAAAATTAGATTGGTGGTTGCCATGGTTTGGAGTCAGGGAGGGATAAGGAGTGACTGCTACTGGGAATGGGGTTTTTTTCTTCAGTGAAGAGATGTTCTGAAATTAAGTCATGGTGGTAGTTGCACAGCTCTCTCAGTATACTAAAAAATACTCCATTATACACTTTAAAAGGCTACATTTTATAATATATGAATTATATATCAGTAAATCTTTTTAAAAAAATCATGTAATAAATATGAGTTTTACTATTTCTTTCATTTTCCTATATATTATATAGCTAACAATGAGAGAATTATACATGTCTTGTCAAAAAGGGTCATGGAAGAATCATAAGATCATTTGGTAGTGTTTTAGGTGGATAGTAATTTTTTACAGTCCCATATTAACATGAAAAACTGCCTGTATGTGTGTATGGCAAGTGTGATGTGTGGTGTGTGTGGTATGTTTGTGTGTGTTTATTATGAAGTCACAAATTTTACCACTTTTAAAATTTTCACGAACAATATCTGAATGCAAAATTATAAAATTCTGGAATCAATTTTAAAAAGAGGGGGAAGCAGAGCAGAATGTAAAAGTGGCATTCATTTCCCTGGTTATAAAATTATTTATTTTCCAGATTCATTAATAACTTTAATACCAAAAATGGCTTATCCAATTATATTTTAGAAACGTAAAAAATCGCATTTTTTTTTTATTGATAGAGACAGGGTCTTGCCATGTTGCCCAGGCTGATCTTGAACACCTGAGCTCAAGCAACCCACCCACCTCAGCCTCCCAAAGTGCTTGCATTACAGGCATGAGCCACCATGTCTGGCTTAAATTTTTTGAGTTGGAAATATTATTCTGTCATTCAAATCATCAAAATGAAAAAAACAAAGCAAAAAATTATCAGAAAACAAGAATTACAAAGAAAACTAAAATCAGAAAGCCAGGGCATGATGGTTGAAACAAGACCAAACATGTCAGCAATTACAATAATTTAAATAGTTTAAGCTCTATTTTAAAAATCAAATATCTTACATCAAATTAAAAAATACACATTACTTACAAGATACACTTCATAAGAGAAAGCTAAAGTAAAAGTATAAATAGGCAAAAGCAAATATAAAGACAACAGTAGTGGTAATATTAAACAACATTCAATATATTTAAGATATTAAGTGATAGAGCAGAGATAATTAATTAATACTAATTAGTGGATCTGTTCACAACTAAAACATGAGTTATAAACTTCTATGTGAGAAATAGCATAGTTTAGAAAGGTACCTTCCTAAATTTAAAATATAAAACCAACAAAAATACACATATTGAGGAAGATTTTTGCATGCTACTCATAGTCCATCTCATGGCTATCAATAATTTGAAGTACATAATAAGATGTAATCAATAGGTACCTACTGGATGCTGTGCTTTACAAAAAATATGCATCCCTTTCAAGTGTCCATGAAATATTTATAAAAATTGATTGAACACTAGCTGGAATAAAACAAAGCAATTCAATTATCAATAAACTCTGAAAGACAGATATTGTAGAGAATACATTCTAACAATGTGGTCAAACAAATTTTAAATAAAAAGTCCAAGTGCTGAAGAATACTAAAATATTCCTATAAATTATTAGGCAAAAGAGGAAAATCAGTATAAAATAATTTAGAAAACAAAAGGAATGTTAATTTTCTAATTTTATAGACTGGAACTTAAGCTATATTCAGAAGCAAACATATTAGAAAGAGTGAAATAGAGAGAAGTAAGAAGAGGAAAGGAGGTGTATTAGTCCGTTTTCACACAACTGATAAAGACATATCTGAGTGGGCAATTTCCAGAAGAAAGAGATTTAATAAACTTAGAGTTCCACATGGCTGGGAAGGCCTCACACTGATGGCAGAAGGTGAAAAGCAAATCTCACATGGCAGCAGACAAGAGAAGATAATTTATATAGGGAAACTCCCCTTTCTAAAACCATCAGATCTCATGAGACTCATTCACTATCATGAGAACAGCACCAGAAAGACCTATCCACATAATTCAATCACCTCCCACCGGGTTCCTCCCATGACACATGGGAATTGTGGGAGTTAGAAATCAAAATATTTGGGTGGGGACACAGCCAAATCATATCATTCCACTCTGGGCCCTCCCAAATTTCATGTCCTAACATTTCAAAACCTATCATTCCTTCCCAAAAGTCCCCTAAAGTCTTACTTCATCTCAGCATTAACTCAAAAGTCCACAGTCTAAAGTCCAAAGTCTCATCCAAGACAAGGCAAATCTCTTCCACCTATGATTCTGTAAAATCAAAAGCAAGTTCATTACTTCCTAGGTACAATGGGGGTACAGGTATTGAGTAAATACAGCCATTTCAAATGGAAGAAATTAGCCAAAACAAAGGGTCTACAGGCCCCATACAAGTCTGATATCCAGCAGGGCAGTCAAATCTTAAAGCTCCAAAATCATCTCCTGTGACTTCGTGTCTCACATCCAGGTCACACTGATGCAAGAGGTGGGTTCCCATGGTTTTGGGCAGCTCCATTCCTATGGCTTTGCAGGGTATAGTCTCCCACCTGGCTGCCTTCACTGGCTAGCATTGAGTGTCTGTGGCTTTTCCAGTCTCGCAGTGCAAACTGTTGGTGAATCTACCACTCGGGGGTCTGGAGGACAGTGGCCCTCTTCTCACAGCTCCACTAGGTGGTATCCCAGTTGAGACTCTGTGTGGGGCTCTGCCCCACATTTCCCTTCTGCACTGACCTAGCAGAGGTTCTCCATGAGGGCCCCCACCCTGCAGCAAACTTCTGCATGGGCGTCCATGCATTTTCATATATCTCCTGAAATCTAGGGGGAGGTTCCCAAGCTCCAATTCTTAACTTTTGTGCACTCGCAGGCTCAACACCATGTGGAAGCTGCCAAGGCTTGATGCTTGTATCCTTTGAAGCTGTGGCCTGAGCTCTACATTGGCCCCTTTCAGACATGGCTGAAGCAGCTGGGATGTAGGGCATCAAGTCCCTAGGCTGCACACTGCAGAGTGACCCTAGGCCTAGCCCACAAAACCACTTGTTCCTTTTATAGGCCTCTGGTCCTGTGATAAGAGGGGCTGCCATGAAAACCTCTGACATGCCCTGGAGACATTTTCCCCATTATACTGAGGAATAACATTCAGCTTCTCGTTACTTATGCAAATCTCTGCAGCCAGCTTGAATTTCTCCTCAGAAAATGGAATTGTATTCTCTATTGCAATGTCAGGCTGCAAATTTTCTGAGCTCTTATGCTCTGCTTCCGTTATAAAACTGAATGCCTTTAACAGCACCCAAGTCACCTCTTGAATGCTTTGCTGCTTAGAAATTTCTTCCATTAGATATCCTAAATCATCCCTCTCAATTTCAAATTCCACAAATCTCTAGGATAGGGGCACAATGCCACCAGTCTCTTCGCTAAAACATAACAAGAGTCACCTTTGCTGCAGTTCCCAACAAGTTCCTTATCTCCATCTGAGACCACTCAGCTTGGATTTCATTGTCTATGTCATTATTAGCATTTTGGCCAAAGCCATTCAACAAGTCTCTAGGGAGTTCCAAACTTTCCCACATTTTCCTGTCTTCTTCTGAGCCCTTCCAATCTGTTCCAGAGGTAACCTCTGCCTGTTACCCATTTCCAAAGTCACTTCCACATTTTTGGATATCTTTTCAGCAGCACCCCACTCTACTGGTACTGATTTATTGTATTAGTCCATTTTCATGCTGCTAATAAAGACATACATGGGACTGGCAATTTACAAAATAAAGAAGTGTAATGGACTTACATTTCCTTGTGACTGGGAAGGCCTCAAAATCATGGTGAAAGGTGAAAGGCAGTCTTACATGGCAGCAGACAAGAGAACAGAGCTGGTGCAGGGAAACGCCTCTTTTTAAAACCGTCAGGTTTTGGGAGACTCATTCACTATCATGAGAACAGTGCAGGAAAGAACTGCCCCTATAATTAAATCATTTCCCACTGGGTTCCTTTCACAACATGTGGGAATTGAGGGAGTTACAATTCAAGATGAGATATGAGTGGAGACACAGCCAAACCGTATCAGGAAGGAAAGAGGGAAGGAAAGAAAATAGAAAGAAAGAGGCTAGATGTTAAACTTAAGAAGTCATAATCACGACCACTGTCACCACTAAGTTAAATAAGTACATAAGTGAAGTCCTAAGAAAAATAGAAGTGAAAAATAAAGTTAAAATTAATACATTTAAAATAATATAGTTTATTTTTAAAACTTAAGAGTTTGTGAGAGAGGAGGAAGAAAGAAACCCATCAGGCAGGGAGTTAGGGTGGGTCCTCAGCAAAACTCCAAACCCAGAACTGCCTGAAAATCAAGCTGCAGTTCCCAGATAAAAAAAAAGCCTGTGTCCCTGAATGGTAAATGCCTACTCTGTGAACCCAGGTGAACAAATTCCACTCCTCTTTTGGACACATTTCTCTTTCCTTGGTGCACCTTTGTCTCGTTGCACATGTTTCCTCCTGATACCTTTCACCTATTTTATATATACCTACCTTTCTGTGATTGGCAACTGGCCAAATTTTTGTTTACATAAAGTGAAATATCACTCTAGCCCCTGATTGTGGCAGGCCAAGACTTCACTTCAGTCCCTGACTGATCCTGGGCCAAGGTCCTGTACCAAGCCTTCACCTCTGCCTCCAATTGGTTCTTTCTACTATCATGTCTCTCTCTCTGAGTGATGCTTTCTCCAAATTGGCCTGCAGACCAGTCAGTACACTCCTCCCTCTTTCCAGCCCATTGAAAACCCCAAAAATCCCTGCAGTCAGCAACCCCCTGTTGAGTTCTGTCTTCTTGCTGAGAGCTTTTCTGTCACCTAATACATCCAAATCTGACTTACTCAGTCTCCAGTGTCTGCATGGCTTATTCTTCTTGGTTATGGAACAAGAACCTGGAGCTCACTAGTGGTGGGAGTAAAAGAGCTGTAATACTCCCTTCTACTTGCCAAACAACAGGAGTGAAAAACCCGCAACATTTTTTACTTTGAGTAAATAACAAAAGTAGAACTATAGCTCTGGCAAATCTAATTCAGGAAAAAAAAAATGTTCACTAAAATAAAATTTGATGAAAGTCACAGAGCAAAATGTGTAAGTGAAATGAGGCACTGTGACATAAGCTGCATGTCCAGCTGGATTATGGGCTCTTATGGGGAAACTATTTCTAATCCATTTATTAGCTCTCCACATGATATTGTTTGGCTCTGTGTCCCCACCCAAATCTTATCTCAAATTATAATCCCTGTGTGTTGAGGGAATGACCTGGTGGGAGGTGATTGGATCATGGGGGCAGTTTCCTCCATGTGGTTCTCATGATAGTGAGTTGTCACAAGAGCTGATGGTTTTAGAGTGTAGCACATCCCCCCTTATGCTTACTAACTCTCTCTCCCTCCCTCTCTCCCCCCCCCCCACCCC